>NW_011494889.1:7737009-7808902 GCF_000754665.1 Bison bison bison | reverse complement strand
TAAGAGTTGACTCACTGGAAAAGACTCTGATGCTGGGAGGGATTGGGGGCAGGAGGAGAAGGGGATGACAGAGGATAAGATGGCTGGATGGCATCACTGACTCGATGGACGTGAGTCTGAGTGAACTCCGGGAGTTGATGATGGACAGGGAGGCCTGACATGCTGAGATTCATGGGGTCGCAAAGAGTCGGACACAACTGAGCGACCGAACTGAACTGATTGAAGTCTATGTGCCATCCACTGTGCTAGTTACTTTATAAGCATCATCACCATCACTATAGCAGCTTACAGTTATTATTATCCATTCATTCAATAAATTCCTACTGAGCACTAACTGTGAGCCAAACACTCTTCTAGGTTCTGGAGATATAGCTGTGCACAAGAGACACACAAATCCCTTTTCTCATGGAGCCTACATTCTACTGGAGCTAACACTGTGATACTTACTTTATACTCACAGTTTATGACAGTGATGATAACTTGCCTCTACTGAGCACGAACTGTGGGCCAAATTCTTAGATCAGCCTTACAACAACACTGTGAGGCAGGCTCATGAACTTATAAACTTATGTCAGGAAAAGAAAGACTGTAAGGCATGTAGAAATACACTTACCACAACACTTGATACATTAATTATGTTCCCTTCAGTCCTAGCAAAGATGATCATGGACACTAGAATTTGGGAAGAATCATACTGAGTCAACAAAATGCCACTTTATACACATCAAGTTGGCAAAAACGAGAAAGCCAGACCATATCAAATACTGGAAAAGGATGTGGGGAAATGTGACCTTTGAGCATTGTTGGTTCGAAGGTAGCTGGTGAGCCACTCCAAGGGCATTTTCTACATGTATCCCTAGAACCCTGGAAAGCCACCTTTGGGTTTATCCACTGGAGAAACCATCATAAGTTCACAAAGAGACATATGTGTGAAGAGCTTCACACAGACTTGGATGCTGTCACAGAGCTGGAGGCAACCAGGGGCCCTTACCGGGGAAATGAACAAGCAACATATGTTACAGGTATTTGGTGAAATACTTTGCAGTAGACAGAAGAAATTACCCAGACTACATAAACCATGTATAACTCTCAAAATCATACTGTTAAGCTCAAAATGAAAGAAACAGAATATTTATAGCACAACACTTTTAAGAATTTTAAAACAACACACAAAACCACACTCTATATTATCAAGGATGTTTCCACACACATATGTGTGATGGAAGAGGGACTGGAAGGAGATGTGTTAAATATATGTCTAGGTATGCACAGAGGGGCAGGGGAGGAGGAGGGCAATGGGATTGGAGCTGGGAGACTGACTGAGAAAATAATAACGAATTAAACAACAGAAGAGACTTGTCAGGACAATTCCTTACATTCTGTGAATTTATGAGTGTGATCAGTTTGATTCTGTGGCTGACTTTATTCTGCCTGGAAGCAGAATAAAAGACAGTGCATGAATGTCTTTCAAAAATGTTATATAAGCACTCCAGAAAGAGCTCCCTTACACCCAACCCTCTTCAAACCCATCCTCACAGAAGAAGCAGAGTCTCTGAAACAGACTGACATCCTTTTACATCAAGCTGACCTCCTGAAATCAGGCCTGCGTCAATGCTCACCCTGAACCACCCCAGGACCCCTGACGCATGTTTTCCACAATGCCTTCCTCCGGTGACAGAGGGCCAGGAAAGAGAAGAGAGTTGCCCTGATCAGGAAACTGGTCTTGGCTCTGCAACTTACTGGCTGTGCGAGCTTGATCAGGATGTTCACCTTCTTCAGCTAGTTCCTCATCTCTCAAAATGGGAATCACACCAGCTATCTGAAAGGGCTGTTAGCAGAAATAAAGGAGATTCTGTATGAAGGAACATGGCCATGGTCCCCCTCCCTCCCTCTGGAGAACTTCAGTGGGACCTGAAGTCTCTTGTCCATAATTCTAAACATCCCCCAAATGCTGGGCTCACAGTTGGAAGTGATGGGGATACACTCCCTCAGTCTCCTCACTCTGGGCCATGCGGAGGACAGAACAATGGCCGTCCACACGTGTCCGAGTGGTGGTTCCATCATGCCTGGACCTGAGGTAGGTGCAGACAGCGAGTTCCCAGAGGAGGACTGTTCAGGGTGGCAGAGCCTTTTCTGAGCTGTTTGTCCCAAATGACTGGGCATTTTCTTTCCTGCATCTTCCTCGAAATAAATGGCACTGCTTTTTACCTGTGCTGGAAGGCCTCTTGAGTTCTTCCTCCCGCCTCACTCCAAGTCTAGTCACCAGCTCAGTCCTGTTCATTCTTCCCCCGGGAGCCTCTCCGAGCCGCCTGGACCCGTTCCTGGGGACCTGTGAACTGGCAAGCTCTTAGCATTTTTCTCCAGGAAGGCTGCGATAGTGTCTTGTTTGATCTCCCTGCCTCCTCCAGCCCCGTCCTCCAGGCAAGAAGGAACCTTCTGACACATGGTCTAATGTCTTCTTTACTACTCCAAATTCTCACAGGTTGCTCTAGACAAGCTCAGTTCACATCACTGCCTTTCCTCTTCTCTGCCCCAGTCTTGCTGGATTTCTTCCACTGGGAACTTGCCAAGGCCTTTGGCTCCACCCATCCATCGTGTGCAGGCTCTCCGGCTCACTTTGTGTGGCTGGTCCTTGTTGGCTTTGGGAGCTCAGCTCTGCTCTGCAGACTAGCCTTTCCTGATCACCCTCTCTAAGGCCTCCTTACCACCCCTACTGATTCCCATGGATGCCCCTGTTCATGGCTTTCAGGACATTTATCACAATCCTAGTTTGCTTGCAGCCTTTAGTCCCTTTTTTATAGAACTTCTTCTTCCAGAACTGGAAGGGTGCCAGAGACATAGTAAATCCTTGTGTGTGTGTGCACTTAGTCGTGTCACTCTTTCCAACACCATGGACTATAGCCCACCATGTTTCTCTGTCCATATTT
Organism: Bison bison bison; assembly: GCF_000754665.1. Lineage (NCBI taxonomy): Eukaryota > Metazoa > Chordata > Mammalia > Artiodactyla > Bovidae > Bison > Bison bison. Next base: position 7,805,975 of record NW_011494889.1, on the reverse strand, counting down.
CCCAGGCAAGAATACCAGAGTGGGTTGCCATTTCCTATCCCGGGGATCTTCCCAACCCAGGGATCGAACCCCCATCTCCTATGTCTCCTGCATTGGCAGGCAGATTCTTAACCACTGAAAGTGAAAATGAAGTTGTTCAGTCATGTCCAAGTCTTTGCAACCCCATGGACTGTAGCCTACCAGGCTCCTCCATCCATGGAATTTTCTAGGCAAGAGTTCTGGAGTGGGTTGCCATTGCCTTCTCCAGGGGATCTTCCCAACCCAGGGATAGAACCCGAGTCTCCCTCATTGCGGACAGACGCTTTACCATCTGAGCCACCAGGGAATCCCACTCTTTACCACTGATGCCACCTCGAAATACCAACACGGCCTCCTCAAAATTCATGTCCACCTGGAACCTCAGAATGTGACTTTATTAGTCAAATCTACCTCACTTGTCTTCACTATTCAAGGTCATTTTAAGACTTGCACGTCCTCCAAGTTGCCCATAGCCTAAACAACAAGACATTTGCCCGAGGGACTTCTCTGGTGGTCCAGTATCTAAGGCTCCACGCTCCCAATGCAGAGGACCCAGATTGGACCACTGGTCTGCAATTACATCCCATATGCCACAATGAAGAAGCTGTGTACCACCACTGAGACCTGGCAAAGCCAAATAAAGTTTAAATATATTTTTTAAAAAAAAGATGTTTGCCCAAGTTGTTATCTAGGGACTGAGAGTCAGCAGCATCTAGTTGGAGCTGAGCTGGTTGAGACTGGATAGAACCATCAACCCTTCAACTGGGTGTGTGCAACTTGGTGCCCCTGTGAGTGTGCGTGAGCAGAATGATCACCTCTTTATCCAGTCACCTTTCCCACACTTCAGGCTGCCCTGCTTCTTTACTCCTTGTCCCATAAGCACCTCAGGTTCCTTGCCTCCAGGGAGGTAAATTTGAGATGTTTTCTCCCATCTCCTCACATGGCTGCCTTACAAATAAACTCTCTCTTTGCTGCAAACCTCGGTGTCTCTGTGTCTTGGTTTGCTGTGCCTTGGGCAAAGTGAACCTGGTTCAGTAACACTTGTCTATATCCGGTCTGGGATCTTAGTCTGTTTGCACTAGGTCCGGGGAGCCTTTGTATTAGTTTTCCAGGGTGGCTGTAACAAATCATCATAAATTTAGCAGCTTTAAACTACACAAATCTGTCCTAGTTCTGTTGGTTAGAATTTCAACTCAGGTCTCACTGGATGAAAATCAATCATTGGCTGGGTAAGTCTCTAGGAGAAAATCTATTGCTTGCCTTTTCCTGTCTTTCTTGCCTCGTGATCCCTCTTTGCTTCAGCCAAGAAGGGTCTGCAGGAGTCTTCCTCATATTGAATCCCTCTGACACGAACACTCCTGCCTCCCTCTTCCACTTGCAAGGACCCACCCAGATAATTCAGGATAATCATCGTGTTTTAAAAGTCAGATGATTAATAACCTTAATCACATCTGCTACCTCAGTTCCCCTCTGGCACTTAACCATAACGTGTTCACGGTTTCCAGTGATTAGGGGGTGGACACCTTCAGGAAGCTGTTCATTATGCTGCCTACCACACCCGGGAAACCAGATAAAATGGGAATGCCAACTATACTGCCAGGCAACTTTGCTCATGTTAAAATTGTCCCCTGATTGGTAAATCACCTAAGGACTGGGAGGAGCTATGAACCGATTATAAACACCTGAGGTGGGCATCATCTCTTGGGCAAAGGGGGAATCCATTTCCTTGCCTTCCCCAGAATCTAGAGGTCACCACATGTCTTCAAGGCAAGCAGCGTGGCATCTCTCTGACTCAGCTTCTGTCGTCATGTCTCCGACCGCAGCTGGGAGGGGACTGTTATTCTGCCTACCGCAGCCTTCCAATATCTCTGTGGTCCAGAAGTGGAGGGGGCAGATCACGGCTCGCCCACACTGCTGGCTTCTGAGGGGACTTTAAGGTATACGCCCCTCCCTGCGCTGGGTGCCAGTCTGTGGCTCCTGGGCAACCATGACCCCTGGCCATCCTCAGTGCTTCAAATTACCTGTGGAGGAGGTAGCCCCCTGGGAAGCCAGGTTTCCATTCTAGCCTTCAAGGGAAGGAGGAAGATCTCTTATGACTCCAACAGCAACAATATCCACAAGGCTTCCCCTGACTTTTCATCTAGGTTTCCAGATTACAGAACATGTTCTGCAGCCTGGGGAACCACCCTAAACTCAGAGATCTGGTGGTCACCTACCGTCTCCCTAAAGCACCTTTCCTGCCCCACTAGTCAGACCTGCCTCGTTTGTAAAGCCATCAGTTGTATCATGAATCTCTCTTCTTGACAACGTGCTTGGTGTCTGAGCCTCTGTTTCCTGGTCCTAAACACCCACTCACCATTGACCTGAGCCCCAGGACTCCGGACTCCCAGGAATCCATCCATGCACCATTCAGTCACTTCTTCAACAAATATCTCTGAGTATGAAACCACAGCCAGGCACCACACAGAACAGGGCAGGTACAAACTCAATATGGAGTCTACAGTCTAGTCGGGGAAAGGTTGTGAAACTAACACAAGAAAAATAGAATTACTAAAGGTGAGGAGCTGTATGAAGCCAGTAAAGGATGCCATAAGAAAAAGAAAGAATGGGAAGACTATGCCTGCAACACAGGAGACCTGAGTTCTATCCCTGGGTTGGGAAGGTCCCCTGGAGGAAGGAACGGCTACCCACTCCAGTATTCTGGCCTGGAGAATTCCATGGACTGTATGGTCCCTGGCATTGCAAAGAGTCAGACACAACTGAGCAACTTTCACTTTCAAAGGAGAAAGAGATGGCATCTCTGAGGAAAAGACGTTGCTACTGAGACAGAGGGTTGTGAATAAACTGACGGGAAAAGAGAGAGAAAAGCAAGTGCAAAGGCCAGATCCCTCAGTCTTTCTCAACCAGGTTAAGCGTCTTGGATTTCATCCTAAGTATAGGAACGTCATTGTGGGGTTATTAAGCCAAGAAGAGGAAGAACATTATCTCATTCATATTTTACAAAGATCGCTAGAGCTGACTGGCTGGTGCGGGTGGCAGTGGAACCAGGGGTCCCTTCTGTGACCCCAGGATAATGGGGGGTGACTTCACGCCGCTTTTACGAGTTTTATGCCTTCATCCATCTTCGTTCTGCTTTGTGATAGTGTTGAAAAGCACTAAGTTTCTTCTCAGGTTAAAAAAAGGCAGGGACAGAAGTATGAACCCACTTCCCATTAATGGTCTGAACAGCTGCTGAAACACCTCCGGCTACAGTAAAGATTCCAACCAAGTTGTGAACAGGTGAGACCATCTTTTCTGACCCAGTGAATGGTATTTTCAGTAGGTTGGCATCAACCCACTTAAGGGGGAAGAGTCTAGTAGTGGGAGGGTCAAAGGGCCGAACAAAGGCTGCAGAAGAGGAACTTGGCACAGCTACGAGTTTGCTCAACCAGTGAATTTATTAGGATGACTTCACAACTAAATCTGTTTCTCCACAACAGGGGAGCCTCTTAAACTCCATGAAATCCTTTTTGGGTTTTAGAAGCACCTTTTTCTAGGACTTATCTGTGACCTTTCTGGTCACAAAGACACTGAGCCGGGGCCCTGGTGTGCTGTTCCTCACCTACAGACTCACACATGTCCAGCTCCCAGAGCACAACAGTCAACCTCACTGAAAACTGGGGTCCAAACTGGAGGTACAAGCTCTCTTCTGGCCTGTAAGTCAGGATATAGACGTGGCTCTTTTGGAGACTGGCTTTGCCAGACAGAGGCTCTGGTTGGCTCTCCTGTCCCACCCATGAGCACCATGGAGCCCAGCACAGTCTTAATGATCATCTACTGGTTATTCATCATAGCTGGAAAAGGCATAACTATGGACACAGTAAAAAGATCATTGGTTGCCTGGAGTTCAAGGGGAGGTAAGGATGAATAGTGGAGCACAGAAGACTTTGGGGGTGAGACGACTTTGTATGATACTATGACGATGGACACATGTCATTACACATTTGTCCAAATGCACAGAACATACAACAGCAAGAATGAACCCTGATGGAAGCCATGGACTCAGTGATTATGTTGTGCCTCTGAAGGTCCATCAGTTGTAATAAATGTACCATCTGGTGGGGGTGTTAATGGTAAGGGAGGCTATGCATGTGTGGGGGCAGGGGGATACAGGATAACTCTGTATCTTCCTCTCAATTTTGCTGTGGACCTAAAACTATTCCTAGAAATAAGTTCTATTTTTTAAAAAGTACTTTAAAAACTATTCAGGCTTATTATATGGTATATCCAGACAATGGAATATTGTGTGTGTGTGTGTGTGTGTGTGTGAGTCACTCAGCCATGTCTGACTGTTTGTGATCCCATGGACTGTAGCCCTCCAGGTTCCTCTGTCCATGGAATTCTCCAAGCAATAATACTGGAGTGGATTGCCATGCCCTTCTCCAGAGGATTGTCTCAACCCAGGGATGGAACTCACTTCCTGCATTGCATGTGGATTCTTTACTGACACATGCTACAACATGGAACATACTTGAAACCGTTACGCTAGGAGAAAGAAGCCAATCACAAAGGGCCACATATGATTTCATTTATGAAATGTCCAGGAAAAGCAAATCTATAGAGGCAGAAAGTAGATTAGTAGTTGCTGAGGGCTTAGTGGAGAGGGAAATAAGAGTGACTGCTAATGGATACATGGGTTTCTCTTGGGGGTTAAAAATGTTATAAAATTAGAGCTGGTTATACAATGCTGTGCACATCCTAAAACCCACCAAATCGGACACTTTCAAAGGGTAGTTTTGTGGGGTTTTTTGGCATATGTATGATATCTCCATAAAGTTGTTAAAATACATCCACAACTGTGCCCTGTCCTATCCCATTACTTCAGACTGTCTGGAGATGAAGCCCAGGCAGCAGTGGATTTTTAAAACTCCCTAGATGATTCTAATTTCTAGTAAAAGCTGAGAACCACTGGTCTAGCCTAACCCTCTAGGAAGCAGCCGAGGACACTGGAGTCGAAAGTTGTAGTGACTCATGCTCTCACTTTGCTGGGTCAGCAGTAGGACCTAGGCGACACAACCCACCCTCTTTTGTGCTCAGTCTCCAGGTTAAATGCAGAACAGACGAGCCAGCGTCTGCCTGACACTCCAGCCTCGATGCTCCCTGGCCTTCCCAACGCCCACAGTGGCTCTTAAATCGGTCTCTTTCCAAAGTACCGAAACCACCTCATTTGTCAGTATTTCTCTTCCAATCCACTGCTGCCTCCTTTGCTCTGATTTCTGGGTCATTTCTCTAGCTGCCCTGTAGACTTCACAGCTCCCTATTCTGAAGCCCTAGTTGTCCCATTGCCTTCCAGTTAATTTCCTACCTATTATGAATTTGCATGTACATTTAACACAGAGAATAATTTCTGTCTTCAGCTGTGAGGTTCTATCCATTCTACTTTACAGTCAGAGAGGAGAAGCTATTCATCACAGGGGTCCCATTTGGCAACCAAGTGTAATCGGCTATTCATAATTTCCATTTTGAGCTAGATGACTGTTTAAACTTTAAGGGATCTTCACTACAAGTTAACATCCAGGGTGAGAATATAAAAAGCTTGTAGCATGTCATTTTTAGGAATCACTACTGTTAGGAAATTAGGAATGTGTTGCAAGCAAGGCTTTATCAGATAGCTTAAGAGAAAAAATAAAAAAGGCAAAGTCAATCATTTTCAAAAAGAGGGTTTTTAAGTTTTTTAAATGTACAATTTCGTATACAATTTGATCGATGAAGTGTGTGAACTTTTGTGTTTTCTGAGCACTAAGATACTTGTAATACTTCTTAGTTGAAGAAAGTAAGGGGGTTGTTTTCATTTATATTTGTATCCTTTCTCCCCTTTTAGATTTTAGATTTTTAAAGGTCAAGGGTCTTCTCATCCATCTGTTCATCTGACACCACCCCCCCACACCCCCACTGGAATCTGGCACGGAATTGGGCTCAACGTGTTTCAAACAAGCTCAGACCAGTGACCCTCAAATGGAAACAGGGACGTCGGTGATGGGCTTAGAAATAGCACCATCAACCTATTTCTTATTGTTATATTACAAACTATATCTACTCAACAAATATCTACTGAGTTCTTACTCCGTATCAAGCACGGTTGTAGGATAAAGCTGGAGAAAACTGACAAACCTCTGGAGACACTTTCACTCTATCGAAAGCAAACCACCCCATGTGAGCTGGTGGGGACGTGAGGAATGAATGCTGGGGGAAATCAGAGAAATAAAAATAAAGATACTTGCACCATTTCCGTCACTCCCTCCACACTAAATTCATGGTTTCCTTTTTCTTGGGAAATTGAGACCAGAAAAAAGATCGAGGAAAAAAATTCTAGAATCTGAATGGCCGTGTGAAGTTCCCATCTCACTTTCACATAATTTACATCATTCAATCTCGAAACCCCAAGGAATAGATGCATTACTCCCCTTCATAGGTAAAGAAGGCAAGACTCAGGGAGGACATGTGACGTGCCCACAGTCACACAGCAGATGACATGCAGAGCTGGACTCAATTCCCCAGGTCACCAGCATCCTGGTCTTGTGTCTTCACACTTTATCACCCAGGATCCCAAGGAAGCACAGAAGCCTGGGGGAGGTGGAGGTGTGGGAGAGGGTAATGTATCTTGGCCTGAACACTGAAGTACTGCTCTCAGAAGTGGAGTGAGAGTAAGTATGACTGCAAAAGTAGGCTGGGGCCTGGCCACCCAGGCCTTGAGGATGGCTTTGCACTCATCTCGAGAAGAGTGTGCACTTAGATCAGTTGCCCCAGCATAAATATTAGGAGCACCCCTTTCACTATCAGAAGTGTCAGGGACTTCCCTGGTGGTCCAGTGGTTGGGAGTCCACCTGCCAATGCAGGGGACACGGGTTCAGTCCCTGCTCTGGAAAGATTCTACATGCCAAGGGCAAGTAAGCCTGTGCACCAACTACCAAGCCTGCGCCCTGGAGCCTGTGCTCCACAAGAGAAGCCACTAGAATGAGGAGCCTGTGCACTGCAAGGAGGAGTAGTTCCCACTTGCTGCAGCTAGAGAAAGCCCACAAACAGTAGTGAAAACCCAGCACAGCCAAAAATAAAGTTACTCTCATTTCTCCCCCTGCCCCCAACTCTGGAGAACCCAGAGGTAGTAGAGTGAGCTGAGCAACAGGAAAAACGGGAGCTTCCCCTAAGGCTGCTGGTCAGTCCTCAGCTTTGCATCGGCTGGAAGAAGAAGGTCTGACTTTACGTTCAAAACCGAAACTATCCCAATTCCTGAAAGCTTGGGACTTTTCGAGACTGAAGAAGTTATAGGCTTTGCCCAAGAGACTGTCCAGGAGTAGAAAAAGAATATCTGACCAAATGTATTTGAGTGCAGTGATAGGAAAAAAATAATAATAGTTTTTCTTCTGGTCATAAAACAGCAAGTGTCTAGAAAAGGGGAAAAGGATGTTCTTGAATTACTTTAGTAAAAAATAACAACAACAAAAAAAACACCCAGGATGATAAAGTGTATGGCCACTGCTATGGTCCAAAATGTCTGTGTCCCCCCAAAATGCACATGTTGAAATCCTAATCCCTAAAGTGATGGCATTAGGAGATGGGGTCTTAGGTCATGAGGGTGGAGACTTCAAGGGTGGGATTAGTGACCTTACAGAAGAGATCCCACTCTTCCTTCTACCATGTGATAACACAATGAGAAGGCATCAGCTATGAACCAGAAAGTGGGGTCTCAACCCCACTCAACCATGCTGGTGCCTTAACCTTGGACTTCCAGCTCCAGAATTGTGGGAAATAAGTTTCTGCTGTGTATAAGCCTCCCAGTCTGTGGTATTTTGCTGTCGCTAAGATAACCACTCTGTCTCTCAGCATGGAGGTGGGAATGAGACCTCAGCAACGGTCCTAAGCCTGTTTCACTGGCTCTTGCCCTGACACCCTTAATTAGAGGCTATCTGACTTTGCAAAAGCCTCTCAACGTTTGTGGGGTCCTTGGAGTGTGTTTTATGTGTTCACAGGGTCCCCTCACGTCCTTTGGCCCTGGACCTGTATCGTTTGCTGCCCATGAAGGTCGGTGAGGGCTGCCACCAGACGCTGTCACAGGTGTCGTGCGTGCCTGGAGGTATACACCACCACCATCCCCAAGCCTGTGTCACATTTCATTACCTACACAGTGAGTCCTGAGTCTTGTGTGAAAGTAGAGCCTGCACTTTCTGCCTGCAGTGCCCTTCTGCCAAGACACAAAGACATGGTCATCAGGGCTTCCTCCTCAGGCTCGTTGTTTTTGTTGCTTCAACTCTTTTCCTCAGACTTAGACAACCTCCTCCGTCTACTCCAGCCTCTTCCATCATCCTGCTTGCTCAGACAAGACTGAATCTCAGCTTGATCTCAAGCCCAGACCACTGACAGTCTGGCTTGATTCAGCAGACAACAGGAAGCCTCTGATGGGCTTTGAGCAGAGAAGAAACCTCATCATTAAGAAGATTCATCTTGGCAGTAGTTGCGGAAATGAACTGGTGGGGGAGAGAAACTATTCTTGCTTCTATCCCAGGGCGGATCCGCTTCAGGATGACGGCACTCTGGTGCCACCTGGAGGCAGCCAGCCTCAATTACAGAAGCAGTTTGCTGAGAGCTGAGTTCTGAAGCCAGATTTGCGCATCAGAAAGTCACAAAGCAACTTTTCAGTGCTGCCCGGAAATAGGCCCGTTGGTACGGACCAGGCTAAAAGGAACAAAGCATCGAGGGGGAGGCTATGCTGGAGGCTCTAGGAGCCACCTAGACCTCCGTGCCTTCCTCCAAGGAGGCTGGTTTATAAGGAGATTCTTGAGTTAACTCAGTGCTGAAGCCTCCCAGGATGGGCTGTAGACACACACCCCCAGCCCCTTACAACAGATTTGCAAATCAGCATCTTTGCCAAAATAAAGGGTGGTCCTTGCTCAGAGGAAGGAAGAGGACTCACTCCTGTTTCAAGTGACACATTCATCCCAGGTGGCTGGGCTCTCTTCCTTTAGAAGTCCTCACCCACACTGGAAAGAGAAAGTGTGTCTTTGACAAAGACAGTAGAGAGGCTGTTATGGGGAGGGTGTTAGTCAAGAGCCCGCCCTGTGAGCCTGCGCAGGTTTTTCCAGTAACTGTTTTTTTTTCCCCTAATGGCCCTGTGATTGATTTACAGCACAACCCAGGAAGTAAGTAACAAAGAGGGAATACTATGATTGTAATGAGGCAGTTTTGAGAAGGGAGACTAGACCTAAATCTTTGAATCCTGGGTTCTTTCTGCCAGAACCCACTGAATTACATACTTCAGTATATAATTCTTATAATATTATGTAATTTGTTTCTCCTCTCTTTCAAAACAATTTCTTATTCCTTATCAATTTTCTCCAGGTTACTGAGTCATGGAAGTTTTTCATGGCTAAAATTTCTTTTGCTATTAGCTTTATCTCCTTTTTCATAGCAATGTTTTCTTAAGACAGTGTTTCATTGTAGACAAACAAGGTCATTTCTCTGAGTCTTTGCCAAGACTGCACTGGACTTTGGCTTCTGAATGAATAGGAACTTACAAGCAGCCTAAAATCAGTCATCCTGATTTGTGCAAGGAGAAAAGGAAAGCTAAATTACTCATAATACTCAAGCAGCCCTTTAGGGTTTATATTGTCATGTGCATTCTAAAGGTGATGAAATAGATACTCAGAGATACTCAAAGTATCTTAGCCCAAAGACACAAAGCTAGACAGTTGAAGAAGTAGAATTTTTAATTCTAGGGCTGCCTGACTTCAGAGCCAACTTGTTATCTACAGCATAGGAGTTTAGGCAGAGGAAATCCCAAAGTGCTAAAGACAGCAGTGTGAATCCTAAGGAGGAAAGGAAAATGTGTTGGGCCTCAGGGCCCACGGGGAGGGGCTATGTTGAGGGAACCCCAGTGCTGGTGGTCCAAGAGAAGAGGTATTGGGGACAAAGAAAGGCTGGGCCCAGGAAGGGTAACAGTCAGATCTGGGGTGGCCCCAATGGCAAATGATGAGGAAGAAGCCCTGGGAAGGAATTTTGCCTCCAGTGTCAGTGCCTTAAGTCTGCCACTGAGGCTCTCTCCACCCCTTTCTTCTTTTTTCTTCTCTCTGGTCTCACACCAGCCCACTTTCTTCCTCTATCAGTTTTACTTAATTGTGAATATCATGGTGGAGTCAGGGGAAGTTCAGGCCTCTTCTTCTGACTCAGCATAACATAATGCCTTTCACTTCCTCTTTTCGTTAAGGGCAAAACGTGTGCTATAAAATCAAAGTTCACCTTCTGCAACTGGCTTCCAGGAGAGTTATCTTTTCTGTGTTTTTCTTTTAAACTGCTTTCAAGCTTTCTCTTCCCTCCTGTCCTCTCTCAGAGGCCTTAGTGTTGAGGGACTGAGCTGCATGGAGGTGAGGGGAAGGGAGCTGTCCCCCGTGGAGGCCGTGATGAGCTTGGAGTGGGTTACACTGAGCAAATAACTAACTTGAGCAAGTGAGTAAATGTAGGGAGGGCAGTGAGAGCCAGTCTGGAGAGATGACAGGAGGCGAAAGGAAAGACTGAAAAGGAACTCGTATTGTTGAGGTATTAGATTATAATTGGAAGTATAGTACAAGTTCATAGTTTTTAAATATATAAACATAAAAATATAAACCTGCATACATAGATACAGATGATATATACAGATATATATAGAGAGATACACAAAGGCATATAAACAAATTTTAGCCCTATCAGCTGAGAGGGCCCAGAAATTATAACATCCCAGTAGCCGTGAGCGTATGGACCATCTAACATTGGTTTCTCCCCACCATTCTTCATTAAAAGGAACCAGGAATAAAATAAGCCTGGAACTTCTTATGCCAGAAAGTAATGAGATGCTTAAAGAATGACTAAAACTGAAGGTGAAAGAAGTCGCTCAGTCGTGTCTGACTCTTTGCGACCCCATGGACTGTGGCCTATCAGGCTCCTCCGTCCATGGGATTTTCCAGGCAAGAGTGCTGGAGTGGATTGCCATTTCCTTCTCCAGGGGATCTTCCCAACCCAGGAATCGAACCCGGGTCTCCCGCGTTGCAGGCAGATGCTTTACCATCTGAGCCACCAATGACTAGGACATGTCAAAAGGACACAGGAACAAGCTGAAGGAGATCCCATTGGCTAAATCTGGGACAATCTAAACATAAAAATGATATGCTAGTATCTTACTTTCATTTATTACATGAAATAAGAATCTGTATTGATAAATGAATAAATAAGTTCATGGGACGTGTGTGTGAAAGCTCTTTCTTCTAGTAGACTGCTAAGCTGTAAATGGAAACAAAATGATGAAGATAGAAAACCATCATACGACACCACTGCGGTGATTTATTCAGGTAAGGGTCCACAATGAATGCAAAACTGACTACTGGAGGTTGATAAGGACTAGGATCTTGGTATCTCAGAAAATCTCCCCACAAAATGCTTACCATTACTAAAGAGAAAGTAGTGATTTGATGAGAAATCTGGAAGATGCCTGCACAACCAAGCTATGAAGATCAACGTCCCATGGCTAGACAGGATGACATCTTATGCCATAATATGTAAAGTCCAGCTTCTTTTCCATGGTGTTGCTGCCAAGAATGAATAGCGAGGTCTAACCAAAAGGAAATATCAAACAGAACTATATCTGTGGTCATCTTACAGAATAAAAGGCCTGTACTCTTTAAAACCAAAGGACATTGTCAACAGAGGAATGGATAAAGAAGATGTGGTACATATATACAATGAAATATCACTCAGCCATTAAAAAGAATGAAATAATGCCATTTGCAGCAACATGAATGGACCTAGAGATTGTCATAGTGAGTGAAGTTAGTCAGACAGAGAGGGAGAAATACTGTATGACATCCTTACATGGGAATCTAAAAAGATATAAGACAAATGAGCTTATTTGTATTATAAGAGAAACAGAAAGAGACTCACAGACCTAGAGAAAGAACTTACGGTTGCTGGAGGGAAGGATAGGGGGAAGGGATATGTAGGGAGTTTGGGATGGATATGAACACACTGCTATATTTAAAAGGAATAACCAACAAGGATCTACTGTATAGCACGGGGAACTCTGCTCATTGTTATGTGGCAGCCTGGATGGGAGGGGAGTTTGGGGGAGAATGGATACATATATACATATATATGGTTCAGTCCCTTCACTCTTCACCTGAAACTATCCAACATTGTTTGTTAATCAGCTATACCCCAATGCAAAATAATTTTTTTAAAAAATCTAAAGGACATTAATGACCGAAAAACTCTGAGAAATTACTCCAAGTTGAAGGAGATTGAAATGATGTGGCCATTGAATGCAATGTGTGTGTTCCAGGATTGACTGGATCCTGAACCAAAAGGGAAAGAGAGTTGGCTGAGCTGGCAAACTTTGAAGGAGGTCTGTGGACTGGATGTTAATGTTGGGCCCTTGTTAGTTCCTCATTTGAAGGGTTTGCGTTAGCTTCCTAGGACTACCATCATAAATTACCACAAGTGGAGCTTAAAATGAGAGAAATCTCTTCACTGGAGTCTGTGTGTTCAGTCGCTCAGTCATGTCCAACTCTTTGCGACCCCAGGGATGGTAGCCCGCCAGGCTTCTCTGTCCGTGGGATTTCCCAGGCAAGAATACATAGTGGGTTGCCATTTCCTACTCCAGGGCCTCTTCCTGACCCAGGGCTCAAACCTGCGTCTCCTGCATCTCCTGTGTCTTCTATGTTGCAGGCCGATCCTTTACCACTAGCACCACCTGGAGGCTAAATCACTTTCGAAGACCGGGGGCAAAACTGCCCCATTCCTTTCTCCTAGCTTCTGAAGGGTGCCGGCAATCCCTGCCATTCCCAGGCCTGTGGCAGCATCACTTCAGTCTCTGCTTCCATCTTCACATGGCCTTCTCCTCTGTATGTCTCTGGGTCCCTCTTTGTCCTTTCCTCTTACTATAAGAGCATCAGTCTACTGGATTTAGGGACCACACACTAATCCCAAGTGATCTCATGTCGAGACCTTTAATTCCATCAGTCTATTTCAAAGTAAGACCACATTCTGAGGTTCCAGGTGGGAAAAAAATTTTGAGGGAACGCTATTCAACCCACAATAGGGTTGTATCCAGAAACACACACTGGAGTGTTTAGGGATGACAGGGCATTGTGAATGCAGCTTGCTCTCAAAAAACTCAGATAGTGATAACAAGAGACTCAAGAATTCTTTGTGGAACATTCTCACAACTTTCTATACACTTGAAATTATTTCCAAGTGAATCATTTAAATTTTTAAAAACATGCTTTTGACCTTTATTGAAGGTTTTCATGGGGCAATATTCAAGAAACAATAAGCAAGATGTTCAAGCTTCCATGGGTTCGGCCACCATTTGTCATCTTGTTTGAGGGTCTCAAAGTTTGGGGACAACCCTCCTTGACTGGGTAGGAAAGAGCATGAGAACCCCCATTCCTCTCAATGTCTTGCCCTTTCACATTTTCAGCGTTTTCCAGGGTTTGAAATATTGTTTTGGGGTCAAGGAGATCAAATTTCAGAGGGAACTGATTTACAATTTGGTCACAACCATGAGAAGTCTGGGGCTTCCCTGGTGACTCAGATGGTAAAGAATCTGCTTGCAATTCAGGATACTGGGGTTTGATCCCTGGGCCCGGAAGACTCCCCTAGACTAGGGAATGGCTACCCACTCCATATTCTTGTCTCAAGAATTCCATGGACTGAGGGGCCTGGAGGGCTACAGTCCATGGGGTCATGAAGAGTCAGACACTACTGAGCGACTAACACACATGAGAGGGTTTGTTCAAGCAAAGCCTAAGAGTGAGGGTAGTGGCTTATCTGGTTCACAAGGCTGGGTGCTGTGCCCTTGCCTCCAGGGCTGGGCAGCCACGCATTGGCCTAAGGATCACCCAGTGCCACGTGTGCTGCATGCCTTCAGTTTTTATTTTTAATTTGACTTCAGACTCATGTTTAGCCTTTTCACTCTTACTTTGTCTTTCCTGATTTTCTCTTCTTTTTATTCCCATCAAAGAAAAGTGAAAGTCACTTAGTCGTGTCCAACTCTTTGCGACCCAGAACTCTTTGAATTCTCCAGGCCAGAATACTGGAGTGGGTAGCCATCCCCTTCTCCAGTGGATCTTCCTGACCCAGGAATCAAACAGGCGTCTCCTGGATTGCAGGCAGAGTATTTACCAGCTGAGCTACCAGGGAAGCTCCTATCAAAGAAAGAGAAACACAATTCCTTTTTGCCCATCACACATGTTTCTACTCTCAATCTAAAATCTATCTCTGCGTGTTTTTAACCTTTTAATCCAGCCCATAAAAGGGCTTTGCCTTTTATTTTTCTGCTTGAAATCTCACTTTACTCTTTATTGTTTCTCGTTACCTTTCAGGTTTAGCGGGTTGTTGACTGCTCTGTGTTTTACTTTTCCTACTTTTTACCTTTAATCTTTCAAACTTCCATTGGCCCTTTATCATCCTGCCCTGATTTTCCTTCTTTTCCTTTTCTTCCTCTTCCTTGCAATGACTGGCTTTGACAGTGACTGTTAAGAGGATGATCCCTAGGGTATGAGGCATTTAGAGCAGTGACCCTGCAGGCTGTCTTCCCCATCTGTCTCTCAAGCCTCTAGTCTAGTTCCCACCATAGTCTTCACGGAACCCTTGCCCCGTCTTCAGAAAATTCATCCACTCCAGGGCTATGATTCTCTTAAAAATATTGTTTACGTCTCACATAATCCAATCATCTGTGTTTTAAAGTCAGTGATCTTTAATATCCAACCAAACTTTGAATGAAACGTGCTGGTGACCTATGACATTTCACAAGGCGAAAGGACGGGGTCAAGGAGGTCACAGCAGCCTGGCTGGATGTGGTTGACCCATTCGGCCCTGAGCCCTGGGTAGGAATTCTGCAGAGGTATAATCCAATCATCTGTGTTTTAAAGTCAGTGATCTTTAATATCCAACCAAACTTTGAATGAAACGTGCTGGTGACCTATGACATTTCACAAGGCGAAAGGACGGGGTCAAGGAGGTCACAGCAGCCTGGCTGGATGTGGTTGACCCATTCGGCCCTGAGCCCTGGGTAGGAATTCTGCAGAGGTGCAGTCCTCAGGCCCATACAAGACTTGTTTTTCTGTCTGTTTCCAATATGCTTATTTCCAAAGTGTGTCACCTTCCTTCCAGGCTGGCCAGGAAAGCTTGCTGGGTGTGTGGTCCTCCAGGCTTCCCTCCAAAGACAGTACTGGAAAAACTGGCCAATGTGGAGATTATTCTCAATGAGTTTTTAAAATAACCACGCAGTTCTCTCCAAGGTAAACCTCTATTATCAGGATCCATTCTGTACCTCCCAGATGCACTTGGAAAATCTTAACAAGAGATGAATGGGAGTCTCATTTTCTCTCCATATCAGAAAACATCTCTCCTTCCCTACCCCTACATCTCTGTATCTGACTTTTGCCATTTCCTCCAGGATGGAATGGCCTTTCCTGGTGGCTCAGTGGTAAAGAATCTGCCTGCAATGCAGAAGATGCAGAAGACTCAGGTTAGATCCCTAGGGAAGGAAGATGCCCTGGAGGAGGGCATGACAACCACTCCAGTATTCTTGCCTGGAGAGTTCCATGGACAGAGGAGCCTGATGGGCTACAGTCCATAGGTTCACACAGAGTCAGACCTGATTAAAGAGACTGAGTGTGCACTTCAGGATGGAGTATTAGTTTTGTTTTACTGTCTTCGCTAATCCAGGGAAGAAGAGGAGAGTTTCAAAGACTCCTTCTCTTCCTGCTTAACTATAGTAGCTATACCAAGGAACCAATGTAGGGGTAAAACCAGCACCAAGTACTTCCATCATGATTGTGCATTCAGGTTCTGGGGAAAGGACCACCAGATGGGTCAGTGAGCCCAGTGGACTCCCTATAAGCCAGACTTAGGCCAGAATACCATTTATTACCTGGTCCTCATATGTCTCCATTCAAACAGGGGTGCCATGATCATCTAACTCTGAGGGTGATCAATGTCATTATGCAGGAAAATGACCACAACAATCACTATAGAAAGACTAGGACAAACATTACTACATACAATTGTGATGTTGTGGAGTTTTTCCTTGAAATAACCCAGTTTCTTCTTCAATCAATGGGTCTGAAAACTATCTCAGGACCAGAAAATGGGAAAAGGATTGTGACTTTTAATTGTGGCAGCTGCCCCTGTCTGTCCTTTACTTTTCTGGTTGTTAATATTGCCCGTGTTTGGTGCCCGTCTATAGTGTCTTAGCAACACGTGTTCTATTGACCATCTCCATAACTGTAGATTTGGTCCCTTGGCTGACCAACTGACCCGCCAGTCACCTCCTACCTCCTGCAGCATGTGGTCATTGGGGTGGGTTTTCCAGCCTTATACTGTACAGACAATTATGGCCCACTTCTCTGACCTTTCCCTCCACTTCCTGCCACAGCATTTTGGCACATCTACTTGATTTAACATGGGCCATTGCTTCCTCCAATCTTCTGGGAGCTATCTTTGCTCTGTCTCCTGGGATCTTTGCCAGAGAGTTAAATCTTATATCCCAGGAGAATGCTCCAGTATCTATAAAATTTCCCTTATCCAACTGTATTTTCTACCTCATAATATAAATATATACCCAGAATTTGTCTAAATGGGTTTGGTAAGATAGCAGACATGGAAATGGTTGTTATGAAGGAAGACATTTATACTCACAGATACCCAGACACAGGAGGCACAACACCCATGCAGAACCACATGGGGAAAGAGAAGGGATGGCTTGGAGTCAGAAGAAGGAGGAGGAGAGTGTGACCCAGAGCCTTTGGAGGGTTTTCTTGGAAAGGAGTAAGTGAGGCAGGTACTATTAGGGGAAACACAGACCGAAACTGTCCACCCTAGCCACGTACCATAGTAACCATTTGGGATTTTACATTTGAGTAACCATTTGAGTATTTTACAGTGGGAGATCCTGGTAAGGAACACAGAACTAACAAGCCACCACCAACCACAAAATTCAGGAAAGTTCCAAAGGAGATGCCACACGTCCTACCAACCTCTCAGAATCCTCCTTTTTGGAATCTATCTTGACTGAGCAATGTGTGTACCACCAGGAAAGACCCTGAATCAGAATGATTGGTCAGAGACAACCTAGAAACTAATCCCATCGTCATAAAACTGAAGACTGTGAGCCACGTGGCAGAGCACTTTTCCTGGGTGCCCTTACCCTGCTGCTCTCCACCTGGGCGCCCCGCCCAGTAAAGTCTCTTGCTTTGTCATCACGTGTTTCTCTTCAGACAATTCACTTCTAATTGTCACTTCTAAGTGTCCTATTAGACAAGAGCCCACTCTCAGGCCTTGGAAGGGCCCCCCCACTTCCTGCAACAGTACTCTGAGTAGATTTAAGACTGCGTAGTTTGAATAATTTCCCCAGGTTCTGGACTATAAGAGTGGTCCACAGTTGTCCCATACCCAGCCCTGGGGTGATATTGGCTTGGTGTGTGGGAGTCTCTCAAAGGACACAGTTGGGGAATATGGGGTTAGGATGGGTTGGTGTGCATATGAGAAGTGCACTCGCATGGGAGTCATTTGCTCTCTCTAGGAATGAGTAGCCCTGGGAGTAGCAGTCTCTTCAGAATCAAAGACCCAGATGCCAGAGCACTAAGAATACAGAGAATAAGAAAATATAGTCACTACATCCCCCACTCCCCCCCATCCCCCATTCTCAGACTCAGCACTCTGAGAACCTGGCCTCTCTGTACACTGCTGGCTCCCTCCAGGAGATGTTGGCCAGGCCCTGCAGCCCCTTCAGTGGATAATTCCTTTCCTCCCTTAGCAAATATAGCTCTTTCCCAGCTGGAGAATGGCCTCTCTTCATGCTAGTTATTGGCCTAACAACCAAGAGGTCAGATGAGGGCAGACCCCGATGAAGGTGCCTGCTGTCATACAAGGGAATGGCCTCTGAAGTGTCTCAAGGCTTGTCGGGATAGATGTTAGACCTTAGTATGGAGAAGGGAGCTGATTCTGTGGACAGAAGAATCAGGATATTCAAGAGCATCAACCCAGACATCTGCACTTTGTATTTCCAGATCCCATTCTTTACTCATGAGAGTCCTGACTTGGACAGAGCAAACCTATCTAGGCTGAGTGTTCTACACTCTCTAGAGCTCAGCTACTCTTTCAATTATAAATCCTGGGCTGGACTTCAGCTTTTCTGCCCTTTGGCTACAGGGGCTACAGATTCCTTTATATGCTGCCAAGAAAGCCTCTGAGTTTTGTAACTACCTCGTAATCCGTGCAATCACTGTCAGCCTTTCATTTTCCAAAGCATCAATTGCCTCCCAGAAATAGCCATCTAAATCCATTGTCCTTCTAATTCCTTTTCCCCCTCATTTCTTAAATGTGTAATACATTTCACCTATGAGTGCGTTTTATTTCACTGGCATATCATCCCAGTTCACTACTGGTCAAAGCTTTATCATTTGCACTGCTACCTTCTACCAGGGCTAAGATGGGCCACAACTACCATCATAACTACCTTCATAACTACCAATTATGAAGTTAACTTTGCCAACTGGACAACAGATGCTTCAGCTGCACAATCCCATATTAACGTCCTCTTCTTGGACTATTGCTGGTAGCAACAAATACAGGTTGAGTCCCTAGGAAACAGACTGTGATATGGAGATCAACATGCTTATTGATCTTATTATTTATTATTTTTTATTTTTAATGTTGTTATTGTTGTTCAGGAAACTTATTAGAGAGTGTGTTCTTGGGATTAACCTCCCTGGAGAAAGAGAGGCAAATGACTGCAAGGAGAAGTTGGACTGTGCTGTGGTCTCAGCAAAAGCCTCCGCTGACCCCATGGGGAACTTTAATACTGGGATGCCCCTTCAGAGTTGTGATGATTTGGGGTAAGGCATTTGAGGCATTATACCCTCACAAATAGCAGTCATTGGATACAGGCTTCCCCAAGAAGAGGATGTGACCTTGAGCAGGATGGACCTCTGTAGCCAAGGGTAATTTCTGGAGAAGGCAAACAGCTCAGGGCTCTCAGGCAGCAGCACTGCCGGAGTCCTTCAGATCTACAGGGGACCAGGTACGGGGCTGGACCATCCTGCATCTTGCAGTCTGGACATGAGCTATCATTTTTTTAAGTTTTTTTTTAATTTTTAATGTTGTTATTGTTGTTCAGTCTATCAGTCGTGTCTGACTCTCTGCGACCCCATTTATTGCAACACACCAGGCTTCCCTGTCTTTCCCTACTCTTTCTAGGGAAAAGAGTATATCTCCCAGGGTATATACTCAAACTCATGTCCATTGAGTTGATGATGCCATTCAACCATCTCATCCTGTCACCCCCTTCCCCTCCTGCCTTCAATCTTTCCCATCATCAGGGTCTTTTCCAGTGAGTCAGCTCTTCTCATCAGATGGCCAAAGTATTGGAACTTAAGCTTCAGCATCAGCCTTTACAATGAGTATTCAGAGTTGATTTCCTTCAGGATTGACTGATTTGATCTCCTTGCTGTCCAATGGACTCTCAAGAGTCTTCTTCACCACCTCAGTTCGAAAACATCAATTCTTCAGTACTCACCCTTCTTTACAGTCCAAGTCTCAAGCTTTGTAATATGCTGTCTAAGTTTGTTGTAGTTTTTCTTCCAAGGAGCAAGCATCTTTTAATTTTATGTGGACAGTTTTTAAAGTCTTATTGAATTTATTACAATATTGCTTCTGTTTTATGTTTTGGTTTTTTGGCCCTGAGGCATATGGGATCTTAGTTCCCTGGGATGGAACCTACACTTCCTGCATTGGAAGTTGAAGTCTTAACCACTGAACCACCGGGGAAGTCCCTGGACATAATTTATTTCAACATCCTATTCCCCCTCAAGGTGCATGCTATCTGCTTACACAGATGGTCTCTCTTTCATGATTATATAACTCGTATTTACATTTCCTTCTGCATGACAGAATTAGTTAACTTTAGGACCTTAAATACCTGGATTTGTAATACGTCTAAAAGGCAAGGAATAGGAATGGGAGCATCGATTTCCTATGGGTAACTTCTCTGGAGACAGATGTGTTAACCTAAATCAAATATTTCTCACATTTATTTAAAGAGCAGGATCTGGAAACTCAGAATACAGAAGACTGATAATTTTGCTTTGAAGTACTTGAAAGAGACTGTTGGAAACGCTATCCCCCAAGATTCTGCTTTCCGGTGTGAGAACAGTGTGACGTTACATTAGCAGCTCGCCTGCGTAGATACAAGAATCATTTGCTAAGTTAATTGCCATTTGAGGTTTTGAAAGTAGGCAAAATGTGAATGAAACCACCCTTTGACCATTCTGGTTGTTTTCTTTAAAGAGTTTTGTGAGGAGAAGTATTCCCTCTTGACACAGAGGTCATTTGTTACAAAACTTTTCTCTATGTAAGAAGATCACTGGCTACGTCCTGAAGGTATTTTTCACAGGAATTCTTGCCACAAAGGAATTTGACCTATGTTTGCATAGCCAGTGATCAGTGTCAAGGTTGTTTGGTTTCTCTAGAGCTAGGCCACCTCAGGTGGGAATAAAAAGGAATTGTTTCAAGTTCAGACCAAACACAAGGACTGAGAAGCCAGCAGGAGTTCCCTATGACTCCCAAGACTGAAATGATATGTGTATGGTGGCCGTGGTATGTTCATGGTCCACAGGAACTGGTGATGGTTCAGAGGGGCTCAGAGACAGTGGGTAGGAAAGCCCAGAGAGAAGACTTAAGTTTATGGGGTTCTTTTTTGCTTTATCATTTTGCTTTTAAGTTAAAAGAAAAATAAATCAATTTTCAATTAAATTTTATTATTCATATCAACTGTAACAAAAACTATATTTGGGTTTATCTTGTTGTACCCCCTCCTCTGCTGACAACACAGACACCAGAATTCTTAATAGTGAAAGGATACTGGTTTTTGGAGATAGAGAAGTGAAGGGAGGCCAGTTCATGAGTTGGATCTGGGCCCCACTTGTACATTATTATGTCTCAAATGCACAGAGGTAGTTGTTTTTAGGGTTTAAGATTTAGCAAATAAAAATGCAGATGGCCCGTTAAATTTTCTCTTGTTTTTGGCGGCACTGGGTCTTCATTGTTTTCTCTAGTCACTGTGTGTGGGCTTCTCACTGTGGTGGCTTCTCTTGAGGATCACGGGTTCTAAGGCGTGGACTCAGTAGTTGTGGCACACAGGCTTAATTGCTCCGAGGCATATGGAATCTTCCCAAACCAGGAACTGAACCTGTGTCCCCTGAACTGGCAGGCGGATTCTTAACAACTGGATGACCAGGGAAGTCAAAGCCAGTTAAATTTGAATTTCAGATAAATAATAAATAATTTTTTCGTACAAGTATATCCCAAATGTTGCACAGCACCCTATAAATCATATCCCATTTTATCCTGTATTTTGGGCTTCCTAGTTGGCGCTAGTGATAAAGAACCTGCCTGCCAATGTAAGAGACAAAAGAGATGCAGGTTCAAACCCTAGGTCAGGAAGATACCCTGGAGAAGAGCATGGCAACCCATTCCATTATTTCTTGCCTAAAGAATGCCATGGACACAGGAGCCTGGTAGGCCCATAGGACTGCAAAGAGTCGGACATGACTGAAGCAACTTAGCACACATGCACACATCCTGTGTTTTACCTGGCAACCATACTGTATTTTCAAGTGAAAACTGTTAGGCTCTGCTTGGGGATTTGCAAGGTGAATAGGACCAACAGTGTGACTGCCCATGACAAAAGAAAGGAAATGAGCTGAACCATGAAAGAAGTGACAGAGAAAAATAAAACTGAGTTAGAGAGTCAAACAAAATTGGACTGTCCAATTAAATAAAAATAAATTTTTAATGGATATTACATGACAAAACAGATCAGCAGACTTGGCTTGGCAAACAAGTGAGACAAAGAGCAAATAACCGCTGCAATGAGCGTGCACTGGTTTGCAGTCCAAGAGGAGTAGGCGTGTGGCACGATGGCAGCTGCCGTGCTTATTTCCAGTGAGAAATGAATGCTAATGTTGACCTGTGGTTTTAGAATTTTAAGAGGTAGGGCAAGCCTCCACTGTGATTAACTCACTCTCCATGGAGGGATCTGGCAGGAAAATCCTTTGGCCATTGTCAAACCAGAACAACAAAGCATCCAGGGATTCTTTGGGGGTCCTTTGCACTGAAGATCAGGGCCAAAGGTCAGGTGCCCACAGGTCTCTCAGGGAAACAAATTCTGTCTCTACTTGCCCATTCAGGTAATTAAGGGGTCCCTAAAGCTACAATTGGAGAGGGCAATGGCACCCCACTCCAGTATTCTTGCCTGGAAAATCCCATGGACGGAGGAGCCTGGAAGGCTACAGTCCATGGGGTCGCTAGGAGTCAGACACGACTGGGCGACTTCACTTTCACTTTTCACTTTCATGCATTGGAGAAGGAAATGGCAACCCACTCCAGTGTTCTTGCCTGGAGAATCCCAGGGACGGGGGAGCCTGGTGGGCTGCGGTCTATGGGGTCGCACAGAGTCAAACAGGACTGGAGCGACTTAGCAGCAGCAAAGCTACAATAATGAAAGCTGTGTGCAACAGTTGCAGAATTGAGAGATGAAAGAAATCGTATTACAAGTCTTTCTCACTTTCTGTGATGTGAGCATATGATAAAAGTAAAGCGTAAAGTGTTCACTCAATGACCATGGGACAATTGGCTCACCGTTTGAACGAAAATAATTGAAATTGATTCCCTTGGTGAGGATTAACATAACTGTCTTTTACTTGGTCATCTGAAACCAGAGCAGTTTTCTTCCTCAAAACAAAAAACTCTCCCAATGGGCATTGATTGGGTCCTGGAAGTGACTTCCAGAGGGTCCACTTTCCCCAGCATTTCTCCTAACTAGATTCAGGGCCACCTTTAGATTTGATGCTTCAAGATCAGGGGGCGGTGACTCCATGAAGTGGGCAGATGGCGGGGAGAATATTAAAGACGTGTATAGAATTGACAGCCCTGAAGAAAGCAACCACAAAATTCAACCTACAAACCCTTAGAGACTTAAACTTGCCTTCCTAAGCCAGTATATAGCCATTGCATATTTAAATACATCAAGGGTTTCCCTGATTTCTAAATCCCTCAAAGGCTCAAGAGTGTCCCCAACTCTGACAAATTTCTAGTAAGAAAATGATATATAAACATGTTATTTTTAAAAAACAATACCTTACACCCCAGCTTTTGTTGTTTGTAAATCTGTACCCCACTATCACATGTAATCACGGACATTCAATACATAAGAGAGTATGGAGTTTGTTTCAGCAGATTAAGCTCTGTGACCCTGACAGGTTACTGCTGTTTCCTTGAATTCTGTCTCTTCTAAGACGCAAGGGATGTACCAGGGGCTCTCTGAGGTTGCTTCTAACATGTGACTCTGTGATTCTATAATCACTAAAAGTGCATTGTTTGATGGTCTAGTTGACATTTAGACAGGGCTGCTCAATCTTTTTGTTTAAAACTTTGTCATTATCATTAACAT
The DNA here is from genome assembly GCF_000754665.1 of Bison bison bison. Taxonomy (NCBI): domain Eukaryota; kingdom Metazoa; phylum Chordata; class Mammalia; order Artiodactyla; family Bovidae; genus Bison; species Bison bison. Next base: position 7,782,442 of record NW_011494889.1, on the reverse strand, counting down.
ACTTGGGTAATGTTGCTGAGTCTGGGAAAACAGAACAAAAAACAAAAGTCTTAATAGGAATAGTTTTGATCTTTTTTCACTGGATTTTCTGTCTCTGGTTGGACTTTTTGGGTTTTGGAAGCAATTCAAAAAGACCAAAAGTAGAACCACAGCTCTTACATCAGTAATCAGAGGGGGAAAAAAACAGAAACAAATAATCAGGAAAAAAAGAAACCAATCATTCACTTGATTCTCTTCCTTTTCCCTCTTGCACTGCGGCCACTGAACTGGTTTGCCCAGCTTTGGAGTAATTAGTAAATTTTGTATTATTTCTTATGAAGACACTAAAAGAGTGGTTCCAAGACAGATTGGGGAAGACAGTACAAGACTAACTTAAGTGTAAAGAACATCCAGTGTACCAACTCTGCTATAAACAGAATAACCATTTTCAAGTGAACCATTCAAAGATCGTGAATTGGAGATGACCTATAACTACAGAAGAACATTTAGTTTACTCAAACATTTTCTTGGTGGCTTAAAAAACAAGGTTTGTTTTCTTGGAGAGCATAGCACAGCTCTGACTCAGTCTTGACTCAAAGTTCCCTGACCAGTTGAAGAAGAGAAAAACAATTCAGTTCTCAGGAAAGAAAAAACAATTCAGTCTGGTTAACGAGGAGTCACCTTGAGCCAGCTTCCAGAAACGTGATAAAGCAGCTTCCCTGCCCCACAGAAAATGTCTCTTTTCTTCAAAATGTCACCTGTCCTCCAGTTTGGAGGAACTGGGGGCAAGTCTCACAGTTGAGCAAAGAATGCTCTCTGTGCCTCCATTTCTGTGCCTGCTTAGCCTAAGATGTGCTTTCTACCTCTCCTGCTGGCCTACCTTTATCATCAGGACTGATGTGGACTGAGCATTAGCTTGGTGACAGGCACATTACTTACCCCATGTATTCATCATAGTAATTCTAAGGTACTTTCTTCGCCATCTTATAGAATTGGAGAATGAGCTGTCAACAGCTTTCCCAGGGCCCACACCTAATGAGTCAAACCAGAATTTTTGTGGGCAAACTCTTGTACAAGCACTTTTAAAATGTCTGTTTTCCTTTAATCGAGGTATTATATACAAAAATATTTATCTGTCTTAAGTGAGAAATTTGATAAGCTTTAATATTGATATGAAAGCTGGTAACCACCACCATTGTCTAGGTATATAGTAGTTCTCTCTCTTTACAAACTTCCTTGTATCATCTTTACAGCTGATCCTCTCTCCTTACCCTCAGTCACTGATCACTTTCTCTCACTGTAAATAGAGGAAATAAATACCTTTTATTTAAAAAAGGCAATAAAATACCTTTTATTTCCTTTTCTCACCTTACTGCCTTCCCTAGGACTTCCAATACCTTATTGAAAAAGGTTAGTGGGCTTCCCTTGTGGCTCAGCTGGTAAAGAATCTGCCTGTAATGCGGAAGACCTGGGTTTGATCCCTGGGTTGGGAAGATCCCCTGGAGAAGGGAAAGGCTACCCTCTCCAGGGTATTCTGGCCTGGAGAATTCCATGGACTGTAAAGTCCACAGGGTCGCAAAGAGTCGGACACAACTGAGCGACTTTCACTTCACTTCATGAGAGAGGCCATCTTTGCCCTGTGCATGATCTTAATAAGAAGACTTCTAGTTTCTCCATTAAGTATGATATTAGCTGTAGGTTTTTTGTAGATAGTCCTGGTCAAATTGAGAAAGTATGCCTCTATTTCTAGTTAACTAAGAGTTTTATCATGAATGGGTATTGGATTTGTCAAATGGTTTTTCTGCATCTATTGATTTCATAATCAGACTTTCTTCTTTAAATCTGTGTGGAAAAGGTCAGTTTTCATTCCAATCCCAAAGAGGCAATGCCAAAGAATATTCAAACTACCGCACAATTTCATTCATCTCACATGCTAGCAAGGAGAAGGCAATGGCACCCCACTCCAGGACTCTTGCCTGGAAAATCCCATGGACAGAGAAGCCTGGTAGGCTGCAGTCCATGGGGTTGCTAAGAGTCGGACACAACTGAGTGACTTCACTTTCACTTTCATGCACTGGAGAAGGAAATGGCAACCCACTCCAGTGTTCTTGCTGGAGAATCCCAGGGATGGGGGAGCCTGGTGGGCTGCCATCTATGGGGTCACACAGAGTTGGACACAACTGAAGTGACTTAGCAGCAGCAGCAGCACATGCTAGCAAAGAAATGCTCAGAATTCTCCAAATCAGGGTTCACAGTATGTGAACCATGGACTTCCAGATGTTCAAGCTGGATTTAGAAAAGGCAGAGGAACCAGAGATCAAATTGCCAACATCCTTTGGCTCATCAAAAAAGCAAGGGAATTGCAGAAAAACATCTACTTCTGCTTTATTGACTATGCTGAAGCCTTTGACTGTGTGGATCACAACAAACTGTGGGAAATTCTTAAAGAGATGGGAATACCAGACATACACCTTACCTGCCTCTTGAGAAATCTGTGTGTAGGTCAAGAAGCAACAGTTAGAACTGGACATGGGACAATAGACTGGTTCCAAATTGGGAAAGGAGTATGTCAAGGTTGTGTACTGTCTTATATACAATAGGGTTATATTGTATGCAGAGTAAATCATGTGAAATGCCAGGCTGGATGAAGATTGCTGGAATCAATGAAGTAATGAAACAAAGAAGATTGCTGGAATCAAGATTGCTGGGAGAAATATCAATAACCTCAGATACACATATGACATCACCCTATGGCAGAAAGTGAAGAAGAACCTCTTGAAGAAAGTGAAAGAGGAGAGTGAAAAAGTTGGCTTAAAACTCAATGTTTAAAAAACAAAGATCATGGCATCTGGTCCCATCACTTCATGGCAAATAGATGGGAAAACAATGGAAACAGTGAGAGACTTTATTTATTTTTTATTTTATTTTATTTATTTTTTTTTTGAGCTCCAAAATCACTGCAGATGGTGACTGCAGCTGTGAAATTCAAGGACATTTGCTCCTTGGAAGAAAAGCTATGACCAACCTAGACAGCATAAAAAAAAGCAGAGACATTACTTTGCCAACAAAGTTCCATCTAGTTAAAGCTATGGTTTTTCCAGTAGTCATGTATGGATGTGAGAGTTGGACCATAAATAAAGCTGAGTGCCAAAGAATTGATGCTTTTGAACTGTGGTGTTGGAGAAGACTCTTGAGAGTCCCTTGGACGGCAAGGAGACCCAACCAGTCCATCCTAAAGTAAATCAGTCCTGAATATTCATTGAAAGGACTGAAACTCCAATACTTTGGCCACCTGATGCGAAGAACTGATTAATTGGAAAAGACCCTGATGCTGGGAAAGATGGAAGGCAGGAGAAGGGGACAACAGGGGATGAGATGGTTGGATGGCATTACTGACTCGATAGACATGAGTTTTAGCAAGCTCTGGGAGTTGATGATGGTCAGGGAGGCCTGGCATGTTGCAGTCCATAGGGTTGCAAAGAGTCAGACACAACTGAGTGACTGGACTGAACTGAAGTGATAATTACATTACTTGACTCTCAAATGTTGAATCAGACTAACATATCTGGGATAAATCTCACTTGATCATGGTATATAATTCTTTTTATACATTGTTGGATTCAATTTATTTGTATTTTGTTGAGGGGTTTTGCACCTATGTTCATGATAGATAATTGGTCGGTAGTTTTCTTTCTTGTAATGTCTTTGGTTTTGATATAAGGGCAATGCTGATCTCATAAGATGGATTAGGAAGAATTCCTTTTAATAGGTTATGGAAGATATTATAGAGAGTTAGTCTAATTCAGTGTTTGGTGGAATTCAGCAGTGAACTTATCTGGGTCTGATGCTTTCTGTTTTGGAAGGCACCAAAATTGATTCAATTTCTTTAATAGACATGAAGAAGTGAAATGAAAGTCGCTTGGTTGTGTCCGACTCTTAGTGACCCCATGGACTGTAGCTCACCAGGCTCCTCTGTCCATGGGATTCTCCAGGCAAGAATACTGCAGTGGGTTGCCATGCCCTCCTTCAAGGGATCTTCCCAACCCAGGGATCGAGCCCAGGGATCAAGCCCAGGTCTGTGGCATCTCAGGCAGATTCTTTACCATCTGAGCCACCAGGAAAGCCCAAGAAGTGTGCAGATGCAGATTCTTTACCGTCTGAATCACCAGGGAAACCTGAGAATACTGGAATAGGTAGCCTATCCCTTCTCCAGGGGAACTTCCTGACCCAGGAATCAAACCCTTGTCTCCTGCATTGCAGGCGGATTCTTCACCAGCTGAGCTAATAGACATGCTGCTGCTGCTAAGTCACTTCAGTCGTGTCTGACTCTGTGCGACCCCATAGACAGCAGCCCACCAGGCTTCCCGTCTCTGGGATTCTCCAGGCAAGAACACTGGAGTGGGTTGCCATTTCCTTCTCCAATGCATGAGAGTAAAAAGTGAAAGTGAAGTCACTCAGTCGTGTCCGACTCTGTGCAACCCCATGGACTGCCGCCTACCAGGCTCCTCCTTCCATGGGATTTTCCAGGCAAGAGTACTGGAGTAGGGTGCCATTGCCTTCTCCAGCTAATAGACATAAACCTATTCAAATTGTCTGTTATTTTTTTGTGTAAATTTGGCAGGTTGTGCCTTTCAAGGAATTGGTCCATTTTATCTAGGTTTTCAAATTTGTGGGTACAGAGTTGTTCATAGTATTATTATTATTAATATCTGATATTAGCAACCTGTGTTCTCTCTCTTTGATTTCTTTTTAGCTTGCCTAAAGGTTTATCAATTTTATTAATCTTTTCTGAGAACTAGCTTTTGAATTTATTGATTTTCTTGTTGATTTTCTGTTTTTTCAATTTTATTTATTTCTGCTCTAAATTTTACTATTTCTTTTCTTCTACTTACTTTGGATTTAATTTGCTCTCTTTCTATGTTCCTGAGGAGAAAACTTAGATTCTTGATTTTAAATATTTCTTCTTTCTCATACATGCATTCACAGCTGTGAATAAAAATTTTCCTTTAAGCTCTGCTCTCATTGCATCTCACAGATTTTAAGTTCTATTTTCATTTTCATTTAGTTCAAAACATGTTTTAATTTCTCTTGAGGTTCCTTCTTTGATGAATGTGCTATTTAGAAATGTACTGTTCAATCTCCATGTATTGGGGAGATTTTCCAGCTATCATTCTGTTATTGGTTTCTAGCTTAATTCCATTGTGGTCTGACAGGAGATATTGTATGACTTCCATTCTTTTAAATTTGTTAAGGTGTATTTTACGGCCCAGAATGTGACCTATTTTGGTGAGCTTCAGAAGAATGTATATTCTGCTGTTGTTGGATAAAGCAACCTACAGATGTCCATTACATCCAGTTGATTGATGGTATTGTTGAGTTCAACTATGTACTTATTGATTTTCTGCCGGCTGTATCTGTACATTTCTGATAGAGGGGTGTTGAGTACTCCAATTACAATAATGGAGACATCTATTTTTCATTGCAGTTCTATTAGTTTTTTTTGACTCATGTAGTTTGACACTCTGCTATTAGGCACATACACATTGAGAACTGTTATGTCTTCTTTGAAAATTGACCCCTTTATCATTATGTAATGCCCCTATTTAGCCCTAATAATCCTCCTTGCTTTGAATCCTACTTTGATTGAAATACAGGTAGTCTCACTTTATTTTTATTAGTCTTAACATGGTATATCTTTCTCCATTCATTTGCTTGTAATTTATATGTGACTTTAAAGTGGGTTTCTTATAGACAACATATAGCTGAGTCTTGTTTTTGCCCTACTCTGACAAAATCTGTCTTTCCTTTGGGGTATTTAGACTAAAGACATTAAAAGTGATTTTGGATATAGCCTTCTCTTGTGGCTCAGTTGGTAAAGAACCCACCTTCAATAGAGCAGACATGGGTTCAGCCCCTGGGTAAGGAAGGTCCCCTGGAGAAGGAAATGGCAACCCATTCCAGTATTCTTGCCTGGGAAATCCAACGGACAGAGGAGCCTGGTGGGCTACAGCCCATGGGGTTGCAAGAGGTGAACACAACTTAGCGACCAGACCACCATGGATATAGTTGGATCATTATCTAACATGATTTTTACTCTTTTCTATTGGTTGCCCTTGTTCTTTGCTCCTGTTATTGTCCTTCACTCTTTTTTCTACTTTTGCGGTTTTAACTGGGCATTTTATAAGATTCCATTGTCTCTCTTTCTTGGCATCTCAGTTATACTTCTTCATAAAAATTTTTTAGTGGTTGCTGTATAGTTTGAATATACATTTTCAAATATCCCAACTCTACTTTCAAATAACACCATATAACTTCAGGGTGAGACCAAGTACCTGGTGATAACGGCATAATCCTAATTCCTCCCTCCATTCCTTGTGTCATTGCTGCCATTTATTTCACTTATACATAAGCACATACAACATATGTACACAAACATATGCATATGTAGGCATATATAATTGAGTACATTTTTGCTATTATTATTTTGAACAAACTGTTCAAAATATTGTTACATCAATAAAAAATAAGAAAAGTAAATATTTCTATTTTATCTTCACTTATTCCTTCTCTAGTGCTCTTTCTTTATGTAGGTCTAAGTTTATGACCTATATAATTTTCCTTCACTCTAAAAAACTTCTTTTAACACTTCTTGCAAGGCACACCTTGCAAGGCAGGTCTGCCTTCTTGCAAGGCAGACCTACTGGCAAAAATTCCTCAGTTTTGTTTGTTAGGAAAAAAAAATTATTTACTTCTCCTTCACTTTTAAAGGAAAATTTTAGAGGGTACATATTTTTAGGTTGGAATTTTTCTCTCAATACTTTAAATACATCACTCCATTTTTTTCTAGCTTACATAATTTTTGATAAGTTGCATGTGATTCTTATCTTTGTTCCTCTATAGGTAAAGTATTTCCCACCCCTGACCCCCCACTGGCTTTTTCTTTATCTTGTAATTTTTTCCCCTTTATCCTTGATTTTCTGTAATTTGAATATATGTCTATGTGTAGTCTTTGGCAGTTGTCTTGCATGGTGTTCTCTGAACTTTCTGGATCTGTGGTTTGGTATCTGACATAAATTTGGGAGGTTTCTCAATCAGCTTGCAAATATTTCTTCTGTCCTTTTCTTTCTTTCTTCTCCTTCTGATGTTCTAATTACATATATATTACCTTTTACAATTGTCCAACCATTCTTGAATATTCTGTTCTGCTTTTTTCAGTCTTTTTCCTCTTTGCTTTTAGTCTTGAAGGTTTCTACTGCTATATCCTCAAGCTCAGAGGTTCTTTTAGACATATCTAGTCTACTAATGAGTCCATCAAAAGCGTTCTTCATTTCAGTTATAGGGCTTTTGGTTTCCAGCATTTCTTTTTGGCTCTTTTTCAAAATTTCTACCTCTCTGCTTACATCGCCCATCTGTTGTTTAATGCTCTCAACTTTATCCATTAGGAGCCCTTAACACTGTAACTATAGTTGTTTTGAATTCCTAGTCTGATCATTCTAATAGCTTTGCTGTGTCTGAGTCTGTTTCTGATACTAGTTCAGTTTCCTCAGACTGTGTTTTTTGCCTTTTAATATGTTTTGTCATTTTCCCCTTGACATCTGATATGATATACCAGTTAAAAGAAACCGCTGTAAGTAGACTTCAGTCGTGTGGTGGTGAAGTGTGGGGCAAGGGAAGGCAGTCTAAAGCCCTATGATTGGTCTCAGGAGTTTCTGTGAGCCTGTGTTGCTGGATCATGAACTTCACCAGTGCTTCTCAGCCCCTCCTTCTCAGGTGGGACAGGATGGCTAGGGTGGGCTGGAGTTGGGTACTTCCCTTCCTCTAGATCATGTAGGCTCCAGTAATATCCCAGCAGGTTGGACCCTGGTAAAATAGTTTCTCCAGCCTTGCTAAGAAGAACAAAATGCTCTGGTGCATTTCAAATGTTTCCTTTTCCCATCCCCCTGACGAAAGCATGAGGGGATCTTTCACAAAAGTGTGGGAGGCCTTTATGATTGGGTCCCCCTGGAGTTTTGTCTCTGCTACTTGTCCACACTGAGCCTTCAGTGATTTGTCAATAACATTTTAGCTTTTCCTACCCTAACACTGGTTCTCACACAGTTTCTGCTCCTGAGTTTCTGCTCCAGTAAGTTGTGATTCTCTGTATTCATCTTTCTGTTTTTCCCGTTTTGGGGGCAGCAGTCCTGCGACTTCATGTCTCTTGCATATCTAAGAAGTCACATTTTCAGTTTGTTCAGCTTTTCACTTGATGTCACAGTGGAGTGAGTGGCAATTTCCAAGCACCTTATATATGGAATCAGAAACTCAAAGTCCTTAACTGATTGTTCTTACGTTCGTTAATCCCCTGAGCTCAATTTAGGCAGTCTCTGGACAACGGTCTCTGGCTTTAATGACTGGGGTGAGTACACCCTCTACGTGCTTTCCTGAAACCGTGTGCTTCCTCTTGCCTAACTATTCATTCACTCCTCTGTCCAATAAATGTCTACTGAATAACCAAACTCCCAAGCACTGAAAAAGCCACTATGAATTTTAAGTCTCCTCTCTTGAGAAGCCTAGAGCCTAGGTGGGGGAAATAAAGCAATTACCATAACTATGGTGCATGACCCAACCATTACTGGTCATCAAAAGCTTTCCAGTGGACAGGAATATAGGAGTCCTGAGGGAAATGATGAGTTAGCCAGGTGGAGAGAGCATAGAGGTCATCTGTTTCTATGTCTGTTTCCCTTTTTTGATTCTAAACTTTTGCAAGACAAGGTCTAGTTCTTTTTCATATTACATTTGTAGTTCCAATGCACAATAATCGTTTAAAGAAGCAAATAATTGAAATTTAATAACTGGACAATGAAGCAAAGGGCATATCAGGTTGGAACAATTAAAGCACTGAAGTAAACCTTATTAAGTGTTCAGGGAACTACAAATAGTCTAGGGAGATTAGAGCGTGATGTCTGTGTGGAGAGCTGACCTAAATGAGATGGCGGCTGGTTGATGGAGGACCAGGAATGTCAGATGAAGGAGTTTGGTCCTTATTCAGCAGACAGTGAAGGGCTCAAAAAAGATGTTGAAATGATAGAAAGCAGGTCAGTTAACAGAAGCAGTCCTCTCTAAGCATCCACTGCTTCTTGTAAGGAGTGACTATAAGCGAGTAATTCCCAAATTAGTAGTGTTCCTAAATTCCACATCTGCAGTTAAAAGTTATTTTAAAAATTATACTCTTAGCTTCACAAATAAAGAATGAGTGCTGCTAAGTCACTTCAGTCATGTAGGACTCTTTGTGACCCTATGGACCATAGTCCGCCAGGCTCCTCTGTCCATGGGATTCTCCAGGTCAGAATACTGAAGTGGGTTGCATGCTCTTCTCCAGGGCATCTTCCTGACCCAGGGATTGAACCTGCATCTCTTACTTTTCCTGAATTGGCAGGTGGGTTCTTTACCACTATTGCCACCTGGAGAATGTTTGAAAGCCTTGATGCCCTGGACAAGACCCATTCTTTGGCTTGACTGATGAGGCCACACCTATTTCCCAGGATCACCTCTCCTGGGCACCAGAAAACCCACCACACCCTAACCCTGGGAGCCCTGGGGGTTCATCTGGGAGTGCCAGTCTCCAGAGGCAGAGAGAACGCTCTGAAGAAGCTGAAGTTTCCTTGTCTGTGAAAAGAGAGCTTCCTGGGATACTCTCTCGTTGCCAAAGAGGCAATGCGGGAGCCTGAGGAGAACAGCAGGAAAGGACAACACTGTTCACAGGAACATGGGTCCCAGTCAGGCCAGCTCTCCTTGGGATGTGAGGCCCCGCATCTTCAGCTGCTGAAGGCACCCCCAGTGTACCCCCTGAATGGATTCAGCTAATGGAGTTCTACTACTGAATTAAATTTTTCATTTCCAGCACTGTGAATAATTAATTTGGGGACCTTTGTTAAAGCAAAGAATATGAAGAAGGAGATTAAAAAAGAGGAGAGGTATTCTGTTTTTTTTTGTTTTTTTGTTTTTTTTTTTTGAGGTATTCTGTTTTACTTTGACGCATGTAAGTAGTTTCTTTAATTTGGAGATTCACAGGGGCGAGAACAAGAATGAAAGGCTAATACGATAAATTCAACCACACGTTTTGTTCAGCTTGCTCAAGGTACTGGAAGTCGGAAACATTCCATTAGGAATGTGTTTTCTCTGAAAACTCTGGAAGACCTGCGTTCCCTGGGTCCACCCTCCCACAGCAGCAGCTGTAGTGGGGAGCCGAGCAGCAGTCGCCCCCCTGCAGGGCGGGGAGCCCCCCGTACCAACAGCCCCTCCATCCTTAGGTTCCTGAGGGCTTCCACCCACTTCTGTCCGTCTGCCGGCTCCTCGTTCCTAGGGTTCTGAGTCTTCTGACCCCTGTTTCACAGATTCTTTAACTCTTCTCAAACCTTCTTCTATTTCCAAGAAGAAGGTTTCTCTTGGTCTCTTTCCAAGCTCTTCACTCACAGCAGACAAAAGTGAGTGTTAGTTAAGCAGTCATGTCTGACTCTTTGCCTCTTGTCCTCTAGTCCTGAGAATCTCATTAAATTATTTCTACAAAACACCTTAGAAATAGAACTCTCAGGGGGCTTGCTGGCCTTCCCATGGGTTACGAAAAAGTAAAGACAAGGTTAAGAGAAATGAGGATTTTCTCGAGATCTGCCTGCAGCCTATTTTGTAACCATAGTACACTTGGTAACTGGGCTTCCCTGGTGGCTCAGATGGTAAAGAATCTGCCCATAATGCCGGAGACCTCGGTTTGATCCCTGGGTCAGGAAGATCCCCTGGAGAAAGGAATGGCAACTGACTCCAGTATTCTTGCCTAGAGAATCCCATGGACAGAGGAGCCTAGTGGGCTACAGTCCCTGCGGTCGCAGTCAGACATGACTGAGCAACTAACACTCTCACTTTACACTTGGTAACTAGCACCATGCCCAGCACACGCTAGGTGCTCTGGTAAGAAGTTTCAAATGAATGAACAAACCTTACTATGGTCTTAATCAGTTTCCTCACTTAACCAGATGGTCTCCAAGGTTCATTGAGCTCTACTTTCTGTGATTCTGTGAGGGCAAAAGAGAGTTTCAGGTGGCTTCATATGGCTGAATGACAGGGTGATGGGCACAGACCCTAAAGTCTGCCAAATATTAATTCCAGTTGACTGGAGCCTGTAAACATTTGTTGCTTCTGTGCTAAATCTAGATATACAAGATTTATAAGATGCAGAGTCTGCCTTCCTTATGATGGCAACCTCCTGCTACTAGAGAATAAAGATATCAGTTATTGAGACAGTAAGGCTCACTGGGATGATCCCCCCAACACTTCTTCTGTCTTGCAGCCCCCTGGGCCACCACCACCTGTGCTCCTTCATCTTCTGCCCTCCTCTCTGGGAAGCTACTAGCAGCTCTCTAAGACAGAGCATCAGTTTCCTGGCCTAACCACGTCTGCTGGTGGTTAGATGAGTGATGCCTCTGCAATTATGTGGGTTACAAATGGAGAAGCTAAAATGCTCCTTCTTCCGAGAGAGGCAAGCCAAACCTCAGATTACATTAGGGTCCAGATGATAAACATCAGCTCCTTTCCTGGGTGCTGACCTTGGTCAGAGGAGTGAGGAAGAAAGCAAGGGAAAGCAGTGGAGAGTTAGGTCACTGTCGGCAAGGTCAGGGCGGCTCCTGTCTATAACTCTCAACTCCTCTTGTGAAGGTACTTATGGCATCAGCTGTACTGTTATGTAGTTTTATCTCTATATTACTATATTGTATTGAAAATGCTGGCTTTCTGGAAGAGAGGTCAAAGTTCAATCAGACAAGAGAAGTGATTGTCCCAGCCAAGCTGGCAAAGGTGGTAGCTTGCAACCACGGAGCTCTGCCCCTCACTCAGTACTCTCCTCTACCACAGTTGTCATTTCTCTGCTTCAAGAACTGAGGCTAGAGGGAAACAGGACCCAGGGCCACGCAGCTGGTTTTCTGATGTGCGAGCCTGCCCAGCCCCACAGCTCAGCGTCTCCCCCTCCCCCAAAGCTAAGTCATTTAGTGTCACACACAGGTCCTAGGATTCACTCTGACCTGAAGCAGGAGGGCTTCGAACTCAACTGCCAGACTCAACATGAAGTCTGATGTACTTGCTGTCCACATTGGTCTGGTCCTGGAGACCAGGCATCATGGTTTTGTTCCTAGACTCTCTTCCTCCCCAACACATGATCTAGTTCTTACCATAGGCTCCTGGATATTTTTAATTAATCTGGCAACTGCCCAGAACATCCTCCCTATCACCACCACCACCCATGCCTCCCAGATCTGAGCTGGGATCCCTTCTGGAAAGAGGAGGGATGAGCTAACATTTGCTGATGGCTTCCCTGTGCCTGCATTATCCCTTTCTGTCCTCACAGCACTTGTGCAAAACTAGTCCCCAAATATAGATGAAAAGCATTGAAGTCACCGAAACTTAGACACAATAAGGACATTTCCCAAGGTCGCCTGGCTTCTAAATGGAGGAACAGAGGTTGAATCACAGTCAGTTTGGCTTGAAAGCTTTATGTTCTTACCCCTCCACCCTGGAGGCTCCCAGTGACTGAAGCCCAGCTCTAAATGCAGCTGTCTGGCCCAACCTGCCAGCCCCCTCTCTGACACCCAGCAACATCTAAGTGCTATTCACCTTAGATTTACCACAACTCTGTCCACTTCCTGGCTTGGGGTTCCCGTCTGTGGTAACTTGACTTCATGCTGTTAACCAGCCTTTGGGGGAAAACCAAACTCTGGAGTCACATCTGGGGTTGGCCACTTCATAGCTTTCTCTGTGACCCTGAGCAAGTTTCTAAACTACTCTGAGCCTCAGTTTCCTCATATGTAAGGTGTGATGTTAAAACTCACCTCAGAGAACAGTTGTACATATGCGAATCTGACTACCCTTTAAAATCCTAAATTTAAAAGCTTGTTTCACTGGCCATGAGTCTGGACTCATTATTTTAAAATCTTTGTTTTAAAGCTGAGTTAAGAAAAAAAAAAAGACACTTGCAGAGGACTTCACAGATGATTTTGCTATTGAAATCACTAAATTGCATTGTAGACAAAATAGGATATAATACTGTCTTTCTGGCATTTATTAAGAATACAGCCATTAGGCAACAAAGGCAGAAGAAAATTGCAGCGTTCTGTAAGCATATCTCGTAACAATGCCTCTTTTTAGGAGGGGCCTCCATGACCACTGCTGACAATTTTCTTTAGGCTCCATCAATGTTTTTCGTTGTTTAAAGACACACATTAATTTAAAGTCTCCTCCCATTCTCTGTGCAAATTACAGCATTCAGATGAAGTGGCAGCTGCTGTAATTAAGACACAGTTAATTGCCTATCTCCTTAATTGCAATGATAGGATTTTGACAGTTCGGTAAATAAGAATTGTTTGGTTTCCTCTGGCAACTTCAGCCTTGTTTCCCATCACAAGTGCTGAGTCACTCACTTCCAGGACAAGAGCTGTGGTCCAAGGGAGCCGGAGTGGGAGAGGAATCGTAATTTATCTGCAGTTCCTTTTCTTGCTGCAGGAACCTCCCAATGGAACCACCCAATCCATTGCCCGATAAAATCCTCCCAGAAGTTTTCTCCGCGTTAATCAGTCATCACATGAGAGCAAATGGGAAATCACAGAAACAGAAGGATGGGGTTGTGGGACAATGATTTGCTGCTGCTGATGGGCACAAGAGGAAACGATGCTGTTAGATGAGAAATCGGAAGTCCAGAGTGTTTAAACACCCAAAATCAGGGTGCTACTGAGTGCCAAGCCAGGTCTTCTGACCCACTGTGCTCACAGGATGCTCAGTGGAAACAGAGAAAAACAATGGTTCAAAGCCAGACCACTGGGGTCACGTGGACCTGGGTTCAAAGACTACCTTTACTGCTTGTGTAACTATTGGCGAGTTACTGACGGTTTCCAGGCCTCATTGGCTTCCACTGTAAAATGAATTTTGCATTCCTCACCTTGTATCATTGTGAGAATTAAGAAAAATAATCTTACAAAGTCCTTTACAACCTGTCAGGTTTGTGGTAAGTTCTCGACAAACGGAAGTTACAGAGCAAATATGACTCTTTTTCCAAAATCTACATAAACAAAAACTTTTTTTTGCATTTCTTTCTTTTCCATAAACTTAATTTTGACTGTGGCTATGTTCTAGGTTTCCATCTGAGGCATTTCTCTCTAAGATCTTGCCACTTTCCAATGACACTATAGCAAGGAGCCAAAGTCCAAGTGATTAACATCAATAACATCAGGCACAGTGTTCAAAGCCTCGTAGGAGACAAGAAATATTTACACTCGTCTGCCATACTCTGTGGAGCTGCAAAGAAAGGAAGAGAAACAAAACAAGTTTCCACAAGAAAACAGTATAGATACTCATATCCTACCATGGGTATTGTTAGCTCTAAAAACATGACTGTAAACTTTGATTGTGTTGTGACAACCATGTTATTGGTTAATCGTTGCTTCCTACAGGCCACACTAGACTTGGGAACTAAAAAAGGATGTTAGTCATAATAACCATTTAGCTTTTTCCCAGTGCCCTTGTGTTTGTACTCAGATTCCTGTCCTTTTCTAAGTATGAAGTGAAGAAAGTATTAGTATATAATAATTAACGCATTTCAAAGAATGAATGAATGAAGAGGAGTGAGTGGGTGAGAAAATCCTATCTAAAAACAAGATTACCTTTGAGGAAGATGTTTCTTGTCCTGCTCAGCACATATGTGGCTTTAGCTGTGATGAGATGAGCTTTAAAAAGACAGAAACATGAACTTCCCTGGTGGTCCAAAGGTTAAGAATCCACCTGCCAATCCAGGGGACGTAGGTTCAATCCCTGGCCCAGGACGTTTCCACATGTTGTGGGGCAACTAAGCTCATGCACCACAACTACTGAGCCCATGTGCCCTAGAGCCCATGCTCTGCCACAGGAGAAGCCACTGCAATGATAAGCCTGGGCACTGCAACTAGAGAGTACCCCCCCACCCTTCTCTGCAACCAGAGAAAGTTCTCATGCAGCAGCAAAGATCCAGCACAGCCAAAAATAAATAAATGAATAAACAAAATTAAAAAAAAAAAAAAAAGACAGAAGCCCAGCGTGCTTTCATCTAAACAAAGTCCAAAGTCAAGGCTTGTTTGCCGGCTCCAGAATCATGAGGGAGTGAGCTGCTTCAGACTTACTATCATCCTAGACGCATGGCTTCCATCATGTGGTCCCAGGGTTGCTCAATCTTGAGAGGGTTTTGCACTTCCGCATGGAACAATATTGTGGGTTTGAGGCAATCTTATCTAGATTCTAAGCAGCCAGACCACCGGCGACATCTGGATGTAACTGAGTGATGAGTATGTACTTGTCACTACACAGCCGGCGACAGCAGCACACTTGAACCCAAGACATTAGCAAAGCATCTGCGTCTTTAACTCCCTGCAGTCCATAAAAAGAGTGCTGGACTTGGAGTCGGGAGTTCAGAATTAAGAATCGGAGTTCAGCCATCCTGTGAGTGATTTTGTATAGGTACCAGAACAGAAATATCAGTGGTAATTAATGCCTGATGAGATGTTACCATGCACTAGGCACATGCTACACATTTTATATGCATTTCTTTATCCTCCACAAAAATCCTGTGATATACATAATATGATTATTGCCACTTTTCAAACTAAAGAAAGAGATTAAGAGATGACCAATGGAACTAGTAAAGTAGCACAGTGAGAATTTGAACCCATGGCTTTGAAAGGTCAGATTTCTCACTCTGTCTTTCTTCTCACAGAGAGAAGATATACGCCAACATCAGGCATATAGAGGCTGAGAGGCAAGGAGACAGTACATAGTGACCAGGTGCCTACGAGGTCAGGTGCGTGGCGGGGGCTCCCTAGAGGAAGAATGAATAATCGGCCAGGCAGACAAAGAGGCACAAGTGTTCTGGATCCAGGAGCCAACAGATGTTATGGCACAGCCTTCACTGACCACAAAGTGGCTGCTGGGCTCCAGAAATGGGCTCTCCCTCAGGAAGGTGTGGGTGGGAAAAGATGTCTCATTGATTAGTGAGGAAAATACTGCTCAGCAACTCCCCGACAGACTTTGTTATGTCCCACTGGCCAGATCATGTCACAAGACTACTGCAAGCCATGAGAAAGGACAGAAAAGTCACATTTCCTGTGGTTAGTCATGAATCATCCACTGGGGCTGGGCCCACTGCAGCACTAACAGAACTGAGGTTGTGTTGGCCAAGAAGGAAGCGGGGATGGGAGGCGGGGAGGCAGGCAGCCCATAGACTCGGGTCACCATTCTTCACACAGAAGTCCAGGGGGAGCTGAGAACAGCGCAGTAAGATGAGTGAGAGGAAGAACTGAAATCATTTAGTGAGATACTAGAGGTGAGAGCTGAGAGGCCAGGATTGTTAGGTGTTTAGATTTATGGCTTGGGTGACTGGGATGTCAGTGACTAAATTAATCAGGGAGCAGAGGGCTATAGCTGGAAGGCAAACTAATAAGATGTCTTGTTTTAGTCAGCCCGGACTGCCACAATAAAGCACCACAGACATGGCAGCTTTTTTTTTTTTTTTTTGGTCTTTTTTAACAATTTATTTATTTTTAATTGGAGGATAACTGCCTTTCAGTTTTGTGTTGGTTTCTGCCATACATCAACATGAATCAGACATAGGTATACATATGTCCCCTCCCTCTTGAGCCTCCCTCCCACCCCATCCTACCCCTCTAGTTTATCATAGATCTCTGAATGGAGCTCCCTGCACCATAGAGCAAATTCTCACTGGCTGTGTATTTGATACATGGTATGTTCAAGCTGGTTTTAGAAAAGGCAGAGGAACCAGAGATCAAATTGCCAACATCCGCTGGATCATACAAAAAGCAAGAGAGTTCCAGAAAAACATCTCTTTCTGCTTTATTGACTACGCCAAAGCCTTTGACTGTGTGGATCCCAATAAACTGTGGAAAATTCTTCAAGAGATGGGAATACCAGACCACCTGATCTGCCTCTTGAGAAATTTGTATGCAGGTCAGGAAGCAACAGTTAGAACTGGACATGGAACAACAGACTGGTTCCAAATAGGAAAAGGAGTTCGTCAAGGCTGTATATTGTCACCCTGTTTATTTAACTTATATGCAGAGTACATCATGAGAAATGCTGGACTGGAAGAAACACAAGCTGGAATCAAGATTGCCGGGAGAAATATCAATAACCTCAGATATGCAGATGACACCACCCTTATGGCAGAAAGTGAAGAGGAACTCAAAAGCCTCTTGATGAAAGTGAAAGTGGAGAGTGAAAAAGTTGGCTTAAAGCTCAACATTCAGAAAACGAAGATCATGGCATCTGGTCCCATCATTTCATGGGAAATAGATGGGGAAACAGTGGAAACAGTGTCAGACTTTATTTTTCTGGGCTCCAAAATCACTGCAGATGGTGATTGCAGCCATGAAATTAAAAGATGTTTGCTCCTTGGAAGGAAAGTTATGACCAACCTAGGTAGCATATTCAAAAGCAGAGACATTACTTTGCCAACAAAGGTCCGTCTAGTCAAGGCTATGGTTTTTCCTGTGGTCATGTATGGATGTGAGAGTTGGACTGTGAAGAAGGCTGAGCAACACGACTGAGTGACTGATCTGATCTGATCTGATCTGAATGTACATGTTCAATGCTACGCTCTCAGTTTGTCTCACCCTCTTGTTCCCTCGCTGTGTCCACAAGTCTCTCTATGTGACAGGGCAGCTAAAACAATAGAAAGTTATTTCTCACAGCTCTGGAAGCTAAAAAATCCAAGATCAAGGTGCTGGCTGATTTGTTCCTTGAGGAAAGCTCTCTTCTTGATTTGCCTTCTCACTGCGTCTTTACATGGCTTTTCCTTCATTCACATGCAGAGTTTCTCTCTCTGTCTTCATCTTCTTAAGAGGACATTATATTCATCAAATGGAAACAGTGAGAGATTTTATTTTCTTGGGCTCCAAAATCACTGCAGAGGTGACTGCAGCCATGAAATTAAATGATGCTTGCTCCTTGGAAGAAACAAACCTAGACAGCATATTAAAAAGCAAAGACATTACTTTGCCAACAAAGATCCATATAGTCCAAGCTATGGTTTTTCCAGTAGTCATGTATGGATGTGAGAGTTGGACTATAAAGAAAGCTGAGCACTGAAGAATTGATGCTTTTGAACTGGGGTGTTGGAGAAGACTCTTGAGAGTCTCTTGGACTGCAAAGAGATTAAACCAGTCAATCCTAAAGGAAATCAACTCTAAATATTCATTGGAAGGACTGATGCTAAAGCTGAAACTCCAATACTTTGGCCACCTGATGCGAAAAGTCAACTCATTAGAAAAGCCCCTGATGCTGGGAAAGATTGAAGGCAGGAGGAGAAAGGGATGACAGAGGACAAGATGGTTGGATGGCATCACGACTGAATGGACGTGAGTTTGAGCAAGCTCAGGGAGTTGGTGATGGACAGGGAAGCCTGGTGTGCTGCAGTCCATAGAGTTGTGAAGAGTTGGATACAACTGAGAGACTTAACAACAAAATATTCATCAAAGGGGCCCCACTCTCATTTGAACTCTAATAACCTCTCAAGGCCCCAACCCCAAATACCATCACACTGGGGAATACGGTTTCTACATATACATTTTTCAGGTGGCACATTCATTCAGTCTGTACCATGCATAAAATGATTTTATGACTCAGGATGCATTTTATTGCTTTGGGATTCTTCGCAGACTTTTCCTATCTCTTGGTCTGATGGGACAATCAAACAATTAAAGCAAGTAAAAGTATCTTTTACATAAGCTTTGTATAACAGTAAATTGTCAGCATCATGTAAATAGAAAGCAGTTGGAGTGGCTGCCTGATCCTATTTCCCTAGTGGCTCTGAACAGGCTGTGATCCTATACTCTGACTGATGGGCTGTGTCACTCTCATATCAATTTCAGTACCCAGTGGACCAGGAACCCCTGCTTCTGGGATCCCAAGACCTGTCCTAATGCTTGCCTTCCTGAGGCTTAGTGATTCTCATCCTTCCTTCAATGTCTAAAAAATTACTATTTATTATTTTATTTTTGACTGCTCTGGGTCTTTGCTGCTGCCCATGGACTTTCTCTAGCTGTGGCAAGCAGGGGCTACTCTTTGCTGCAGTGGCTTCTCATTGTGGGGGCTTCTCTTGTTGTGGAACACAGGCTTTAGATGTGAGGGCATCAGTAGATGCGGCTCACGGGCTCAGTGGTTGTGGCACAAGGGTTTGGTTGCCCTGCAGCGTGTGGGCTCTTATTTCCCTGACCAGGGATTGAACCCACGTCCCCTGTATTGGAAGGCAGATTCTTAGCCTCTGGACCACCAGGGAAGTCCCCCTCCCTTTCATTTTATATGAAATCCTACACTAATAGCCTTCCAAGAAATTAATACTTTCCATTAGGTTAATAGTAATTGTTTTTGTAACCTACAAGCAAAAGAACTATCCAACTTTTTGGTAGGGTCTTTTTTTAAATCACTTTATTGAGGTGTGATTGACATATATCTTGATCAAGTCTTTAAAAGTATATAATATGCCACAATATCCCATTTGTGATAGTCTTGCCAAAAATGTTTATATAAAATTTAATTATGAGGAAATGAAAAAATAATAGACTGTGAGACATATTATGAGACAATTAGTGTGGCCTCTTAG
This sequence comes from Bison bison bison, assembly GCF_000754665.1. Lineage (NCBI taxonomy): Eukaryota > Metazoa > Chordata > Mammalia > Artiodactyla > Bovidae > Bison > Bison bison. Next base: position 7,762,806 of record NW_011494889.1, on the reverse strand, counting down.
AGCAAATCATTATCATAAAAAGTCAACAAAATTCTGAGGGCTTCTGTTGTAGATTAGCAGAAACCAGAGACATAACAGCCAACTATGGTGTGTTAACTTTGGGTTTGGGTTTTGTTTGTTTGTTTTGACATTAAGTTTAAGCCAGCTTTTTACTCTCCTCTTTCACCCTCATCAAGAGGCTCTTTAGTTCCTCTTCACTTTCTACCATTAGAGTGATATTATCTGTATGTCTAAGGTTGTTGATATTTCTCCCAGAAGTCTTCTTGATCCAGCTTGTGATTCAAGTCTTGATGTGGGGAAAGGGGCAAAATATGGAACACTTTATGAATTTGCATGTCATCCTTGCACAGGGACCAGGCTAATCTTCTCTGTTTTGTTCCAATTTTAGTATATGTGCTGCTAAAGCCAGCACTAACTTCAGGTTTTAAATTATTTACAAAAAAATCAGCTTTCAAAAACAATTCTGAGTCAATTTAGACTGTACATGAGTAAATACTATAGAATTTTTAGTGTCACTTATGTGAGACAATGTACTGAAGTTAATAGCATTAACCTGAAACAGACGCAGTTATTTCTCCAGAAAAGATGATTTATTCAAGATCAATGAGAGTTACATTTCTGGGTCTGCAGCCATGGGAAGCCGCATAAGTCACCCCATGACAAGGGAAGGAGAATGCTTTTATAGTGGGGAAAAGAAGTTGGGAGGGCTACAAATTGTCCATGGCTTTCATTGGCTGAGTCCTTGCCAGGAAAGAAGAGGAATTTTTCTTTTTCCTCTGCTAGGCTCTGCTACCCTAGAAGGGAGTGAGAGCTTCCCCTTCTAGTGCTTTGACTCTAATTGAGATTTTTTATTCATTCATTTTTTACAGTAGAAAATAATTTTATTTTTAGGAAACACATGCTGAAATGCTTAGTTGTGTCATGTCATCTACTTTCAAATGACTCACAAAAAAATTTATATGACTTCATAAATTATTTAAAAACTTCCCCAATTAGGTAAAAGGTATATAGATGCTAATTGTACTGTTCTTTCAACTTTATGAGTTTGCAGTTTTCTAAATAAAATCTCTGAAAAAGTGTACTATATGCAATTGTCCTAAGGACAGATTCATGAGTCAGCTTGAAACAGGTCTATACTGCCCTACATAATTATAACGAACCTTTACAAACTAACAAGCTGCTGCCACAGGCATCATCTCCTATAAGCCTAATGGGAATGACCCTTATGTGGTAGGTTTGTTTTTTTAATCCAACTTTGCAGCAAAGGTGCAGAACTGACCAGCAGAGCTGCAGTTCTGGTCTGTGTTTGATTCTGATCCTCCTGGGCTTTCCTCACTCCCTGCGGCCAGTGCAGTAATAAGCACCTGGCAGGTTCTTCTTGAACATTCATGTAGGATTTACTAGAGAAAGAGAAAATTTTTAATTGTTAATTTAAAATTACAAGTATTGTGTTAAATAGTTCTCAAGTTTTTAGATTTTTTAGTAGATTTCATGACACCAGAAACTTGAGAATAACTTTTTTAATCAGGGAAGAAACTTTTTTCTTTCTTTTCTTCTTTTAAGCTTTCTTTAAATGGAATACACTTTAGTCACTACTTCCTCGTCCTCTCCCCAGCATTGGACTGGAAACAGATGGAGAAAGCAGGAATTGTGGCTCTTTAAAAGAGAGAGGTCTTTTAGCTCTGAGTGGGTCTCCCACATAAAGTTTCCTGGAAAACACTCTGTGATAGAAATTTGCCTAGCGGAGATTTGGGGGTATGTTCCTGTAGAAATGGCTTCCCATGTGGCTCAGTGGTAAAGAATCCACCTGCCAAGGTAGGAGATGCAGGAGATACAGGTTCAATCCTTGGGTGGGGATGATCCCCTGGAGGAGGAAATGGCAACTCACTCCAGTATTCTTGCCTGGGAAATCCCATGGACAAAAGGAGCCGGTGGGCTATGGTCCATGCAGTCACAAACAGTTGGACCCAGTTGAGGACACATACACTTGTAGCAACAGGATCTGGCAAAAGGATCAGCTGAACTGCACTTGCATCAGAGGCCTCAGCCAATGCCATGGAGAGCTCCAAAGCTAGAATGGAATTTCAGAGACGTCCCAAATTGGAGCCAGGAGACTGGGCTTCTGTATACCCATGTTACCCAGCCGCTGGAGGTGGTCTGCCTCAGGAAACACTCTTTTCAGTCATGGGAAATTCTCAGGGAAGGACTGAATACTTTCAGTTGGGACTCCAGTAGGTGGAGTCTGGGTGGGCTGAAGAGCCCTTTTACAACCTGGGCCAGGATCCAGTCCAAGATTACAGAGTGCTTTTATTTGTCTTATCTCTTATAGGCTTTCAATCTGGAAGAGCGTCTTAGCTTTTTTTTTTTTTTTTTTATCTTCCTTTGTCATTTTTAAAGAGTTCAAACGAGTTATTTTGTAGAAATATTTCAGCTTGTCCAAACTTTCCTTATGATTAGAATTCAGGTTATATTTTTTTGACTCATAATTTCTTTCCTCTCTAAGCAGGTCCAACACTCCCTGCAGATTACACTGTTACTTGGTCTAAGTTTTGTTTGATGGTCAGAAGAGGAAAAGTGGGTAGATTCTAAAGAGGGAAGATGGACTCTGCATGATCTTCAAGCAAGAGAGGAACAATAACGCTTTAAAGAGATGAGTAGTTCACTTCTGCAGGTCCAGAAATTCAGATAAGTCTGTTTTCAAGGTTCCCAAGTACCTATTCTTTCTCATCCCAAATCTTTGGTTGCCACTCCTTTCCAATCATGGCCTTGACATTTGCATGGCAAATTTGTTCACTATTCTCTGGAACTTCACTACACTTATGCCTACGTCCTGAGACTGATTGTCATCGGTTCCCACCTTCCTGCCACAACAAATGAGAGTCTTTCTATGTGCTACAAGGGGAGGTCCTCAATTTCACATTTTGCCTAAGTTAATGCTTAGTCATCCTCATACTTCTCTATCTTATTGCAAAACACAGTGGAACTCATCAAAACCATCTAATTCCATTGCTCTAATAATTACTTCTTTCTCCAGCTTTTCCAATGCCTGAGAAACTGCACATGCCCACGGATTCCTTCCTTTCATGTCCTCTAAGTGAAAGTCTCAACAGTTGCTCTGCTATAGAATGCCAGCGGCTCTCCCTGCTCCACCTGCCACCAGTGGTGACGTCCTCACCAATAGTCTTGGGTGACGCAATTCCAAAATTCAATTCAGAGTCTATTCCTCAGACAACTCACAGAACCAACTCTTTTAAGATTCACTGAGAAACAGACAACTCTGAGACAGAATTGTATGAAGGTGGTTTATTGGGAAACAGTCTGAGGAACTAATTCTGTAATAGAACAAAGTGAGCTGGGTTGGATAGAGGGAGAACTTGAGCTCAAACACAACAATTCAGTCTCAGCCAGTTGGTTCCAGAGAGTCCATGGAACTGGGCTACTTGTAATCTGTGGATCTGGCATTAATATTTTTGGCAAAAGACTGTTGAATGGGATGTCCTTCTCTAGGCAATATTTCCCTACCTCAGGGATAAAGTGGTGGCAAAACCAGACCTGGAAAATGGCTTGTGTGCAGCCATGAAATTAAAAGATACTTACTCCTTGGAAGGAAAGTTATGACCAACCTAGATAGCATATTCAAAAGCAGAGACATTACTTTGCCAACAAAGGTTCGTCTAGTCAAGGCTGTGGCTTTTCCTGTGGTCATGTATGGATGTGAGAGTTGGACTGTGAAGAAGGCTGAGCACCGAAGAATTGATGCTTTTGAACTGTGGTGTTGGAGAAGACTCTTGAGAGTCCCTTGGACTGCAAGGAGATCCAACCAGTCCATTCTGAAGGAGATCAGCCCTGGGATTTCTTTGGAAGGACTGATGCTAAAGCTGAAACTCCAGTACTTTGGCCACCTCATGAGAAGAGTTGACTCATTGGAAAAGACTTTGACGCTGGGAGGGATTGGGGGCAGGAAGAGAAGGGGATGACAGAGGATGAGTTGGCTGGATGGCATCACTGACTTGATGGACGTGAGTCTGGGTGAACTCTGGGAGTTGGTGATGGACAGGGAGGCCTGGCGTGCTGCGATTCATGGGGTCGCAAAGAGTCGGACGCGACTGAGCGACTGAACTGAACTGAACTGAACCCAGTCTTTGGGGGACTCTTCTGTTTAAGGGCTCTCGGGTTCTCTGAATGGTAACAAAGAGAGGCTTCACCTTCACATCACCGGAAGCATTGCCGCCAAACAACAGAAGTAGCTCGTCCTTTGCCACTTTATAGGCTGGCATCAACTTTTCCTCCTTACTGATGTAACTTTGGTCTGGCATCCTCTTCCATTACAGTCATGTCTTATCCACATAAAAAACCTGTTTGTCTGGGGTAAGAAATGGCTTTCCACTCCAGTTTTCTTGTCTGGAAAATCCAATAGACAGAGGAGTCTGGGAGGCAGCAGTCCAGTGTGTTGCGAAGAGTCATTCAGGACTGAGCAACTGAGCACACACACACTCACAGGCCATTCAGTGGTGAAGATACTAGGCTTCCACTAGACGGAGCACGGGTTCGATCCCTGGTTAGGGAACTAAGACTGTGCATGTTGCACAGTGCAGCCAAAAAATAGAGAGAAAAAAGAAAAAAAGCAAGCACGGAAGTTTTTGTAGTCCTGTCACATGCAAATGCAGATTTGTAGTGACTTTTGGACCTAAATTACAGGGACATTTGAGAATTTTCCAGTGTCTTTCAGTGACAGAGCTAAGAACCCAGGTGGTAGGAAGTCTGTGGATCTTGATGGATTTTCTAAGAAAATGGAATCAATAGCAATAAATGTGAGGGAAGGAAGGCTTTAAAGAGGAAATTAATGCTTCATTCCTTGCATGGTTTCAAATAAGTATCCCCATTTTGTGCATCTGTGTCTGATCAGGAGAACAGTTGGCTCAGAACTGTTTCATACCCTTTTGTGATATCTTTGACACAGGTGGTCATACCTCACCCCCAGTTGTTCTTCATACGTGTAGTCTGTGTTCATGTCACCAGTTGCTGGGGAAAAAGGTGATGTTATTGTTTTGGAGTCACTGATTCCAATCTTGACTCATTGGCTGCACAGCATCAGAGAAGCCCATGAACCTCTCTGTGCCTTAGTTTCTTATCTCATGGAAGAGCTTGTTGCCTGACCCAGGGACTACCTCAAGGGCATTAGTGAGGACACGTGAGATTAGGAAGGCTGGAGAACCCTGAGGACCAAATTTCTCAATGCCAACAATTTGCTGGAGTCAGTTGGGACATTTTTAAGCAACGTTGGTGTCCACACCTTCCTCCTCCCCCACCGCGGGCCCATTAAGTTAGAACCTCAGGCATCAGCATGCTTTGAGATGCCGTGAACCACTGCTTGAAAAGGAAGGACAGATACTTTACTACCTTGGAAGAATCCAATAAGGTTTAGGAATTTTTAAAAAATTCCTTTTGGAAGGCCAGGCATTTCTTTAAGGATGACCAGATACTGACGAGATACAATGAATTCTGTCCAAACAAGTTCTCTTTCTGCTCCACACTACACTCTTTGGAAACTCAGCTGTTGCTCTCATCTACTTAAATATTTTGTGAAGCCTTGTTGTCAAATGTAACAGACATGAATTTATAAATCTGCTAAACAAGCATTAAGGTTATGAATGAATTATTGAGAGGAAAGCGCCTTCCATCTCACTAGACTCCTGTGATGATCATAAACTCCATTTCCCCAGGAAAAGAAAACCTGCTAGATAAGTACATGCCTTTATCAATAATTTCTCAAAGCATTTCAGGAAATTCCCAGGCAGCTACAATATTGGCACATATATGACATATATGATAAACTGCCATATATGGTAAACCCACAGCTAACATATACTCAATTGTGAAAAGCTGAAAGCTTTTCCTCTAAGATCAAGAATAAGATAAGAATGCCCACTCCTGCCACTTTTATTCAAAGTATTAGTATTTTATTCATAGCATTAGTTGTCCTGGCTATAACAGTTAGACAACACAAAGAATGAAATGTATCCACATTGGGGAAAAGAAGTAAAACTGTCATTATTTGCAGATGGCATAATAATATATATAGAAATAATGATTATATATATATAATATACAAAACTATTAGAACTAATCAATGCATTCAGTAAAGCTGCAGGATACAATACAAAAAAATTTGTTGCTTTTCCGTACACCAATAATGAACTGTCAGAAAGAGAAAGCAAGAAGACAAACATTTAAAATTGCATCAAAAAGAATAAAATACCTAGGAATAAACAACCAAGGAGGTAAAAGACCTATACTCTGAAAAACTATAAAATATTCATGAAAGAATTTGAGAATGATATAAAGAAATAGAAAGATATCTCATGTTCTTGGATTGGAAGAATGAATATTGTTAAAATGTCCATACCACACAAAACAATCTATAGATTTAACCCAGTTCCTATCAAAATACCAATGGCATTTTTCACAGACCTAAAGCAAACAATCCTAAAATTTGGGTGGGATCACAAAAGACCATGAATAGTCAAAATAATTTTGAAAAAGAAGAAAAAAACCTGGAGGTATTACACTCCATGATTTCAAACTATGGAAAGCTATGGTAATCAAAACCATATGGTACTGGATAAAATTACAGACACAGAGATCAATGGAACAAAATAGCTTAAAAATAAACTCATCAACATCACTAATCATCAGGAAAACGCAGATAAAGCCATAATCAGATACCAATTTATAGCTCGCAAAATGACTACAGGCATACCTCAGAGATATTGTAGGTTTAGTCTTAATCTACAGCAAAGAAGGCAAGAATACACATGGGGAAGAGATAGTATCTTCAAAAAAAATGGTGCCAGGAAAAGTGGACAGCTACATACGATAAAATAAATCTAGGCCATGTTCTTATACCATATTCAAAGATTGAAATGGATTATATACTTAAATGTAAGGTCTGAAACCATAGAACTCCTAGAAGAAAACATAGTAGCATGCTCTTTGATATCCGTCTTAGCAATATTTTTCTGGATCCTCAGGCAAGGGCAACAAAAGCAAAAATACACAAATGAGAGTAAGTTAAACCAAAAAGTTTTTGCACAATGAAAGAAACTGTCAACAAAATGTAAAGGCAGCCTACTGAATGGGAGAAGTTACTTGCAAATAGTATGTTAGGTAAGAGGTTAATAGCCAAATATACATAAAAAATTTGTATAACACATTAGCTGAAAAACTAACAAACTGATTAGAAAATGGACAGAGAACTTGAAGAAATATTTTCCCAAAGAAGACATACAGAGGGCCAATTAAATGTCTCCTTTGATACCTTCAGTAGTAGCAGGATGGAGCCTAATCTAGCCTTGGACCAAGCAGAGCTAGACTCATTTGTTCCAGGGGCCAACCCCTACTTCCTCAATTTTAGCTTGCAAAGGGTAGTGCTTGCAGTACAGCACCTCTCAGATCTTTGACCTTACGCTGTCTCTGGAATAACCTTTACAGAAAATTCTAGTGATTAAATAGTCCAGGTTACTTGCCACATGGTTTTCCTTTCCACACCAATTTTTATCCTTTCTTTCATGTACAGGGAGACCAAAGGATCTCTATTTTTAATAAGTCCAAGACTTGAAAGGCATTACCTACCAAAAGTTTCTAAGTCACAGTGCATCACAATACCCTTTCAATGATGTAAAAAAGATCAAGTCCTATAACTCTGCAGTGAGCCTTGGCAGTACTTGGAGACAGCTAAAATAACTGCTGTCCTTAGAGGACTGCTTTTAAGAACAAGGAGGTCTCTACCCACTTCAGCCTAAGCAGGTAACACCAGTTACTGCCCAAACCTCTCTCTTCTCACTTAGTGGTTGCATTACTGAATTGCTGATTGCATTTTGAATGCTCTAGGGACAAGAGCTCACAATATAAAGAAACTTTGTGGCAAACCATTTTGTAGAGTGAAGAATTCTTTTGGAAACTGAGTATTCATATCTCAATTTTGAATTATTTGAAGAGCTTTTTCTAGATCAACATTTTTTCCTTAGAAATGGGATATACCTATGTTAAGGCAACTGGCTGTTTATGATACAAGAAGAATAAAGTTTAAAACGTATTAACTAGATTGCCAGATTATGGAGTGGGCTGACTGACTGACTGATTCTGTATGCAGTGAGCATTTCCTTGGATGGGGAACACTTTGCAAGACAGTGAGGTAGGAGGACAAGGAGAGGGAAGATAAAGACCATCAAAACAACATGGTTCTGGGATTTCCCTGGTGGTTCAGTGTCTAAGACTCCACAGTCCCAACACAGGGGGCCCAGGTTCGATCCCTGGTCAGGGAACTAGATCCTGCATGCCGCAACTAAGACCCAGCACAATCAAATTTATTAATTGAAAAAATAAACATGGTTCAACATCCAGGAGCTTACATAACTTTAGCTGAGAGGCAAGACATTGTATGAAACTAGTATCTTACTCGTTGAAGAATCTCTAGAGCCTTATTCAAGACCAGGCACAAAACTGCCACTCATTAAACATTTTCTTAAATGATGAATAAATGAGTTCAGAAATCAATGAACCAATAAGAACCAAAGTGCATCATAGAATTAATCAGGGGCTCTGGGAATTCAGGGGCAGACAAGAGACCCCTGGGAACTCAGAGTCCTAGTAAGAGATTGTAAAGGACCTGAAGAAGGCCCTGAAGGGTGGGTGGAATTTAGATTAGAAAAGGAGGAAGGAAGCAACATTCAGGCAGCAAAATTCATGGTAGGGTTTTGGGGGTTGGATGCAGGAATGTGGAAGGGCAAGAGAGCAAGTGGGTAAACAACCTTCTTGAACTGGGAACCCTGGCTTCCTGAGGAAACAGAAGCAAGTAACTCAGTTACTCAAAACCATTTTCTAAATGACCTCTTATGACACACATGCTGAAAAGCAGCAGAGAGCAATTGCCTTCGCCACAGAGTAACTCTGCAGTCAGCGAGGCTACTGTCGTGCTCCTAGCAAGGGCGAGGCATAGGAATTCTGAGAAAGCCGGCCGCCCCACATGCCTTCTGTGCGCTGGCAGATTACGAGGACCTGGCTTGCTCCAGGGGCCCAACTTCCCCTGGTATAGAGTACAGACGCCACACCTTCAAGGAAAGGGGACACCCAGGACTCTGGTGTTACGCACTGCATTTTGAAAGTAAATTGTTGCCATGTGTGTGCCAGATTATATGCCACTCCCTTCTATTTCCAGAAATTACCAGATAAACAACATCAGAGTCTGGGGACCCCACTAATATTCTGCCTCTGCCCTTCTTTGGACAGATGAATTAAATGATAATTTGCTGTGCTCTGCTGTGCTTAATCACATCTGACTTTTTGCAACCCCCATGGACTGCAGCCCACTAGGCTCCTCTGTCCATAGAATTCCCCAGACAAGAATACTGGAGTGGGTTGCCATGCCTCTTTCAGGGGATCTTCCCAACCTCAGGGATCGAACCCAGGTCTTCCACATTGCAGGCGGATTCTTACGCACAGGGAAGCCCAAGAATACTAGAGTGGGTAGCCTATCCCTTCTCCAGAGGATCTTCCTGACCCAGGAATCAAACCAGGGTCTCCTGCATTGCAGATGGTTCTTTACCAGCTGTCCTACCAGGGAAGCCTGATAACTTGCTAGTTATCATGTATTAATGCTTAAGGTCCACAAGCTGATTAACTTACTAGGTAATTGCTGCTGGATCCGTTTAACATTGTAAACCTTTGATTTAACAAATCTTATTTTTAACTCTTTCCTACCATAAAAGTTGGTGTCAGTTTTTACAAACTTTTTCTCAGTCTCAGAAAGCGCATCTCCAAGAGGAGAGCTTCTCGAATGTTTCCTATCAGGGAAAATGTCCTGAAGGAAATGTGACTTATCCATTCTTAGAGTCTTTAGAATTCTGAAAGAGGGGAGGAGGGATGCAGCCCCTCAACTACCTGAAAGCTAACGTCAGAGGATTCTATTTCAGCAGTTACTGAGCTTCAATTTTACATTGCCTTGTGCGACTCTGATTCATATCTGACTTCATCTCCTCTAACACATAACAGGAGAACAAGACCACATACTTTTGGCTAAATGCTTTTTGCCAGTACCTGGTACAATGCCATGGGAAGGTAGTTGATCATTAAATGTTTGCTGAGTAAATCAATGAATCAGTGGCCCTAGAGGAGAAGGCAGACAGGCTTTGGAATCAGGCAGATCTGGATTTTTGTTGTTTACTGGCTGTGCTTAGTATGTGTGTGTGTGTTTAGTCACTCAGTCACGTCTGGCTCTTTGAGACCCCAGGAACTGTAGCCTTTGTCCATAGGTTTTCCCTGGCAAGAATATTGAAGTGGGTTGTCATTTCCTTCTCTAGGGGATCTTTCTGACCCAGGGATCAAACCTGCATCTCCTGCATTACAAGTGGATTTTTACCCACTGAGCTACTGGGGACTACATGACCTTACACATGTAATTTAACATCCTCTACAAACTCAGGATACCGATAAACAGCTCTCACTACTCCTATGAAGACTGAGTGAAATAACACATGTGAAATGTCTAGTTGATAATAGATGTGAACTGAGGACTAGTGTTTTTCCATCCCCTTTCTACCCAAGCGTGATTGCTCTTTTTCAAAATTACTTCAGCTATTTTATTAACATTTCCCTTGCATTTCCAAATAAACTTTAGAAAAAACTTTTGTCTATATCTATTACCAAAAATATTGCTGGGAAGTCCAACCAAAGAAATCAAATCAATTTGGAGAGAATTGTCATCTTTACAAAGTTGAGTCTTCCAATCCAGGAACACAGTGCCTCTTAGGTCTTTGATTTCTTTCATTAGTACTTTGTACTTTTCAGCATATAGAACCTGAACATGTCTTGTTGGGAGAAGGCAATGGCACCCCACTCCAGTACTCTTGCCTGGAAAATCCCATGGACGGAGGAGCCTGGTAGGCTGCAGTCCATGGGGTTGCTAGGAGTCAGACACGACTGAGCGACTTCACTTTCACTTTTCACTTTCATGCATTGGAGAAGGAAATGGCAACCCATTCCAGTGTTCTTGCCTGGAGAATCCCAAGGACGGGGGAGCCTGGTGGGCTGCCGTCTATGGGGTCGCACAGAGTTGGACACGACTGAAGTGACTTAGCAGTAGCAGTTAGCATGTCTTGTTAGATTTATACATAGTATTTTTTTCTTTGTTTCTTTCTTTTTTTGTGTGCTATTGTAAATAGTTGTGTTATAAATTCTGTTTGTTTTTTTACTTAAAGTATATTTATTTTTTATGTGTTGACTTTGTATCTTAAGATCTTGTTAAAAACAGCTATTAGTTTAAGACTTTATTTGTAGATTCCTTGAGATTTTCTACAGAGACAATTATGTCACTTGCAAATAAGGACAGTTTTCTTTCCTTCCAATCTGCATGCCTTTTATTTCATTTTCTTGCCTCTTGCCCTAAGACTTCCAGCAGCATGTTGAGTAGAGAGGTAAGAGTAACATCCTGTTTTGTTCTTGATTTTAAGAAGAAATCAACCTTTCACCATTAAGTATGATGTTAGCTGTAGGTTTTTATGGATGTTTCTTATCAGGCTGAGAAAGTTCCTTCATTACTTGCTAAGAAATATTACCATAAGTGGGCAGAATTTATCAGATGTTTGACTGCTATTATATTTTATAAAATTCTGGTTTGATCCATAATATACAATACCAGAAAGTTGCCAGAATAAATCCTGAAGTCAGCATTTTGAATATGTTGAATATTAACTTTGAGGAAGCTTGTTGGAATGTGCATCTCATATACATTTACCTTCGTTCACCTCCTGAACATCAGCATGATAAAAAATTCTATTATTAAATTTTAATTCTTAGGCCCTAGGGGTCTATCCATAGTGATTTAGGTACCAAAATTAATTATTGAAAGTGACTCCAATCCTCCTAAGAAAGAGCCATGAAGATGCCCAAACCTTGACTCACTTCTAGGAATGTATCCTAAGAAATTAATTCAACTGCATCAAACATATAAAAGCTCAGCATGACCAAAATGTCCAACATTAGGGAGCTGGGTTTCATAAATTATAGCACATTCAGTTGTTCAAAGAATATTTGTTAAATGTCTACCAAGTGTCAGTTATCATCTTTGGTCCTAGAGATACAGCTGTGAACACAACATTCAAAGCTCTCTTTCCAATGGGGAAGACAGACATAAACAGGATACCTAAGTAAACATACAGTATGGCAGATGGTGATGAGTATTTTGGAGAAAAATCAAGCATAGAACATGGATGAGGAGTCCAGGGAGTGAAGAGGATACTGTTTTAAATAGAGTAATAGGTGAGCTAAACAACACAAAAGAACATTAAATATTAGAATTAAGAATATTCTGTAGCAGTGTAGAAAATTTTAATATATTGTATTAATTTTAGCATAATATGTTGTTAAATGAAAACCAAAAAAATATGAAACAGAATGCCTGCTGTGTTTTCAAGTTTTTAAGTATATATGCTGTTTATGTTGTTGTTCAGTCGCTAAGTCACGCCCAACTTTTTTGCAGCCCCATGGACTGCAGCATGCCAGGCTTCCCTGTCCTTCACTATCTCCCGGAGTTTGCTCAAATTCATGTCCATTCAGTCAATGATGCCATCTAATCATCTCATCCTCTGTCACCCCTTTCTCCTCCTGCCTTCAATCTTTCCAGTGAGTCATCTCTTCGAATCAGGTGGCCAAAGTACTGGAGCTTCAGCTTCAGCATCAGTCCTTCCAAAGAATATTCAGGGTTGAGTTCCTTTAGGATTGACTGGTTGGATCTCCTTGCTGTCCAAGGGACTCTCAAGAGTCTTTTTCAGCACCACAGTTCAAAAGCATCAATTCTTTGGCACTCAGCCTTCTTTATGATCCAACTCTCACATTCATAGATGACTACTGGAAAAACCATAGCTCTAACTATGGTTTTAGCTTAACCTTTGTTGGCGAAGTGATGTCTCTGCTTTTTAATACACTGTCTAGGTTTGTCATGGCTTTCCTGCCAAGGAGCAAACATTTTAAAATTTTGTGGCTGCAGTCAGCATCCACAGTGATTTTGGAGCCCAAGAAAACGATATTCACATTTGTTGTTGGTCAGTCACTAAGTTGTATCTGACTCTTTTGTGATCCCATGGATTGTAGCCCACCAGGCTCCTCTGTCCATAGAGTTTTCCAGGCAAAAATCCTGGAATGGGTTGCCATTTCCTCCTCCAGGCGATCTTCCCAATGCAAGGATACAGCCTGCGTCTCCTGCTTGCAGGGACACTCTTTACCACTGAGCCACCTGGGAAGCTCCACATATACACATATAAATGTAGATGTATGTGCATACATGAAATTTAAAAATTTAAAATAGTTGTTTATGGGTGGTTTTAATATTATTTTATAGCATTATTCAGTCTGAGCATATTGTATTTCAGTTTTTTTTAAAAAGAAAAAAGCTGAAGATTTTGTAGAATTAATGTGAGTTTGAATGAAAGGTAGGATGACAGTATAGACAGAACTCATATTTGTTCTGGAAGAATTTTACTAAGGGCACATCAGAAGGAGAATCTTCTATTAAGGTAACTAAGAAATTATACATTTTAAAGGTGATAAAAGATATGTTGTTCGTGGTGCCTCTGACAACAGCTGTGCAGTATTGGCTGTGAGTTTGTAAATGATGGCAAGTTTAACATATGTTCATACCTAAGTCACATTCTGATTTGGTGGGTGACTCTATTTTTTAAGATTAACTAAAATAAAATGCACTGACATATCTATTGCAAGCTGCATTTTCTTATGTGTTCAAGAGATGATAGCTAATCACACAAAATGTGATTTGGTACCCTATACGCATGGTAGAGGCATTCTCTAAAGATGTAGAATGGCAAGGTCACCACCCTCCCAGACAAGGTCTTCTGATTATTCTGGAAGCTTAGACTTAGACTCAAAGTGAGTTATTAATGTGTTCCTCTGAAAGGGTTTCTACCACATAGCCAAGTCACAGCCACCCAGGCCTGATGTTCCCTGTGATGCTGATTCAGAATTTCTAGGCACTGAGCAGTCACTCCATCATCGAAGGCACACTTGCTGTTGTCTTGGTTAGGAGCACAAATGTCCTAAATATCTTGCATTCTTCTCCGGCATGTCACTTCTAGTGAACTGAAATCCCAGCAGTGATGTTTTCTGAGTTTAAAAGAGAGCTCAATTGTGTTTGCTCAGATTCTCTCTTTCATTCTTTCTGCTTTCTTTTTTTAAATAAACACACCAGTGCTGAAAGTAAAAACACACTTTGTAATGAACAGATTCTGTTGGATAGCCGAACTGTCCTATTATGATCTTGTTTGAAACTTTTCAAGTTGCTTGAAAAACATAGAGGTGAAGTAAAGCAACCAGGTGGCCTGTGGACAGAAGTCGAGTTATACAAGGAAAAGAGGGAGGTATCACACTCTTTTTTCCCAGTTCTTTCTCCCTCCTGGTTATTGCTTCTTGTGTATTATCCCAGTTTTGTTTTGGCTGATGGTCAGGGTGCCCGTGGTTGTTCTGATAGACAACTGTTTGTGGAGCTAGAGGAGTCTAACCATGGATCCTCAGAAGTTACTTTACTTCTCAGAATTTCAGTTTTCTTGTCAGTAAAGTGTAGTGATAAACACTTAATAGGATTACTGGGAGGCTGATAGGAGTTCATACATGTTGGTGTTGGTGGTAGTTAGTTGCTGAGTCATGTCTGACTCTTTCGTGACCCCATGGGCTGTAGCCTGCCAAGCCCCTCTGTCCATGCAATTTCCCAGCAAGAATATTGGAGTGGGCTGCCATTTCCTTCTCCAGGGGGGGTCTTCCCAACCCAGGGATCGAACCCATATCTTCTGCATTGGCAGGCAGATTCTTTACCACTGAGCCACCAGAAAAGCTCCTTAATACGTGTTACTGTACACATAATACATGCTCATAAATAGAAACTCATATAGTCTCCTTTCTCCAACGTGATTTTTAGGTTAGAAAACACACATGCATCATTGTCTCACATAACTCTCCATAAAGATATCATAACCATCAACGTACTGAGCTGGTGCCTGAGTCTGTTCAACTGCTGTAACAAGCTTCAGAGGCTGAGTGGCTTGTAAACAATAGAAGTTTCTTTCTCAGGTTTCTGGAGGCCAAAGTCAAAGATTGGGGTTCCAGCATGGTAGGGTTCAGATAAGACCCTCTTCCAAGTTGTAGGCTGCAGACTTCTTGTATTCTCATATGGCAGAAAGAAAGCCAGGGAACACTCTGAGGTCTTCTTCATAAGAGCACTAGTTCCATTCATGAGGGCTCCATGCCCATGAGATAATTACCTCCCAAAGGCTCCCCCTCCAAATACCATCACAGTAGGATTAGGGTTTCAATATATGACTTTCAGGGAGGACACAACCATTCACACACATTTCCACTCTAGCGAGGCAAAGACTGACCACAAGTCACATGGGTCTCAGGACAATGTTCTTCTGCTACCCCATGTTGATGCAAACTGGAGCCCAGCTGTCTTTGTATATGCATAATATATACACCTTGTACAAAACTCCCAAGGTGCACCAAAGGTAAACTGTAAAAAATAAGGCTTTCTCCCACCTCTGTCCCCCAGGCACTTAGTGTCCGCCTCATTGTAGACCCTTTCTCAAGTGAATACTTAGATGCAGTGGTTTTCTATGGCAAGTTCTCCAGTACATAAGCAGATGCAAAATGAAAATTTAGACTAGAAACATTATGTATTATATGTTTAAACTGGAGCCAGCATATGAACAGAAAAGAGTTCAGTGTAGATAGAGATGGTTACAAAATCATTTGAAGTGTTGGAAAGAGTAGGCCCTGAGGAAGGCC
Source organism: Bison bison bison (assembly GCF_000754665.1). Lineage (NCBI taxonomy): Eukaryota > Metazoa > Chordata > Mammalia > Artiodactyla > Bovidae > Bison > Bison bison. The sequence goes on along the minus strand of NW_011494889.1, from coordinate 7,746,960 downwards.
TCCAGGAAGCTTCTAGAACATCTTCACAAAACTGACCCATCATAAAAGCAGCTACCTGTGCCCTGATCAGGAAGTTGCTTCCAGACAACTGAGTTCAAGAACCTGGTCCCAAAGCTAACAACACTGCCACTCCAGCTCCCTCTCTGCCCTCAAGAAGCTGGTATTTGAACTCTAAACACAGCGTTCAGTGTTGCTTCAACACGATTGCCTCTTCCACCGTCAAAGCTGGAGATTGGACACTGGCATTCTGCTGCATAAAGAAATATCACATTGTCTTAACCAGTTTTGCCAATAGAAAAAGGCAAAGAAGCAGAAATCAGCCCCTGTCTCGTTTTCATCTTCCAAATCTCAATTACATCTGATTTGAGTACATCTAACTCATTTCCAGAACTCTAGTTATGAGGGCATGTGGAAGATGCAGAGCTTAGCCCAAAAGCGGGTGCAGTAGGAAGATACCTCAAGAAGAATGACAAAGGAGGCTGCGTCCCCAACTCACACAGTACTTTTTACTGTTAAAGAAAAGCATGTGTCTGTGTATTGGCTTATGCTTTCCATTTCTTTTTGCTTCTTTTAGAGTTTATTTCCTGGGGCTTCCCAGGCAGCTCAGTGGTAAAGAATCTGCCTGCCGATGAGGAAGACACAGGTTTGGTCCCTGATCCCAGAAGATCCCACGTGCTTCAGGGCAACTCAGCCCAAGTGCCCCAACTACTGAGCCTGTGCTCTAGAGTCTAAGTCACAACTATTGAGCCCACATGCCACAACAAATGAAGCTCGAGCATCCGAGAGCCCATGCTCAGCAACAAGAGGAGCCACCACAATGAGAAGCCCGCGCAGCACGATGACGAGTAGCCCCTGCTCACCACAACTGAAGAAGGCCACAAATAAATAGATAAATAAATAATTTTTTTAAAGAGTCTATTTCCTTCCCTAAATAGCCTAGCAGAAGCTATGAATGGCCCTTCTACTTTCAAGACAGACTTTGTAGTACTAGGTAGGCATGCCTGGGAAATGTGTATAAACTTGCAATAAGAAACTTCACTTAAATTTTTTTTTCAGAATCTTATCCATCATGACTGCCATCCGGCTACGAGAATTTATTGACCGCCGCCCAGCAATCCCACCCAGGTAATGGTCTTCCAAATGCAGGCACCTCCAGAGCTGTAGCACGGAAGACAGACTCCTGGGAGGCTAGAATTATTCGTCCTGCTGCTTGCTCCCTGATTTAGAGATAACTGCTGCCAGAGGTTCTACTGAAGTTTCTTTGGGTTTAGAAAAAGCTGTTTAAGAAAAAAAAATCCAACATTTATGGCAGCATCTACGCAAACTTGGCAACTCCAAATTTTAGTATTTAGTTATTTTCCACAATGTTTAGTCATCAAAGATATGTCCTTTTGCTTCCAGAAATCACTGAAGGAGGAAGGGAAGGCTGCTTTGTTCTTAAAAAGATGTTCTTTCTCTAAAAAAGAGTCCTATTTTAGAGAAAGTATAGTCCCTATCCTTCCTTCCCTGAAATGCACATGCGGAGGAAGCAGGGTGGAGAGAAAGGGGTGGGTTCCAGAATTATTTGATTTCTGCCTCCCCACATGCCCTTGGCTTTCTGTGTGTGTGTTTGAGATTTTTGCCCACCACTGTCGGGCCTGTTTAATTGTGGTCTCATCTCCTGGGGAAAATGGAGACAATCCTCCATTGGCTGCTGCCGCCCGGAGCTAAATGGAACCAAGTCAGAATCACTGGACCTGACTTAGGGTCCTTAGCAGCCCTTGGGGAGCTGGAGGGTTGGGGTGGAACACAGTGCAGAAGGCACTGGGCCGCTGATATCCTCAGGCTGGGCTGCATTCAGCTCTCTTGGGCTCATCCATCAGAGAGGCACAGTGTGCCTGCACTAGACTGGGGCCCCCACTCGCCACTTGAGTGCTCCCTGTGGGGCAGGTCTCTGTCTATTTTGTGTCTCTCCTGCCTTGCAACAGAGTGGACCAGTCCATCAGCGGGGTCCTCAATTCTGCCTCTAGGGTGTATCTCCATCTGACTGTTTTTCTTCATCTCCACAGCCACCATTTGGTCCAGATCACCACTGCCTCTCTCCTGTTCCCCTACAACGATGGCCACTCTGGTCCTCCTCCAATCCATTCTCTAGAGAGAACCCCATAAAATATAAATGGGATCAGAGCCTTCCATTGCATAAAACCGTGCAATCTGGGACCTCTCTTGTGGTCCAGTGGTTGAGAACCCACCTTCCAACGCAGCAGACACAGATTTTATCCCTGGTCAGAGAACTAGGATCCCACGTGCTGCGGGGCAACTAAGTCCGAACTCCACAACTAGGGATCCTAAGTGCCGCAACAGAGACCTAGCACAGTCAAAAAACAAAACAAAACCAAACCCTGCAATTACTGCGTTTTGCATGAAGCCTCAACACTTGCCAGGGCCTGCAGAGCCCTACATAAACAGACCCTGCTGATCTCTCCAACCTCCTCTTAACCTCAGCCCCATGATCTTTCTTGTTGCTTCAGGAGGCCCGTACTCTTTGATGTCTCAGGGTTTTGGGACATGTTCCTTTCCCCTGCATCACTGCCTTCTGGACTCTCTGCTACTCTTCTTACTTGGTTTAACCAGCCCGCTTTCACTCAGCATGTCTCCACTGTTATCAGCTGCTCAGTGAGCAGAAGGTGGTACCATCCAGGCTGGGGGAGGTCTCTTCCTTTCACCGACCTCATCACCTCTGTTAGTTCTCCTTCTCACACCGTTTTTGGTTTCCTGTATGACTCCCATCATAACTTTCAGATATTTTCTGTTTCTTTATTTCCTGTCTAGATCACCCACTGGATTAATAGTTAACACTTATACAGCCCTTAATATGTGGCAGGCACTGTTCCAAGTATATATCAACTCATTTAATCTTCACAGTGACTGGGAGGAAATTGAGGCAAGGAGTGGTTAAGTGACTGTCCTGAGATTCCACCGTAGTGAACTAGCAGAAGGAGGATTTGAACCCGCTGGTCTGGAGCCAACATCTGCGCTCTTGGTCACTGCCCTTGACATCCCCAGGTCAGCCCCCAGGGCGGGGCTTGTTTCACTGGCCACTCTGCCTAGCAGACTGCCACACTTGGTAGGAGCTCTGTGCACCTTTGTCGGAAAACTGAAAATGAATGAATCAGTGAGAAAAACTCATTCTGGCATGTGTTTGAGGTTTGGCCTCCTGGTGATTGACAGTATCCACAGAAGGTCTGCCCTCTGCTGCTCCTCTCTGTAAGCATTTACCCAATTAATTCATCCTTAAATGCCTAACCCTTGGGCTATAGTAGGGAAAACTGAATTACAAACCAGTAGGGGCACCTCATAAAGTTAAATATTAAGTGATTCACAAGGAGTAGTGACCACACAAAATTCTCATAAAAGAATTACATTAGATACAAATTATCTTAGCCTTGTCACGCAGGGGCAGGGCTGAGCATTGTGTTGACTTGCGGGGCCTCAGATGCTCCTGGAAAGATCACTTAGGTTGGATTAAACTCATTGTGGTGTGCAAAAGACAAAGAATTTGTTTTGGGCTTAAATGAATTTTAAAAACATCAACTGAAATGATCTCTGAGACATCAAGGGGCAGCTGTGAAGATCAGATCATCCTGCCTTGAATGATAGATGGCAACAGCAATGGGATACTTCAGTCACCGAGGACGTTCACACATGTCTTGTTGACTTTCATGTAGTCATTAACAGAGACAGCATCATCCCCACTTTATTTATTTTTATAATTTTTAAAAATTTCATTTATCTATTTATTATTGGCTGTGCTGGGGGTTTGTTGCTATGCAGGCTTTTCTCTAGCTGTGGCAAGTGGGGGCTGCTTGCTCGTTGTGGTGCCCAGACTTCTCATTACCATGGCTTGTTATGTTGCAGAGCGTGGGCTCTAGGGCGCGGGGGCTCAGTAGCTGTGGTTCCTGGGCTCACGAGTTGTAGCACGCTTAGCTGCTCTGCAGCACGTGGGATCTCTCCAGATCAGGGGCCACACCTGTGCTTCCTGCATTGGCAAGTGGATTCTTTACGACTGAGCCACCAGGGAAGCCCTCCCCACCCCATTTTATTGATGAGGAAACTGAGGCTCCCTCTTCCTTGAGGAGATTTGTGAAGCTAGTAGGGTCTGGGGAATGAAAGCATGAGGATGCGGGAATGGTGGCCTCCCATCTCTGTACTTATCGGCTCCTGTCCTTAGTAAGAGACTCATTCCCCCTGAGCCTTTGTTCCCTGACTGGTGCAGCACTTACCCCCACTCTATATGATTAGGCCTGAGGAGGGTTCTCCTTGCCTGATCATGAACTCTCAGGTGGAAAGACAGTGTTTCTCATCACTGCAGCCCTGGCATCTAGCACACTTCAGAGCCTGCAGTAAGCACTGTTTTTATTCAACCGAAAGCCGCCTCCAGTTACACTGCTGGATCTACTTCTCTTCCTATTGCTTTGGTACAGGACATCCACTTCCTGTCTGCCCACAGTGAATCACAGAGTTCACACAAAAGTACGCTGAACTCTTCTGAAAAATAAGTCATCGCACAAACACAGAGATGACTCTGGATGTGATCTGGAGTTCAGAGAACTGGGTTTGACTCATGCCTCTGGCATTTATCAGCTGGGTGTTATTTAGAAAGCCCACTTAACCTCTGTGAGCCTTGGTCTCCTTTTCTATAACAGGGTGTTAACAATGTTTACCTAGCAACAGGACTGTGAGAGTTAGATGAGATCATCTCTGCGAAGCTTTGTAACGATGAGGCCCAGCACAGACACAGGGCTGCACCATCACAGTGGCCCGGGCTGCCTCAGGTCCCAGAGGGATCCTCCCCTTTGGGTGTTGAGTTCTGCCTGCGGGGAAGCCCAGATCCTGCTCTGGTTACATTCACCCTCCCAGGGAACAGGTTTGCTCTTGTCTAGACTGAATGTGTAACCTCAAAGAGCCAAGCTGTCAGGGACTGGTAAATACTGTGCCCGGACTCCTACTCCCACCCAGGGAGGAGAAAAGGCCTTTCTACAGCTGACTCAAGAATCTTACAAGCCAAGTCAATAAAGTGGGTCTGAGCAGAGTCCAGGGCAGGGCTCCCAGACCAGGAGGCCAGCCCTGCTTTCCTACTCATTAATCGATTTTTTCCTCACCCCCAGCCCCTCCTCAGGAGAGGCCAGGTACTGTGCAGCCTCTGGGAGGACTGACTGCCAGGCCAGGCCAGGCATTATCTTTTAGGACATAAAAATTCTCTTCCAAACCACTGACATGTTACCACATTCATCTAGAGCTTTCTCCTCTCTGAGGTGAAGACCACGTGGGGGAACTTGGAAAGTACCCAAAGAGTTGGAAGAAAAGCATACCACACCTTCATTCCTCAAACCTCTCCACGACCTCACCCAGCCCTGCCTCCAACACCCACCTGCTTACACATTTTCCTACTCTCTCCACTTCAAAAGCTACCCAGACAGGGACTTCCCTGGGGGTCTGGTGATTAAGACTCTCCGCTTCCACTGCAGGAGCTGCAGGTGGGATCCTTGGTCAGGGTATTAAGATCCCACATGCCACGTGTTGCAGCCAAAATAAAACAAATTAAAAAAATAAAAAAGCTACCCAGGGAGACTCCCAAGGGACTTGGGGTGGGCACGTTACCTGGTGCTGGTGAGGGGCTTCTCCAGTCTTAGACGGCTTGTACAGACCGTTTCTAGGAGCAGAGCTTAGGCTGCTCACCCGGACTCATGCCAGGGAGGAACCCAGAGTCAAAACACAGCCTAGTGCAAATGGTATAGCAACCGTGAGAAATCAGTGTTGTTCTGGAACTCCAGGTGGATGCTTCACAGAGCATCCAGTGAGATAATCTTCCCAAGGTGGGGCTTGGAAACTGGACAGGCACCTAAGAAATCTGTGTCTCCCACTCCCATGCCCTCAGGAATGTCATTTGTTCCCTATTATTGTGCCAGTTCCTCTTTCTTCTTGTGACCTAATCCCCTGCTGTTATTTACTGTTCAGGGCTCAGTCATATTATCCCAGCCACTGGGCAGGCCCAGACAGACTGTGGTTTTTCTGCAAATCAGAGCTCCCTGAAGTCCTGTTTGCATAGACAGGCAGACCCGCCCTGCTGACAGCACTTTGCCTTTTGCACCAGCCAGACAGCAGAAGGCCCCACTGGCCTTCACACACTCCACTCTGATCACAACTCTGTCCGAGAGTTGGGTTCTATCATTCCCTCACCTGGAATCTCTTCCCTCTTCTACTGACTTGCTCAAACCCTAGACAGCCCTCCCTCTTTTGTGCCCCAATGACCCTTTATTCAGGTCATGATTTCAGCACATAAAGAGCATGATGAGGACAAGGACTGCTTTTGATTCAGCTCTGTATCTGTAGAACCTAGTAATGTGCAGGGCACACTGTTGTCATTATTCAGTCGCCTAGTCATGTCTGACTCTTTGCAACCCCATGGACTGCAGTATGCCAGGCCTCCCAGTCCCTCACCATCTCCCGAAGTTTGTCCAAGTTCATGTCCACTGCACGGTGATGCCATCCAGCCATCTCATCCTCTGCCGCCCACTTCTCCTTCTGCCCTCAGTCTTTCCCAGCATCAGGGACTTTTCCAATGTGTCAGTTGTTTGCATCAGATGACCAAAATACTGGAACTTCAGCTTCAGCATCAGTCCTTCCAACGAACATTCAGGGTTGATTTCCCTTAAGACTGACTGGTTCGATCTCCTTGCTCTCCAAGGGACTCTCAAGAGCCTTCTCCAGCACCACAGTTTAAAGGCATCAATTCTTTGTTGCTCTGCCTTCTTTACCGTCCTGCTCTTACAAACATCCGTGACCACTGGGAAGACCATACCTTGACTATACAGACCTTTGTCGGCAGAGTTATGTCTCTGCTTTTCAACACACTGTGTAGGTTTGTCATAGCTTTCCTGCCAAGAAGCAATCGTCTTCTGATTTCATGGCTGCGGTCACCATCTGCAGTGATTTTAGAGCCCAAGAATAAGGTATCTGTCAGTACTTCCACTTGTATTCACCATGAAGTAACGGGGCCAGATGCCATGATCTTAATTTTTTATTTTATTTTTTTTAATTTTTTTAAATTTTATTTTATTTTTAAACTTTACATAATTGTATTAGGTTTGCCAAATATCAAAATGAAGATCTTAGTTTTTTAATATTTAGTTTTAAGCCAGCTCTTTCACTCCCCTCCCTCACCGTCATCAAGAGGCTCTTTAGTTTCTCTTTGCTTTCTGCATTGGAGTGGTATCATCCACATATCTGAGGTTGTTGATGTTTCTCCCGCTTGTCTTGATTCCCGCTTGTAACTCATCCAGGGCAGCATTTTCCACGATGTGCTCAGCATATAGGTTAAACAAGCAGGGTGACAGCAGACAGCCCTGTCATACTCCTTTCTCAATATTGAACTAATCATTTGTTCCATACAGGGTTCTAACTGTTACTTCTTGACCTGTGTACAGGTTTCTCAGGAGACAGGGAAGATGGTCTGGTATTTCCATCACTTCCATCAAAGGTTTTGGCATAGTTGATGAAACAGAGGTAGATGTTTTTCTGGATTTCCCTAGCTTTCTCTATGATTCAGCAAATGTTGATCTCTGGTTTCTCTTTCTTTTCTAAGCCCAGCTTGGACATCAGGAAGTTCTGGGTTCACATAATGCTAAAGCCTAGAATACAAGATTTTTAAGCATGACCTTACTAGCATGGGAGATGAGTGCAATTGTGTGATGGTTAGCACATTCTGTGCTACCACCCTTCTTGGGAATTGGGTTGAGGATTGACCTTGTCCAGTCCTGTGGCCACTGCTGGGTCTTCCAGATTTGCTGACATATTGAATGCAACACCTTGATGGCATCGTCCTTTAGGGTTTTGAATAGTTCTATTAGAATTCCATTGTATCCACTAGATTTATTAACACTAGTACTTCCTAATGGAGAAGGCAATGGCACCCCACTCCAGTACTCTTGCCTGGAAAATCCCATGGACGGAGGAGCCTGGAAGGCTGCAGTCCATGGGGTCGCTGAGGGTCAGGCACGACTGAGTGACTTCACTTTCACTTTTCACTTTCATGCATTGGAGGAGGAAATGGCAACCCATTCCAGTATTCTTGCCTGGAGAATCCCAGGGACGGCAGAGCCTGGTGGGCTGCCATCTATGGGGTCGCACAGAGTCAGACACGACTGAAGCGACTTAGCAGCAGCAGCAGCAGCAGTACTTCCTAAGGCCCACTTGATTTTGCTCTCCAGAAAGTCTGGCTATGGGTGACTGACCACACCATTGTAGTAATCTGGTTCATTAAGATCTTTTTTGTACAGTTCTTCCATGTGTTCTTTCCATCTCTTCTTGATCTCTTCAGCATCTACTAGGTCTCTACCATTTCTGGGCGAAGTGTTCCCTTGATATCCAATTTTCCTGAAGAAATCTCTAGTCTTTCCCCTTTTGCTGTTTTCTTCTAGTTTTATGCACTGTTTGTTGAAGAAGGCCTTCTTATCTCTGTGCTATTCTTTGGAACTCTGCGTTTAGTTGGATATACCTTTTCCTTTCTCCCTTGCTTTTTGCTTCTCTTATTTCTTTGGCTATTTGTAAAGCCTCCTCAGATAACCACTTTGCCTTCTTGGTTTTCTTTTCCTTTGGGATGGTTTTGTTTGCTGTAGTATACATTATGCATAGTTAATAAATTCTGGTCAAACTGGAGGCATAGCTTAAGTTTCCATTCATCATTCAACACGTACTTGATGAGCTACTCCATGCAAAACTATGTACTACCTTCTACTGACTCTTCTTGAATTCTTACGGCACCTACTGAGTAAGAACCTATGGAAGGTCCCCAAAGACCCCAAATACCACAAACTCTACGGTCGTCATCTCAAGAAGGCTCCCTTTCCTGCCTTCTGTCTCCTGGTGAGTGGCAGCCTGTTTCCCAGCATCTGAAGCCTTGTCTTGATGTCCTCCTTCTTTTTCATCCTCAACCCTCTCTCCTAGCAGTCATCTTAGTCAGGCCTCTCCTCCCCAAGTGAACTTTCCGCCACAGAGTTCAAAGCTTCCCTACGTCCCACATACATTACTATGATTACCTCCTGACCAATCTTTGTACCTCTAGTCAGATCGTCTTCAGATTTGTTTTCCACATTGCCACCAGCAGAATCTCTCTTCAACAAAAATTGCATTCATCATGGATTTTCTTTAAAATCCTACAAAGATTCCCTATTACCTATATCAATGGTTCTCAGTTTTTCAGATGACACACTCCCTTGGTTTATAATAAATATTTCGTAATGTCTCTGATACTCTCCTGAAATAAAATCTGTAAATAACATAATACAACTACATATAGTTTTAAGATGTCAGTATAATGCTGTAGGGCTTCTCTGGTGGCTCAATGGTGAAGAATCCACTTGCCAATGCAGGAGACACAGATTTGATCCCTGGGTTGGGAAGATCCTCTGGAGGAGAAAATGGGAACCCACTCCAGTACTCTTGCCTGGGAAATCCCATGGACAGAGGAGCCTGGTGAGCTACAGTGCATGGGGTCAAAAAAGAGTTGGATACAACTTAGCAACTAAACAACAGCAACATAATGCTAGAACTATCATCTGAAAGAAAAGTAATTAATTATAAAGAAGATGTATTTCAAAATGTGAGATCTGGGCACCATGAGCCCTTGACTTCTCCTGACACTGCTGTGTTTCAGCTGCGTACACCCAGCTCATCTCACGCCCCAGAAGCTTTCCCCCCACTCTCCACCTTACTCACTTACGCTTGTGCTTCCGAACATCCTCACAGCCCAAGCCTCCCAGGCAAGGCTGGAACCCCTCCTCCAGGCTTACAAGTAACTTGTGCTTTGACCTTCACAGTGCTGCTTCATTTTTAGCCCCTATATATTTAATTATAAGAGTTTCTCTTTAAACACTGTGAAAGTTCATAAAAATATCAAAAGTAGAAAAAAAT
>NW_011494889.1:7731523-7736909 GCF_000754665.1 Bison bison bison | reverse complement strand
ATAGAGAATCTCCATTTATCCATTTCCATCTTTCAATAATTATCAACATTTGCCCCACTGGCCTTATATATTCTCTTATTTTTTTCTTGATATTTTGAAACTAATACCTGACAAGTCAAATATTTCTTTATGAATCCTGAAAATTGGATAACAAAAGATACTCCTATCAAAAGATTCCAAGGATTTTAGGACCTTTGTGCCAGGAACTGAGGATAGAGACTGAATATATTTTTTTACCATACCACAACTGGTTTTCCTCTGTAAAGAGCTAATAATATTAATTCCTTTTGTCTCACTCTCCTTCCTGTCCCCACTAGTATATTCATTGTTCACCAAGGAAAGGATCTCCGTGGTTATTACACTGGGCAGCTGGCAAGAGTCCATTATGATTATAGTGTGAAGAGATCTCCCAGGTAAGACACTTTCCTAAATCTTAATGTACTAAAGTTAGGCTAATAAATGAAAAACTGGGAATCACAATTTGCAATGATAATAACAATAATAATTATTATTTAATGCATGGAAAAATTTGGAAGGAAATACACCAAACTGTTGACACTGGTTTTTCATGAATAGTGAGATTATTGATATTTGTATTTCATTTTTTATCTTTTTCTTTATTTTCCAGATTTTTCTATGATGAACATATATTACTTTTATAATTAGCAATAAATGTAAAATTATTTAAATCATCAAAGGAATGTAAGAAATACCATTAGTTTAACATTTTAACTCAATCAAATAACTTAATCTTCCTGACACTCATTTTCCTTCTCAATAAAGTCACAAATTTGGCCTAACCAGTTTCTGCCTTTCTGAAGTGATTTTAACAGAAAGGGGAAAAAAGCAGGCACTTCAATGCTATTTTCTAGTTTGGGGAGGCTGTTCAGTTCAGTTTCATTCAGTCGCTCATTTGTGTCTGACTCTTTGCGACCCCATGAACCACAGCACACAAGGCTTTCCTGTCCATCACCAACTCCCAGAGTTTACCCAAACTCGTGTCCATCGAGTCGGTGATCCATCTAACCATCTCACCCTCTGTCATCCCCTTCTCTTCCTGCCCTCAATCTTTCCCAGCATCAGGGTCTTTTCAAATGATTCAGCTCTTCACATCAGGTGGCCAAAGTATTGGAGTTTCAGCTTCAGCATCAGTCCTTCCAATGAACACCCAGGACTGATCTCCTTCAGGATGGACTGGTTGGATCTCCTTGCAGTCCAAGGGGCTCTCAAGAGTCTTCTCCAATACCACAGTTTCAAAGCATCAATTCTTCTGCGCTCAGCTTTCTTCACAGTCCAACTCTCACATCCATACATGACTACTGGAAAAACCATAGCCTTGACTAGACAGACCTTTGCTGACAAAGTAATGTCTCTGTTTTTTAATATGCTGTCTAGGTTGGTCATAACTTTCCTTGCAAGGAGTAAGTGTCTTTTAATTTCATGGCTGCAGTCACCATCTACAATTATTTTGGAGCCCCCCCCCGCCACAACTAAAGTCAGCCACTGTTTCCACTGTTTCCCCATCTATTTCCCATGAAGTGATGGGACCAGATGCCATGACCTTCGTTTTCTGAATGTTGAGCTTTAAGCCAACTTTTTCACTCTCCTCTTTCACTTTCATCAAGAGGCTTTTTAGTTCCTCTTCACTTTCTGCCAGAAGGGTGGTGTCATCTTCGTATCTGAGGTTATTGATATTTCTCCTGGCAATCTTGATTCCAGCTTTTGCTTCTTCCAGCCCAGCGTTTCTCATGATGTACTCTGCATATAAGTTAAATAAGCACAGTGAAAATATACAGCCCCGATGTACTCCTTTTCCTATTTGGAACCAGTCTATTGTTCCATGTCCAATTCTAACTGTTGCTTCCTGACCTGCATACAGATTTCTCAGGAGGCAGGTCAGGTGGTCTGGTATTCCCACCTCTTTCAGAATTTTCCACAGTTTATTGTGATCCACACAGTCAAAGGCTTTGGCATAGTCAGTAAAGCAGAAATAGATGTTTTTCTGGAGCTCTTTTGCTTTTTCAATGATCCAGTTAGAAACATCAATTTGAATAACTTATGAAGTATTTGATTTTAGGCAGTTTTCATCCATTCTGAATATCAATAGGCTTACCTGTTAAATAAAATAATTGATGTAAAATTCCAGAACATAGTAAGCACTCAAAATGTGATTGCTATTATTTTGAGTTCATCATCATAGTGTATTTTAGGAACTACTTTTCTTCTCTTAATTACCTTTGACATAGTCAACTCCTGATTATTCTTCAAGTAAAGAAAAGGGAGCCATAGCAACGACAGAATAGCACACAGACTAAACTTAATAGATGACCAAACTGGAAGTAGCTTTAGCTTTTTAAATTCTGATTCTATCTGATAAATAAGATGTAGCCAGAGAAATGACATGACTTGCCTGACATGTAGCTGGTTGGTGTAAAAGCTGAATTGTGAATTGATCCACACTTTCTGATTCCCAGTTCAAGGTTCTTTGTTCTAATTCAAATACATTCTTATATCAAAATCTTGGTAGGAGCATGATCTCTGCCAGAGCATAAACAAGGAAGGAAACAACTGAAACCCTCTTCCAGAAGCCAGCTCCACAGGGCACTCTCCACACATGTTCTGTGGACTCTGACCGTTCCCTCAGCTGCATTATCTGCCCCTCCTGCTACCACAGAACGCTCAGGCAAAGGGAACCTTGACTCTGACAAGACTTGAGCCTGCCTAAGATTAGTCTTAGGGAAAAACTTAGTCAATGTTTTGTCAACCAATGACTTTATTAAACTTCTGGTTAAGAATAAGGAAAAGACAAGCGAAACCAAAACAGACAAACAAGACAGGAAATCATGCAATTATTAGGACCAGGCCTAACTTCTTTATACTCATAATTTAAACAGACAGATGCCTATGGCTTACCTTCCCCAGATATATTCTCCCACCAATGTGATATTTTCAGAATTAGAGTCCCCCTTTTGAGTAAAAGTCTTGTCTCCAGAACACCATCAGTATTCTTGAAAATGGAGATGATTCTGGTTCCATAGAAACATCCAGGACAAAGTCAGAATAGGCTGCCAGTGTAGGAGGGGTGGGTGTAGGAGCACTCACCAGGATCCGGTTCGGGAGCCATCCATGGCTGTCAGTGTCATAGAAGTGACCAGATGACAGTAACAGGCAGAACACAAACTCACAAGAGACTGATCCATTCATCAGAAGGCAAATGTTTTGCTTCACAGCAGGAGACAAGCTTTCATAGGAAAAGAAGTGCTCCCACCCACCATGTAAGGGACCCATTTTCTAGGACCAAGAACCTTTTAAGCACAAAACAAAAGCAAGTAGAGGTGGGAAGGAATTCTTGGTGCTTCTCCACACCTGTCTTCAACAGAACATCTCCCGCCCATCCAGCATCGCTCCGCTGTCCAGTACCACACACAGAGTCAGAGTCTTGCTCTTTCTTTTCCTGAACTTCAGGCAGAGGCATCCCATTTCTGCTAACAGACTCTCCTCTTTAAAGAAGGCACATCACAATCAAGTTTTACCCAAGTATATAAACATAATTCATTATGATTAAATAGTGTCAGTCACCCGTTTCAGTGTGATTAATCACGGTTATACAATCAAGTAAGATGACATCCTACTCAAAATGATTGGATTAGGATGTTCTTAAATCTCACCCAAGATTTAATCTTTTTCACATCTCTAGTAGCTCACCTTCTCTACTTTACAGTACAAAAATACACATGTTCATTAGAACATTTGAAAATACTGATAATCAAAATTTTTTTTAATTATCCATAATGCCATTACCCAGAGATAGATTAACATGTAAAATCCTCCAGATCTACACAAAATAGAATGAGATGGTATTTTGAAACCCTTTTTTGCCCAGTTTTATTGAGATATAGTTTATATATAACATTTTATTAGTTTAAGGTATGCAGCATAGTGATTTTGTATATGTTGTTGTTGCTGTTCAGTTGTTAAGTTGTGTCCAAACTTTTGGGACCCCATGGACTGCAGCCCACCAGGTTCCTCTGTCCATGGGATTCTCCAGGCCAGAATACTGGAGTGGGTGGCCACTTGCTTCTTCAGTGGATCTTTCCAACCCAAGAATTGAACCCTCATCTCCTGCATTCACAGGCTGATTCTTTACAGCTGAGCCACCAGGGAAGCCTGTACATATTGCAAAATGATTACTATGTTTATAAATATCCATCATCTCATATAGTTACAATTTTTTTCTTGTGGTAAGAACTTTTGAGGTCTATCTCTCTTAGCAACTTTCAAATATACAATATAGCACTGTTGACTATAGTCACCATGCAGTACATTACGTTCCCAGAACTTATTTATTTTATATCTGGAAGTTTGTATCTTTTGACCATTTTCATCCATTTCCTCCAGGCCCCAAACCTCACCTCTGGCAATCACTATGCTATTTTCTGTTTTTATGAGTTCAGTTTTTTTAGATTCCACATAATAGTGAGATCATACGGTATTTGTCTTTCTTTGCCTCTTAGCATAATGTCCTCGAGACTCGTCTGTATCGTCACAAATGGCAGGCTATTCATCTTTTTTAGGCTGAATAGTATTTCATAGTATATACATTTCACACATTTTTTTCCATTTATTCATCAATGGACATTTAGATTATTTCAATGTCTTGGCCATTGTAAATAATGCTGTAGTGAAGATGGGAGAGCAGTTATCTTTTTTGAGATGGTGATTTTGTTTCCTTTGGATAAACACACAGAAGTGGAATTGCTGGATCATATGGTAGTTCTATTTTTAGTTTTTTTTTTTGAGGAATCTCCATACAGCTTTCCATAGTTGATGTAACCAATTTACATTCCCATCAACAGTGCATGATGACTTTTTTTTCTCCACATCCTTGCTACTACCTGTCATTTTTAGTTTTTTTGATGATAGCCTTTATGACAGGTATGAGGTGATATCTTATTGTGGTTTTGATTTGCATTTGACTGTGTGGATCATGATAAACTGTGGGAAATTCTGAAAGAGATGGGAATACCAGACCACCTGACCTGCCTCCTGAAAAATCTGTATGCAGGTCAGAAAGCAACAGTTCGAACTGGACATGGAACAACAGACTGTTTCCAAATAGGAAAAGGAGTACATCAAGGCTGTATATTGTCACCCTGATTATTTAACTTATATGCAGAGTACATCATGAGAAACGCTGGGCCAGAAGAAGCACAAGCTGGAATCAAGATTGTCGGGAGAAATATCAATAACCTCAGATATGCAGATGACACCACCCTTCTGGCAGAAAGTGAAGAGGAACTAAAAAGCCTCTTGATGGAAGTAAAAGTGGAGAGTGAAAAAGTTGGCTTAAAACTCAACATTCAGAAAACGAAGATCATGGCATCTG
>NW_011494889.1:7728837-7731385 GCF_000754665.1 Bison bison bison | reverse complement strand
CTTTGCCAACAAAGGTCCATCTAGTCAAGGCTATGGTTTTTCCAGTAGTCATGTATGGATGTGAGAGTTGGACTGTGAAGAAGGCTGAGCGCCAAAGAATTGATGCTTTTGAACTGTGGTGTTGGAGAAGACTCTAGACAGCCCTTGGACTGCAAGGAGATCCAACCAGTCCATTCTGAAGGAGATCAGCCCTGGGATTTCTTTGGAAGGAATGATGTTGAAGCTGAAACTCCAGTACTTTGGCCACCTCATGAAAAGAGTTGACTCATTGGAAAAGACTCTGATGCTGGGAGGGATTGGGGGCAGGAGGAGAAGGGGACGACAGAGGATAAGATGGCTGGATGGCATCACTGACTTGATGGACGTGAGTCTGAGTGAACTCCGGGAGTTGGTGATGGACAGGGAGGCCTGGTGTGCTGCGATTCACGGGGTCGCAAAGAGTCAGACATGACTGAGGGACTGAATTGAACTGAACTGAATGATTAGAGATATTACTTTGCCAACAAAGGTCCATCTAGTCAAGGCTACGGTTTTTCCAGCAGTCATGTATGGATGTGAGAGTTGGACTGTGAAGAAGGCTGAGCACCGAAGAATTGATGCTTTTGAACTGTGGTGTTGGAGAAGACTCTTGAGAGTCCCTTGGACTGCAAGGAGATCCAACCAGTCCAACCTAAAGGAGATCAGTCCTGGGTGTTCATTGGAAGAACTGATGCTGAAGCTGAAACTCCAATACTTTGGCCACCTCATGTGAAGAGTTGACTCATTGGAAAAGACCCTGATGCTGGGAAGGATTGGGGGCAGGAGGAGAAGGGGACGACAGAGGATGAGATGGCTGGATGGCGTCACCGACTGGATGCACATGAGTTTGAGTGAACTCTGGGAGTTGGTGATGGACAGGGAGGCCTGGCATGCTGTGATACATGGGGTCGCAAAGAGTCGGACATGACTGAGCGAATGCACTGAATTGAACTGAATGATTAGTGATGTTGAGCGCTATGATTAAAGCCTTCAACAAACTGGGCATAAAGGGAACATACTTCAACATAATAAATTCCACATATGACAAGCCCACAGCTCACATTATACTCATCTGGAGGTATAGGAAGGTTATAACCAGTTTCAGGCTCATCAAACACCAGTATGCACCATAGTGGTTAGTCTGGTCAAAATAAAGCAGTAGCACCTTGAGGGAATTAAATATGCAAACAAAAATTACACTTCAAAAGGGTACTGGAAAATAACCATGCCAGAACAGATCCAGAGGAAGTTTTGATGCCGGTCACCTTCTGTGACCTGTGATTAGAAAGAAGGAGGGATGCTAAAGGGAAGAACAAGAGTCTGGAATCCTTGAACCTTCTACTGACAAGTTTGCTAGGGCTAACCGTGGAGTTACAGAGTCTTGTCAATACTATCTTGGTAGCCTCCAGGCCACTTTTAGGGAATGGATTTCAGCTGAGGAGAAAATGAAATGCTTTTCTTCTACCAGGTGGGCATTTAGCAAGCTGTTTCTATTTTCATTTAGACCTCTCATAGACTTGGACATTCCGTTTAAGAAGAAAAGTCAGTATCAGCCTCAATTAGACCAACAAACTCTCATTCAGTACATCTGTTTTCGAAGACGTTCAAAGCCTGCCGAACCATGGTATAAAGAAACCTCTTACCAAAGAGACTATTCTTTGCCATTTTACAAGACGGGTAAGTTAGATCAAGGGTTCTTACTGTCTGAGAGCAACTCTGCCTGGGCCACATTTGAGCATCTTCTGTGGGCTTGCTGTCTCAGGGAGCATGTCTGGGACCTGTCACATTGGTAGGGAGGGGTATTCACTTGTGTTTGGTGCAGGAAGAAGAGTTTAGAGAGCTGCCCCTGGGCTACATCCTTCTTTCCTAGCTCCTCGTACAGGAGACTTTCAGGCTGAAAATTCATAAATGTCCTTGGTAGAAAGCAAGCTCGAGTCTGACCACTCCTTGGAGCCCCTTGTCACTTGACAAATTTGTTATTGTAGCATACTGTTGAGAGGATCTTCCTCCCCTCACTCTATTTTAAATGGATTTACGACAATTATTTAATATTTGCAGGTATGTTTCAAAAATTCTAAGTTCCCTCTGTAGTATTTCTCCATGCTGCAGCCTGTGTGTGAGTGCTGAGGGGCCAAGGCCCCCCACAGATATGACCCTTGGGAGTACATGTGGTTATGACCTTAAACTTGACTGCATTCCTGTCATCACTGACACTTTGGATTTTAGTCACAGTATCGATTGCTCTATTGACAGACTTTCTGAATGAGTAAACCCCAATACTTCTGGGTCTCTTACACGGTGGCAAGCATATATTTGATCCGAAGGCAATGGCACCCCACTCTAGTACTCTTGCCTGGAAAATCCCGTGGATGGAAGAGCCTGGTGGGCTGCAGCCCATGGGGTCGCTAAGAATCGGACACGACTGAGTGACTTCACTTTCATGCATTGGAGAAGGAAATGGCAGCCCACTCCAGTGTTCTTGCCTGGAGAATCCCAGGGACGGGGGAGCCTGGTGGACTGCCGTCTATGG
>NW_011494889.1:7721389-7728737 GCF_000754665.1 Bison bison bison | reverse complement strand
GGCACCCCACTCTAGTACTCTTGCCTGGAAAATCCCGTGGATGGAAGAGCCTGGTGGGCTGCAGCCCATGGGGTCGCTAAGAATCGGACACGACTGAGTGACTTCACTTTCATGCATTGGAGAAGGAAATGGCAGCCCACTCCAGTGTTCTTGCCTGGAGAATCCCAGGGACGGGGGAGCCTGGTGGACTGCCGTCTATGGTGTCACACAGAGTCGGACACGACTGAAGCGACTTAGCAGCAGCAGCAGCAACAGCTCTCTGCAGTAAATGCTGTTATTTCCCCCACTTTACAGTGACCAAGTTGCAGAGACAGCCCCAAGTCACAGGAAACAGGAGAAGCAAAACCCAGACCCAGGCAATTTCAGACACAGAATTCAGCCCTGGCCCAAGGTCTGTGCTGGGCCTTTAAGCTATTTTACCCCTGTCACAGCTGAGCATCACTTGTACTACTATCTGTTCAATAGTTTTCTTTAAAACGAGCCACTTTTTTTTAATCTTAAAATTAAAAATAACAAAACTAGTAAAAGTATGGTGAGAGGAATGGGATGTGGAATGGGAAGAATCTACCCCTCTTTTTTTCTCCCCTGAACAAAGAGCTGCAGCCTGGAGGGAATGACAGAGCAGGGCTGAGACTCAGTCCCAAGGGGACAGGAAAAAATAGCAATTGGGAAGAGTGGGAACCCAGCAGAACCAGGCAGATCTTGGGGAGTGGAGCCAGGCATAGGGGTGGTGATGGATGAAGCTGGGATTGGGGCCAAAGAGTAACAGGGCGAGTTGGGATAAGAAGCTGCAAGCAGGCTAATCTGGGTTCCGGGAGGTGAGAGAAGTTTGGAGCCTGAGAAGAGAGGGAGCTGAGGGGATAGGGAGGAGGGTGAGGGCTGAGATAGGTCATTGGAGGAGGAGGTATGGAGTGGAAGGAATCAGGGGACCTTGGGGGGGTTATATTAAAGAAAGTCAGCTTCGGGTGGAGGACACTACCTGGGGCTGAGGTGGGGTTGGAAAAGAGAAGGGGTGGTTGGGAAGCATCGGTGGGGCTCCCATCCCTGTAGAAGCAGTTTTTGGAGGCTGACTGAGTGTGAAATCTCTTTCCTTTGTATGAGGGAATCTAGGTGACCTCTAGTTTCCAAAGGGATGGTAAACACTTTTAAAAGACAATTCCTAATTCTTTCCAAACCTATCAAATCAGGTGAATGCTTAGCAAAGAAAACACCCAGGCTAAGTGCCATGGGAGGAGGTAAAAGGAAGTCCATACTATGATCTCAGCCTCAGGAAGCTCACAGTCTAACTGGGAAGATGAGGCAATAACGAACCTATTAGAGGTTGCTGCTGCTACTGTTGAGTCGCTAAGTCATATCTGACTCTTTGCAACCCCGTGGACTGTAGCCCACCGGCCTCTCTGTCCGTGGGATTTTCCCAGCAAAAAGACTGGTGTGGGTTGCAATTTCCTTCTCCAGGGGATCTTCCTGACCCAGGAATCAAACCTGAGTCTCCTGCGTTGGCAGGCAGATTCTTTACTGCTGAGCTCCCTAGGAAAAAGTGCCAAGTAGAGGACCAGCAGCTGAAAGATGAGAACACTGGGGCCTGGAGCAGAATGCGCCCATGGGGACCTAAGCTTGATCTCGATGGATAAGACTTGCAGGTAGCAAAAGAAACAGGGGGACATACCAGAGGCAGTGGATGAGAAGAAGGGGGAGGTTTGCGGTGGGGGTGGGGTGGGGTAGGGGAGCAGGGAGGAAGCCCAAGAGGACCAGGCCTGATTGAGCAAGGTAGAACAGAAGTGGGAAGCCAAATGCAGATTGGCAGAGTGGGCGAGAGTGCCTGGAACTGAAGAGGAGCTACAGGAGCCTGCAAAGTTGAATCTGCATAATCAGAGCCGTTATAGGATCAGAGTCAAGAGGGCAACCCAGTCAGCTTCAGAGGACGTTAGCTTAGCATCCTCTGCCTGATGATTAGCTTAGCATCAGTCTGTCGGACTGCTTAACTCAGGCAGGAGAAGACACAGCCAGCAGGTGAGAAGAGCAGCTGGGAGGCGGTGGCAGAACCATGGATGGAGCAGTGTGAGGCAGTGAGCAGAATTCAGGCCTTAGAGTGCTACAGGCCTGGCACATTCTAGCTGTGTGGTGTCGGGCAGGACACTCGACTTTTCTGAAACTTTGTGTCTATAAAATAGAGATCAGAGTCCGCATTTTAGGATAATTGCTAAAATTTAAAATATTTGTCACGTGCCCAAAGTGCGCTAAGTGATTTACTCATATGCGTGTCACGCTTACCGTTGCAATGAGTCGTATTGTCCCCACAAAGTAGGTATTTTTACCAACTCCGTTTAGCAGAAGAGGAAACAGAGGCTCAGAGACTTAAAAACCTGTTCAAGCAAGCAACTGCTAAGTCATCAGTCTGGGTCATATGCAGAGGTGTCACACTCCCAAAACTGGCTCTTAAATTGAACTGAGCAAGTTTCATGAGAAATGGGAAGAAGACTCATATGGCAGAGCCTCAGGAGAGAGAAAATACAGTACCAAATAAAGAATTCACAGGAGAGCAATTAAAGCTAATTGCACAGTGTCCCACTTGTACTGCAAGATTGTTAAAGCCTCTGATAGAAATATGGAAAATATGGTACTTGAAAGTGTGGCCTAGGATCATTCCCTGCTTAATGAGGTTTGAAGCCTGTCCGATTCAAGAGATAATTTACGTTGAAATATTCAGGGCTCCGTTTATCACTCATGGGGTGTGTATGTTAGTTTTCTATTGTGGAATAACAAATCATTCCAAAACCCAGTGACCTAAAACATCAATAATGATGATTTTTTATAACTACCTCTCATCATTTCAGTGGGTTAGGGTTTGAGAACTCAGGTGGGCAGTTCTTGCTCAGAGTCTCTCTCAAGGTAGCAGTCTATGACAGTGAAAGCTTCATGGTGTGAAGGCTCAACGGGGGCTGGAGGATCCACCCTCCAGCATACAGTGAACTGTATGTTCACTCATACAGTTGTCAAGTATGACGGCTCACATGGTTGTCACAGGCTGGTTGGGGATTGGTGTCTTGATGTCTTTCCATGCTGAGCATCCTGATGGTGTGACAGTTATCTTCCCCTGGAATGAGTAATCTGAGATGAAGGTGGGAACTGCAATGTCTTTTATGACTTAAACTTGAAGGTCATATTACAGTCAGCCCTGAAGCAGTGTGGGAGGGGAGTCAGACCCAAGGGCATGGATACCACCAGAGGGCAAGAATCATTGGGATCCATCTTGGAAGCTGGCAGCCGTAAGATGATTCAGTTACTGGTTGAACACCCAGTACAAACTATCTGTCTACTGGGAATACAGTGATCAGGATAAACAAGACATCTGCTTTCATGGAGCTGATATTCTAATGGGGGATATGGAGCATGAGCTAAGTCACTTCAGTCATGTCTGACTCTTTGCTACCCAATGGACCGTAGCTGGCCAGGCTCCTCTGTTCATGGGATTCTCCAGGCAAGAATACTGGAGTGGGTTGCCGTGCCCTCCTCCAGGGGATCTTTCCCACCTAGGGATTGAACCCATTGTCTCTTAAGTCTCCTGCATCGGCAGGCGGCATTTTTGTTTGTTTTACCACTGGCACCACCTGGAAAGCCCATACGGAGCATAACCAAGTAGCTTTTAAAAAGAACTTTAGACTGTAGTAGTGCTGTTAGGCGGAGAAGGCAATGGCTCCCCACTCCAGTACTCCTGCCTGGAAAATCCCATGGACGGAGGAGCCTGGCAGGCTGCAGTCCATGGGGTCGCTGAGGGTCAGACACGACTAAGCGACTTCACTTTCACTTTTCACTTTTATGCATTGGAGAAGGAAATGGCAACCCACTCCAGTGTTCTTGCCTGAAGAATCCCAGGGACAGGGGAGCCTGGTGGGCTGCCGTCTATGGGGTCACACAGAGTCAGACACGACTGAAGTGACTTAGCAGCAGCAGCAGCAGTGCTGTTAGGGAAGTAAACAGTGATGAATGTAGCCAAGGGAGATTACTTTTAATACTGCAGTCAGGGAATATCTGTATATAATTTTATCTGAGCCCTGGAAAATAACAATGAATCATATAAACAGCAGTAAGTGCTAAAGCCTGAAAGTTGGAAAGGGCTTGCATGTTTGAGGAACAGAAACGAGGCCAGTGTAGTTCGGTGGATAGTCAGTGAGGGTGAGAGTGGTAAGATGCTTGGATTCTATTCTGAGAACAATGGAAAGACTTGGAATAATTTTGAACAGAGGGGTAGCATATTATTTGGGATTTAAAAAGATCAGTCTGCCTGCTGTTAGAACACTGGAGAGGAAAAAGAGAGAGGGTCTGCAGACCAGTGAGGAAACTGTTTAGTAGTTTAGAGCAGAGATGATGGTGGCTTGGACCAGCAGGGCAGACAAAAAGGAATAAATGGGTCCTGGAGATATTTTGGAGCTGACATCAGTTGAACTTGTGATAGATCTGATGTCAAGCATATTTTCATTCGTTCATACATATTCCTTCAGTAACTAATTTGAGGGTATAATTATAGGCCAGTGTGGAAGGTTTTAGCAACACCATGTGAAGCAGAAATAGACCCAAAGTTTCTTCATTCAAGGAGCTTCAATGGGGGAACCAGCATAGAAATAAGCATAAAATCTCACTGGCCATAAGTCAGAGTTTATGTGGTGTTATAAGAGCATATAACAGGTCAGAAAAATGATGAGCTGACAGCTGAAAGATGAGCTAAAAGTTAACTAGGCAAGGAATGGGAGAAGAGCTTCACTAGGCACAGTGTGTGCAAAGGCACTGTGGTAAGAGCATGGCATGGTTGAAGAACTAAAAAATAAATGTGTTGGAGCCCAGAGGTCAAGAATGGTGTGGCCAAAGAGATGACAAGGTCAGGGAGGGCTTGGGGACCTCCTTGGTGGTTCAGTGACTGTAACTGCACTCCCATGCAGGGGGCCTGGGTTCAGTCCCTGGTCAAGGAACTAAATCCCACACGATGCCAGTAAGAGTTTGCACGCCTCCACTGAAAATCCCACATGACACTAGGAAGATTGAGTATCTCACTTGCTGCAACTAAGACCCAACGAAGCCAAATAAATAAATACTTAAAAAAAGAACAAGGAGGGCTTTATGAGCCATTTTCGGGTTTGGGGCCTCTAGCTTGACATTACTGGGAAAGTTTTGAAAAGTTTTAAGGGGTTCATGCAGTCACTTCAGTTGTGTCAAACTCTTTGCAACCTGTGGACTGTAGCCCACCAGGCTCCCCTGTCCATGGGATTCTTTAGAAAGAATACTGGAATGGGTTGCCATTTCCTTCTCCAGGGGATTTTCCTGACCCAGGAATCAAACCTGCGTCTCTTATGTCTCCTGCAGTGGCAGGCAGATTCTTACCACTAGGGCCACCTGGGAAGCCCCCAGGTTTTAAGGAGGTGGAGGTGACACAGTTACAATCGCAGTTTGAAAAGATTACTCCAACTATGGAGAAGAAAAAGGGACAGGATGGGGAGTAGACTGGAGCCAAGTTGGAGTAAGAAGGGTCAGGAGATGATTGCAGGGGTTAGGCTGAAGGTTTCCAACTTCAGCTACATCACTTTTAAAAATCCAGATGCCGAGGATATACCCAATACCAATTAAGTCAGAATCTCCTGGTGGGAGGAAGAAGGTCCCAGGCATCAGTAATTTGTGAAACTCCCCAGATAATTCCTTTGTACAGCCGAGTCGGGAACCAGTGCTTCAGGCAGCTGATGATGGGAGGCAGTGAAACCGACCAGGGTGCTAGGCCTTCCCCAAGCAATAGAAATTGACTAGAGGCCAGACAAGAAATTCAGGCAAGGTTTGTATTGGGGCTCCTGTGCTAGCTGCAGGAGGGAGCAAGAACAAGTAACAGGTTCCCTTGTTTGGTAGATGGTAGAGCTGGTTCCTTATATGGGATGTGAGTAGAGGTGTGCTCAGGGATCGGGCTTAGGTGTTTTGCCCACCTCTTTGGTGGTGGTGTGTGCAGGGGGCATGTGCAGAGCCAAAGCTCCTGAGACGCTCTTTTTGCTTCCAGCTCCTCAAAAGGGGCAGTTGGGATTTTTGCTCTTTTTGTTTCCCCCAACTGCCTGCATGCAGTTATTTTTAGTCCCTTTTCATTTCTTTGTACTAATATTTTGTTACTGGAGAAGTTTCTCCAGGTGTAAGCATTATAGCACTGAAGTAAAGGGTACCAGGTGCCCAGTCTGTCTACTAGCAGCACAGAATGCATGCGTCCCTGTATGCTAAGTCGCTTCAGTCATATCCAACTCTATGTGACGCCGTGGACCGTAGCCTGCCAGGCTTTTCTGTCCACAGGATTCTTCAGCAAGAATACTGGAGTAGGTTGCCATGCCCTCCTTCAGAGAATCTTCCCAACCCAAGGATTGAACCCATGTCACCTGCATTGGCAGGTGGGTTCTTTATCACTAGCACTACCTTAAAGGCAGAGGAACCAGAGATCAAATTGCCAGCATCCACTGGATCATCAAAAAAGCAAGCAAGTTCCAGAAAAACATCTACTTCTGCTTTATTGACTATGCCAAAGCCTTTGACTGTGTGGATCACAATAAACTGAGGAAAATTCTGAAAGAGATGGGAATACCAGACCACCTGACCTGCTCCTTGAGAAATCTGTATGCAGGTCAGGAAAGCAACAGTTAGAACTGGACATAAAACAACAGACTGGTTCCAAATAGGGAAAGGAGTACGTCAAGGCTATATATTTGCACTGTGCTTATTTAACTTATATGCAGAGTACATCATGAGAAATGTTGGGGTAGATGAAGCACAAGCTGGAATCAAGATTGCTGGGAGAAATATCAATAACCTCAGATACGCAGATGACACCACCCTTAATGGCAGAAAGCAAAGAAGAACTAAAGAGCCTCTTGATGAAAGTGAAAGAGGAGAGTGAAAAAGTTGGCTTAAAGCTCAACATTCAGAAGACGAAGATCATGGCATCTGGTCCCATCACTTCATGGCAAATATATGGGGAAACAGTGGAAACAGTCAGACTTTATTTTTTGGGGCTCTAAAATCACTGCAGATGGTGACTGCAGCCATGAAATTAAAAGACTTACTCCTTGGAAGGAAAGTTATGACCAGCCTAGAGAGCATATTAAAAAGCAGAGACATTACTTTGCCAACAAAGGTCCATCTAGCCAAGGCTATGGTTTTTCCAGTGGTCATCTAGGGATGTGAGAGTTGGGCTACAAAGAAAGGTGAGTGCCAAAGAATTGATGCTTTTGAACTGTGGTGTTGGAGAAGACTCTTGAGAGTCCCTTGGACTGCAAGGAGATCCAACCAGTCCACCCTAAAGGAGATCAGTCCTGGGTGTTCATTGGAAGGACTG
>NW_011494889.1:7681747-7721289 GCF_000754665.1 Bison bison bison | reverse complement strand
AGCACCTGATGCGAAGAGCTGACTCATTTGAAAAGACCCTGATGTTGGGAAAGATTGAAGGCAGGAAGAAAAGGGGATGACAGAGGATGAGCTGGTTGGATGGCATCACCGACTCAATGAACATGAGTTTGGGTAAACTCTGGGAGTTGGTGATGGACAGGGAGGCCTGGTGTGCTGTAGTCCATGGAGTAGCAAGGAGTTGGAACACGATTGAGCGACTGAACTGAACTGAACCACCTTACTTGGATTTTAGAGATACTTAGGTGGCAATTATTTTATAAACAACTATCAGGCAGGCAAAGGGCTGGTTTGCAAGAGACCTAACAGATAATTATTACGAAGCTGAGCACTGACTGAATCGAGCTTTTGTTTAATTCAAGAAACTGACTCCTTGAAGGAGTATTTGGGGGAAGGCCTTTCACAGAATAAGAGAAAGTACTATTACAGTGTTTATCAAGGTGTAAGACTGTTTTTAAATCTTATCCATTTGGCTAGTCTTTGTCATCAGACTTTAAGGGCCAAGTTCATGTCTAGATTAGCAATTTGCATTTCATGTTTGGTTCTTACCTCTTATTTGGGAACAATTGAAGAACAGATTACATACAGACCATGACATATTATGGTTATTGATTAAGAAATTCCTCCTCAGTAAAAGTTCTTTCTTAGGACATAGGGGTCCATTTATTTTGGAAATATTTATTAAGTACTGACTATGTGCAAGACACAGTAGAAGAGAAGATTCTGTTCTCAGGGAATTTATAGCCTGGGAGGGTGAGATGGCCCCTCAGATGAAAGTTGCCCTTGTTTTATGCACCTTGGTGCCAAATAATTTAAAAACCTCATTCTTCCGAAATACAATATATTCTTTTAGTAGCAGTGTGACACTTAAGATTCTGACCTTCAGTTTTCTCGCATGCAAAAAGGATAAAAATAATATCTACCTAATAGAATTGAGATACCCATGTAAGTAATTTAGCATCGTGCTTGTACATAACATTAAGAAACCTCCAAAACTGTTAGCTATTACTAATGATCAAACATGTGCCACAATAAATGTTTGTTTTTTAAAAAAAACCTATCTCACTGGGATTAATTTCTAAAACTAGAGCATAAAGTAATAATCATATATAATCAAGGTTATCCTTTAAAATTTCTTAATTGCCCAAAGTGATAATATTAAATAATACTAAGTCATTAAATCATTTGGAATACATGGGATTCTTCAGCAAGTTCATTAAATTTTCTCTGTGGTTCTCAACTAATTTTTCACTTCATTTTTCAGCAATGCATTTCAAAGCAGTCATCACACACAAATCCACATGAACAATAATTTGACTTTGTCAAATGATATAGAAATCTAAAAAATCATTTCAGTTCTTTCCATAGTATTCCCCACCCCCAAATTTGTATAGTATATTTCAGACTTGGTAGCACCCACTGTCAGAAGGCATATATACGCACTAAGTGGAATAGCAGGAGAAATCCCCCCAAAATGTTGCTCTGTTCTTAAAACATTTACTGTCAAATTTACCTGGTTAAAAGTACCTAATTCAGCTCCATTATAATTCTCATAACAAAGATCACTAAGGCTATCAAGTAGGATTCCTAACACTTCTAAACATCATTAATATATTTCCCTGGAATACAATGTAATCCTTAAGAAGGTCAGAGTTAATATTTAATACAATAGTAAGCTTTGAGAAGTCATATGGTTACCAACTACGGACAGCATCACATTTAGTTAAATCTGATTTTTAAAATCTTCCAGAGATGGCATTTCCAGCTATATTTCCTGAGTAAATGAAATGTTATTCATTCTTAATATTAAGAAATGTTTATTTCTTTAAATGCTGTTGAAGTGCTATGGAAGGTGGAGAGAACAATGAAAAGATTAGGGACTTTGGGGCCTGACAATCTTGGGTCAAATGTGGGCTCCTCCTCTCTCACAAGCTCTGTAAACTCAGGAAAATTCATTGATCTCTTTGAGGCGGTGAAACTATCAGTGGGCCTCTGAGGATCTGTGAATTTTAGGGTTAACCCTAAGTACAACACCTAACACAGGGAACAGCATGGTGCCTGATAAAGTTTTGTTACACTATCACTGAAACATTCTAGTCTTCGGTCCATTGGGTGTAGATGCAATGATTGCAGTGTCCAACCCAACTCCTTGAACCCATACCTTTAGATAAGCAGAACTGCTGGTGATTGTAGACAAGGAATATAAAACATGAGGGCACTCCAATGGGTCTGAATTTAGGGATGGTAACAACTACATTTTGATACAAACATGACACAAAGAGACCTATTAGGGCTTAAAGGGCAAAGCGGGTATCTAGAATTAGAATGTAAGAATACAAATTTAAGCAATTTATTTCGTTTTATTTACATTTTGGAATAATCTAATAACATGCCTCAATCAGAGATTGAACCACAAAAACAACCTTTTGATTAAACCCTTTTGCCCCCACATCTTTTAAATATATTCCTTTGTTTTAAATCTTATAAATCACTGTTATTGCACACAATTGTTGCTGAAAAGACAGTGTGTTAAAACTAAGTAGTCTTAAAATAAATCATTAATTTGTTTTATTTTCCAGATTGGGACCGGAAATTAGCCACAGTTTCATCGAATCCTAGACCACTCAATTCACTGCCAGAGCACTACTGTTGTGAAGGGAGGTGGCTTTGAAAGAAAGGCTTTTAAACTAAAGTAACCATGGCATTTTGAACAAAACATTTGGCATTCTTAAGTGGCTCCTTTAGGCTAAAATAATGGTTAACAGAATTACTTTTCAGTGTGTATCCTGATGGCTACAATCCTAAAAATATTTACATGTTGCAAATTCTCTTCCAATCAGTTGGCCAGCCTAGGGCAGGGAATCAAGATCAGCCTTAAAAGAGTTTGTCACCTGTTCTTAAGGCCCCACTACCAGTCTTGTTGCTAATGTCGCCAAACCATCTCACATTTAGTCCAGTGGTTACATGTGGGACCAGCTAAAGAGATAACTGCATCTGTTCAATAACTGTATCACTGTTAGGAAAAAAAGAGAGAAGAACCTAAAGATGTAGCCAAGAAGGAAGATTCCTGGCATCACAGACCCTGAAGGTGCTCTGGATGCAGAACCCGGTAAGGCAGAGAGCTACAGTGAGAGGATTAACTGAAAGTCTCCACAAAGAAGAATTAATATCCCTATACTGACAAGAAGCCTGACAACTAGGGATCAGCTCCCTAGGCAAAATGATAAGAGGTTCTCTAAAGAAATGCTCCCAAAGAAAAGAATCTTAAACATTCTGTTCCCTAGGGACTCCCCAAGCATAGTAGTTGGTCCCCTACTCATCATCCCAAAGTGAAGTCTATCAGTTAATAAACTACCCCCAAGAAGTTATATATACACACACATATATGTATATATACACACACATGTATTAATATACATACATCTCCATTGCCTTAGTCTTAAGTTGTGAAGTAATAAATCAGGTCCATCATCTAACTAATAAGACACAAAGCGATAAACATTAGAGGTATTTTTCAAAGAAATATTTCACAGAACTTAGACAAGAAGCCTCCCAAATGAAAGCTTTGCTTATCATTCTACTGGTTGTCAGTGGTCTATTTGTTGCAGTTTTTTGTTTTAGGGATATATGTTGACTTTTTCTAAACTTTTACTTTTCTCAGTTGTTTTTTAAAAATTTTGTTTATAGTGTTTTTAAAATTTTAATTTGGTCAAATTTTTTTCTTTAGGGTTTCCAAGTTTCCTGTTTTTCTTTAGAAGGCTCTAAAGAGTATATATTTTCTGATATTACTTTTATTACTTAAAACTTTATAACTTAACTTTTATTCTATTATAAATTTCTATTCTATGTTGAGGTTGTTTTGCTATCATTATTTTTAATGTATTCTTTTCCCAGTGAAATGGAGTGCTTACATTACGTTCCCACACATGTGCATCTATTTCTGGAATGTCTAGTCCACTTCCCTTACGTATCTGTTCTTTCCCATGACAGTATCACATACTTTGATTTTAGTAGCTTTATACTGCTTTAATATCTGGTGAGTAAAAACCTCCTCTCTCAACACATTCCTTTTTCAAAAATATCTTACACTCTTACATATTCATTTTTTTCACCTAAGCTTCAATAATTTTTGTCCAGTTACAAGGAACACCATGGTGATTCTGGTTGGAATGGCATTACATTCATATACTCATTTGTGAAGGGAAGGCATCCCCATTTAACTGTATTAATATACATAAACATATATACTAGGCAGGTCCTCTCCACACTAAAATATCTTGTTCTGTCATTTATTTCCCTTCTACTAAGTTTTACAATTCAGAGTTTTGTTTCAGCGGTTGTTCCATGCAGTCATTATGCCTCCTGAAGTATATACATATTAGCCTACAGTCCTCATGTAAAACATGGTTTGGTTGTTTGGCTTTACCTTCCTCTGGTTTTTCTTGCCAGCCTCAGCAGCCTCACCAGTCCCTTGCTATTTTGTTCAGTTGCTCAAACTTTCCAAATTATTTCGAGCCTCTGGGTCTTTGCATATTGACTACTTTGTACTCCAGCCACTTAACTTTTTGGTCCGTTTAAATGCTATTTCCACTAAAGGCCTTCTCTGACCTTTTCCAAATTTAGATTAGGTTCTCCTGCATAGCACTCCGGGACTTTTCCATCCTAGCATATGTCTGTTTAGCATGCTCTCCCCACTACAATAAACTTTAGGAAGACTGTGTACTTACTTATCACATACCTAATACCTAGCATATTTACTTGATCAACAAAGACTATTTTAATACAGTTGCCTATGATTTTTAAGACTTAACTGTATCTGAAGAACATATTCTCTCAACCAACTTAATTAGTAACAGCTCATTTTTTTTTTTAACTTTTTGGCTGCACTGCACAGCCTGTGGCGTCTTAGTTCCCTGCCCAGGGACTGAACCCGCACCCACTGCCGCAGAAACGCAGAATTGCTGGACCCCCAGGGAAGTCCACAAACAGCTCACTTTATTTGCTTCTGGACCATTACTAAAGACACGTTTTAATAATGCGAAGCTTATAGCCAAGATAATGGACTCTAAAAACTATCTAAATACACTTAGTAAAGATAAAAGACACTTAGATCCTTTCAAAGATTCTGTTGTTGAGTTTTCCTCACTTTACCCCCCAGACTGTAAAGGTAGAACTCGGTCTTATATGCACTAGTAGTATTACTATTAATTCTCTTATTAGAACAAAAACACAACACACAAAACATACTAGAAATAGTTGGTTCTTTTTAATCAGCTATTGATGGCATAATAAAATAAATTTAAGTGGCACCTAATTTAAACATTTAAAATAGTTCATTGAAGGATAATCTACAACGCAGTACGTTAAGCCAAATAGTCAAAATAACACCTTTTTTTTTTTCAAGAAAGAAGAAATAAAGGCATGATCAAAATTATGACCAACAAGTTGGTTTCGTTTGGACACTTATAGATGACTCTGTAGGCATATTGGCAGGCACGATGTTCAAATATCAACCCATTTGACTTTAGAAATAATGGTAAGAAAGCTATACATTTCAGAATTAATGTCTGAAATAAAAGAAAAATATCCACCAAATATCACAACAGATCTTTTAATGACTAAGTTTTTTAACATTACAATTGTTATTTTAGGGAACACTTTTTTCTTTTCTTTGAACAGTTAGCTAAATGTTCAATGTTAAATAATTTACACAAGAGAAATAAGTTTCGTGTTCTGTACAAATTAGAGGACTCATGAATATAATCCCCTCCCACCACCAAAGCTCAAATTTGCAATGGTCTCAGCAGAAAATAAACAGTTCACAATTTAAACAATTTAAAGCATTACAAAAATTTACAGGACTCCTCTCTTCTCATTTTCTTTAGAACAACAAAGGTTCCAGCGACAGAAATGAATGATCAGAATGTGAAAATATTTGTGCAAAACTGCATTAATTGTTCTGACCATTCAACAGAGGTAAAACCTATGAACACAATAACAATAATGAAGAAAAACTACACTGAAAGTAATTCTATTTTCGATTTCAAACAACATTGATTTTATTATTACTAAATATTCAAAGAAAACGTGGCACCATGAGCAGCAGGAGCAACAAATGATTCGGCAATTATGCCAGCTAAGGAAGCTGACACTGGAAAACGCCAAAGTGTATCTCCACACCAGTCATCCATCTCAAAGACTGGAAACAACTGTAGGGCTTCAAACTCACTTCAATGTCTTTATTCTTGGAATTTGCAGATCATAAACGAAATATTTAAGAAAGTCCTTTCCCCACCTCTCCAGGAGTGTTTCCTGCATCACTGGTAATCCTTAAAAGAGCTGAATCATAGATTCTCTGGATTTACCTACACCAATCCATTTAACTGGGAGGGAGAAAAAGAGTATAAGAATAGTATTAATCCACGTATAATGTTCAATCTTTGGGATTAACAGATCCCCCGCTTTTCTCAGTGTTTCTCATTTAACTTTCCCCCCATGTCTTTTGCTATCTTTTTCCTCTATTAGCAGATTATGCCAATTTCTAAACAGAATGTGCGGTCAACATCCAGGACAGGGTAGTATGCCTTAAAATTCTCCTGTTTTAATTGTACAATATTTACAACTGTTCAGTTCCTAGTGATTAGTAAAATACTGGCCCAAACCAGCAGAGACCTAAAGAACCTTTAATCAAATTCCTAATTAACTAGAAAAAATAAGCATCTTTAATAAATGGATGACAGTAAGAGGACACTGAAGTGACACTGCAATGTCCATATCCCACAAAAAGTAGAAGTATCTGGAAGAGAATACTGTTTATTTGCACAGCCTGAGAATCTGGCTATTATACCAGTCTAGGGGAATCTCTCCTCATCGGCACTACATGGGCAAACCTTTATGGCATTTTACAGATGTCATTGTTAAACTCACTGCTTTTTATTTCAGAAGACACTGACAAAGTACAGTGAGCAAACATGCTTACAAGATTTAATCAAGCTGGGAGACACAGCTAGCAATATGGAAAACAAAACAAAACAAAAAAATATGGAAAACAAGATTCATGTTTGGAAATGAACCACAAATATAATCAACAATATAGAATCAGGTTAAGTGCATAACAGATTTTATACAGAGGCTATCTTCCACTCTACCTTTTGTCTCTGAACCAGTACCAAAGGGGAAAAAAGCAATGTTTTAAAAGACAGATTTCACATAACTAGTTCATAGCCATAATTTGGTTATGTCTAACTCCTTGGCCAGCTTACTTATTTTTTTTAAATAAAGAACTTTTATTCTTTATTCTTTCATTTTTTTCAAGTTGGATTTCCTATCTTCTGCATCTACTATTTCCTAAACTCTACTCAAGAAACTTTACCAACTCTCAAGGGTAACAACCTCAAGTGGAAAAGAAATCACAAACCAGTTTTGATGGTGGTAAAGACATAATGATTTATTATTAAGAGGGAGAAAGAAATAAGAATGAATGTCATAGGGCAAAAAGAAAAAAAAAGACTAACAGAGAATTAAAAACAGGGTCAAAAAGAGTGAGAGGTAATATATTATCTTGAGGCATGTGAAAGATTACAGAAAGATATTTTATCTTTTCCTGGGCATCTGTGCAAATCATAAGCACTCTACTGAGAAATAATCTGTTTTTTATCCTATTTCAAAGGTAGTTGAAATCAAAATAGAAAAAATAGTTTGTTCATAAAGTATATTTACCTGGAATTTGAAGTTCATCTTCAATAAATCGAACATAGTTTTGTGCATTAATAGGTAGTTCCTTAAAAGTCCTTGCATTTGATATGTCTGTGTTCCATCCTGGGAGAGTCTTATACTGAACTTCAACTTTATTTAAGACTTCTTGGTTTGCTGAAAGTTAAAGAATAAATATATTTGCCCATGGTGTACACTGCCTATTGTCAAATGAGTTTTTAATACATCATAGGTTCACAATCTCTTACACTGGAGCCAAATAATGTTTTGAAATTTATAATTTTTCAGAATTTAGGGAGGTAGAAAAGTACACTATCTAGTATTTCATAATCAAACATATTTTTGCAGTAATAGGATTATTTACTTTAAGTGGGTACTTTAAGTCAGGTTTTGCTGTCAAATCAGTTTTGGTGCCAAACTTACAACTTTCCGTCTTCAGAGCTTTTTAGATTTCCATACTACGGACTGGGGGCTATGGATCCGTATAACGGCAGCAGTGTCACAGAAAGAAGGTTTGCATACGTGCTCTCACCTGGGAAATCCTCTATTGTTTTTGTGACTGTATACAAAGACTTAGCCGGAAAATTTCTTCATTATCTCACCTAACCAGTTTCTCCGTATTCCCTAATAGAAGCCGAAAACTAAAACAAGAACAGTGTCTTTGACTGGAGGTTGTATGGTGGATGCTATGGTACACTGTCCAGACTTCCCTCTTCAGGATTCACACGCTAATTCCCCAGCTACGGGAGTACTGCCTGCTGAGAATGCACAGTTCAGAATTCTCTTCAGAATCCCCTGGAGCAGCCCATACCAACGACTAATCAAAACGGGGATATGAAGGACCTGCCTACTTACCTTAACTTGGGACTACTCTGGAGGACTATTCTAGTCCCAGAGTTCCCCATGTGACCAACTGAGGGTTTTTCATGGAACTTCTTAGCAGTTCAACTTCTGCTTAATCCTGCTACTTCTCTCCCCCTCCCTTACAGACATTGTTGCTCAGAGCGCTTGCCAACAAACTACCTATACAAACATCTCTGTAACGTAGACTGTTTCCCAGGGAACCAAGAGTAAGACAATTGGCGCCAGGAGTGGCTCTAGAATGGGATCTGGAAGCCTGGTCACTGGCCAGCGGGCTGGCAACAAGGACGACTGCGAGTGGTAGAGAGAGTGCAGCCTTGGGCATGTTCTAGTCGTGCAACTATCCACAGAAGGTGAACTGGGACGCCGTGGTGGGAAGTAAAGCACTGGCAATAGCTGACGTTCTCATTTCATTGTGAGAAATGAGCACAAGGGAAACGTGGAATTGAACAGCTCTGGATGGATGCCATTCATGGACTGGACAAAGACAAAGGTTAATGGAAACACCTAGAGAGAACCTCATCTCCTACAGCGGACAGCAGGAAGAGCTGAGGATAAGGCTTAGGACTCAATCATACAGATGGCAGAGCTCCAGAGAAAGCTGAACTCTCAAATCCAGCGAATCTGCTACGACAAGGCCAGATCCTGTTTGAGAAAAAAGTGGGACCCTGAGACTTTTGAGACATCTGGCTGAATCCTTCTATAGATTCACTGATGGCCTGCAGAATGGCTGAGGCTTCCCCTGGCTTGAGGATGATGTAGAAGCCTCTCAGGGCCTCCTCTCCTGACATGCAAACATAAGTTGGCCAAGGAGTCACAGGGCCTGCTAAAGGAGGAGGGCAAATATATTCTGAAGGATCTGTGTAACTGAGCCAATATTTACTAGTAGGAGCAAAAGGAGTATGTACAAAACTGGATCCTAAAGGTACAGGATGAAAGGATTCTACAAGTGGTGGAATAAAAAGTTTAGTAAGAGAATATATGGATACGAGAGTTCTCTCCTATGATCCATGATACAATGAGAATGTATCATGTTAGGAATGTTCATGGACATCTAGAGAAAGTGATGAACCACACTATGTCGCACTGCTTGTGACAGACCATAGAAGAAGAAATCAAGAGACTCAGTGGGGCTTCTCCTTTTAGCCATGATGGAGTACATGGTTCTAAATGAACTTTTCTAGCATAAATAACTGTAAAACTGAACCAAATACATGACAACTCTTTCCAGGCAGTGGTCAACAGGTAGCACAAACTGTGGTCTCTGAGAGGAAGAAAACTCAAGCAATTCCTGAAACTACTTAACTCTCTGCCAGGGACAATTTCTTGATCAAGGAAAGTCAGGACACTGGAGTCAGTAGGGAATGGTGGTCCTACTGACCTGAGAACACAGATACCAGACTTCAGGAAAGCTGAAGCAGCTAGAACCATCAAGGGCAAGCATCAGAGAGGAGAGAGCTATACAGAGAGGGTATTCCTCCCCCAGAAATGGGTGTGAAGGTACCATGGCTAAAGCTCAACCATACATTCATGGTCCCATAGGTGGCTCACCGGATAGCAGCTGTCACACAGCTGAGTGAGACAAAGATTCTAGAGGCCAAGCAGTGCTGGTGAAAGGGAAGGGACAGGGTACACTGGAGCTCCAGCACTGCCAGATTGGAAAGATCTCTTTATACCTTAACTCTCCTGGCATCCAGCTGAGACAACAGAAAGGTTGTTCACTGAAAGTAAAAACCAAACTTTAACTTGAAATCTCCTATAGACTCTCCCTCACCCTGCCCGCGCCCCACCCCCTCCCACATCCACCCCTCAATAAAGCCTAAAACTAAGTTCTGCCAAGACCCACAGAGATAATTTGGAGACTGTCTCACACTAGGTTAGAAAGACTTGGGAAACACCTTACAATCTCCATATACTATATGAACAAAGTATAAAAAACCAAGCTATACAAGGTTCAGGATGACAAGCCAGTAATTCAACTGTCCCCTAAAACAAGAACCAATACTCTTCAGAGTAAGATAACGGAATCCAAGTCTCTACAACATATTATGCACAATGTCCAATATTCAACCAAAAGTCATGAGACACAGACACAGTGATCCACAATCAAGGAAAAGAATAGTCAGAAGAAGCCAAACAGGAGATGGCCAGATGTCAGCTAACAAATAATGACTTTAAACATGCTTCTAAGAACTCACAGTTCTCAATTCCAACCTACCAGTCTACCAAGTTCCATTAAGCTGGTCTATTCCTTCATTTGACATATTCTTAGTCTTCCAGGATGACTAAACAATGTAACAGTTTCTATTTCTGGAAAATGGAAACATTTTTGGAACTTGCTGAGTAACTGAAGAACTCATATAACTAAAGATATGCCTGAAGAAACCCACTGGCTCTAGTAGGAAATCTCCTTACATCCATCTACTTTAGACACATAAGTCAGAAAAAAATCATTCCTGTAGCTTGAAGGACACAGTGGGTTAATGCATTAAAAGCCTGCTTACCCTGACAAGCAGGGCTCTTTTCTATCTCACATTTTCTCAAGGAATGCCTACAGAAAGGTTACTTTCAAAGTAGGGAAGATAAGATTCAGGAGCAGCATAACTGGGCCCAGTGCTACCATGTCTCTTCTTTTCTATTCAAGTGTGAACACAAGCTTGTCACGACATAGCACCCAAATCCACAGCAACTATGAAACAAACGTTAGTGCGTATACTTGCACTGTTCACAGAGCGCATTTCAAGTCTGTGGCTGTACGTCATAAATTATACAAGAGTTTTATGAATTGCTCTGATACATATACCTAATAAAAGAGTACCTGGAAAATGAGGTATAATTTCACCATCTAATTTGTATGCAACTCCAACTTTGATTTCCGTAAACATGTCCAAAATATCCAATTTGGTAAGTGCCAACCTAATTTTGGAAGAAAGGGAGATGTCAACAACTTGATGAAGGAGTAAAGCAAATTCATACAAAGCTAAAAGTTCCAAAGCAATTCTGAAAACTGGTTAGAATTATATTTTAAAGCATACCACACATAAAACACTACAGGGCAATTTATGGATATATTTTCCTCTATTAAAAACAATGACTTAACTGATCTACTAGTGAGTCACTTTTCTAATAACTGTAACAGATTTTCACTGATTGATAGTCCACGTCCTCTGGCTTAGTTTCTCAGGATCAGCTAATACATATCCAGAGAGGGCTGCCTGGAGTAAAGGACGCATTCTGTGGCTGACACAGCAAGACTGACTATTCCACGTGAATGACAAGGTACATGCACGATACATACACGGATGCAATCAATCCTCATTTCTTCACTCTCCTTTAACACTACCCTCTGGTCAGAAACTGTCAAAGGAGAGTGAGGATCTCTTCATAACACATCAGAACCTCCCAATAAACTGACTGGAAAACAGTTTTCTAGGAAAATCTATAGAAATTAGATGAAACACTAGGTCTGAGATTCTTGTCCACAGATTATTTTTTTATCCTTTATTCTAATATTTGCTAAAAGTTAAGCCTAAATAATATAAACATGAATACATTTTTACATTTATTATGTGTATGCAATATTAATAGCAACTTTTGCTGAGCATTTTTAGTGTGCCAGGGAGCATGCTATATACTCTCATCTAGATTTCAAAATACCCCTTGGATGTAGGTAGTACTATTATTTAGATTTTAAAGATGATGAAAAAGGCACAGAAAGATTGACTTACCCAAAGTCACATAGCATAATGTATGGATCTGGTATTTGAATCCAGAAGTCAGATGTCAATCAATCCTACCCACTCAATCAGTTCCATTGCCTCCCTTCTGATATGCATGCTCCATGTTGCTCCATCTATCTACCTACTCACCTTTCTACCTGCCTGGCTTACCTCCCTCTAAACTTATATGCATGTAAGAGTATCAAGATTTTCTCTCCCAACCTTGGATATCTAGGGAGAAAAACTAGGGTCTCTCTCCTTACGCACCCCTCCCCTGTATTCTGGTCCACTTCTGAACTGCAATTTCATTTGGAGTCTAAAGAGTGAAATTTTTGTATTAGTGCACTACCTCAAGTTCGCACTCCACAAAATTTAACCTGTAGTCAAGAACTGTCATTTATGAAGTAAGGGTTTCTAAGAATACTCACGCAGTAAATCCATTAATCATATGAGCATATTTGAGCAAAACAAGGTCCAACCAGCCACATCTTCTTTTCCTTCCTGTCGTTACACCGAACTCTCTACCCCTTGTTTGTAATAATTCTCCAATTTCCTAAAGAACAGAAAATAAAACTTTAGGATTAGAATACCAATAGTCTAAATCTAGTAGATGATATAACATGTTACAGATGATATAACAAGGCATAAAGTTTCTTAGAGATAAACATCTTTCAGAAAAAATAAGTTGGAAGGTATAATTTCACAGAGATAGATTTTATGTGAAGGAGGCATTATTTGAAATACATCCACTTTTGACTTTATTTTTTAAACACTATTTTAAGACCAACATTTTTTTACATTATACAGATAACTTCTAAAAATTTAGATTAACATATATAAATATTGCATATTAAAAACTAAGCTGCTAATAAATATTTACTAAAATAGATAAGTTTGGCCAATTTGTTCTAAGAACTATAGTTTGATGGTTTTCCTGAAAACCATAAGGCAAATTCCCATCTAGTAGTTGCTACCACAATGTCCTTCGAAGAAAATTAAGGCTGAAAACAATGCTCAAAGTTCTAAGCTACAGCCACTCCCTACAACCTAATTTTTCCATCTATCATCTATCTATTCCTTAATTTACACCTTTCTGATTAAAGCCATCATTTCATTATCACACATACTCTGACGGAATTACAACTTAAATACTGCTTTGTCAGGTTTGAATTTCAGCCTTGTTTATCTGTGTGGCCTGGGGTAGTTACTTCAGTTCTCCAGGCCTCAGTTTCCCCATATGTAGAATGGGGATGGTAACAGCACCCAGCTCCCAGAGTTGCTGTGAGGATACAAAGAGCTTTTAAGTTTACAGCGATTACACAGGGGCTGGCCTGAGGTCACCACCAAGTAAACAGTGGGCTATGATTAGACAACGTCTGGAGATCACTTTCCTCAACCTTGACTCCTAATAAGCTCTTGGTGAAAGATACCTGTTATTTTTAAATTCTCCCTCCTCTACTATCTTAATCCCCTTCATAACCCACCTTCACTTGCCTGCAATTACAGTTACCTTTAAGTGCCCACTAATTTCCCCCTTTTGTTGCCAATCTGTTGCCACTAACAATAAAGGTATATGTAATTTTCTTTTAGAGTTGTGCTGATTAATCTTGCAAATTAAGTGAAATGCATAAAAGACAATAATTCTTTAAGAAAAAAGCATGATTTTTCATTTTCAAACTTTTGAATCAGATTTACTGAGAAACAGGCTTACATTGTCTTGTTCTGTAGGAAAGGCACCAATACCAACTCTAGTTGTATAAGCTTTCACAACTCCATACACTTCCCCAACGTTTTGAGGGGGCATACCCAAGCCAGTACACACACCTCCAACTGTACAGTTCGAAGAGGTCACAAAAGGATAAGTTCCTAAAAACAGAAACAAACAGTAAAATATACACAAATGATAGACATTATTTTTTCAAATCCTGCATTTGAGTATATTCTAGGTATCTGACAGACTTATGGAACCACCCTTTCAAAGCCTCGATGTTTTATTCCTGATTCTGTCTGCAGAGATAAAAACATAGGTGGTTAAGCTATAGCTGCAGTGCTGTACTACAGACCCCCCTTGAGTACATGCAATTACTCGGTTCTGTCCAGTAGGTACTCACCTAATTTAATGCCAAAACTCTGCTGTTATCCTACTATGTAGATTTATATTTTATACTTTCCTGTTAATTTAAAACAGGAGTAAATTTTATCTTACTCCCTTGATACGGATACCCCAGCAGCCTGGAGTGACAAGAGTACACCAAGAATTCTGTGGTATTCCACAGTTTATGACCTTTTGATCTCTCTTCAGGGAATAAACCCCAGAAATGACAAGAGTAAACAAAGGTGTACTTCCTATCCCCCCCAACCCTGACCCCAAGATCCT
Source organism: Bison bison bison (assembly GCF_000754665.1). Taxonomy (NCBI): domain Eukaryota; kingdom Metazoa; phylum Chordata; class Mammalia; order Artiodactyla; family Bovidae; genus Bison; species Bison bison. Next base: position 7,706,601 of record NW_011494889.1, on the reverse strand, counting down.
ATTCATACTTGAACTCTCTCCTATGCTAATTAGACACTGCTTTCTTCCAGATTGGATAGGCATATTATGGTATCAAGAATATGTATCTACTGTACACAAGTACACTTTAATTGGCTTACTTGGAATCAAAAGTCAATGAAATGTTAGTAACAGCTGAGAACAGTCTTATACTGAGAGATCATGTTTAGCTTGAAGGTCAACAAAGGCAGTAGTTTGAAGATGATAAGTATCAAATTTTTAAATTCAGAATCTCACATCCAGGGAGTTAATTAAACAGACTTCCACAGATCTTAGGATGTGCATGCTTAGTAACAATGTATATTATTAGCTCTTGACAGTTTTTAAAAGGTTGAATTATAGGTTCTTTCACAGAATTCACCTAATCATCTTTCAGTTCCAAGGAAATAGTCTGGAATTGCTATAAACCAAACAACAACAAAAATCCCATTGACCCAAAGAGTGATTTCATTTTTCTAATAACTGCAAAACACAAAATATTCCCTTTTTAAAAAAAGGGTTAGGATAAGACGACAAACTTTCATCATTCCTGAATATACAAGCAAAAAGCCTTATTCTAAAATACTTTAATGCTAACATTAATTATGCATATCTTAAGCAATTTAGGACTCAGTTATGCTCCCCGTAAATTGTATTTCACTTACCAAAATCAATATCTAGTAGTGCTGCATTTGCACCTTCTACCAAGATTTTCTTTGGTGGTCCATGGAGAGCTTCATACAGGAAATAAACTCCATCTCTCACCATTGGCTTAATCCTTTCCATATAACCCTATATACAAAGACAAAAACCAAGCTCGATGTATACTAATAAATTTACAATGTAAACTATCTGAGTAAAAATCACCCAACTTTTGACAATGAAAACTGACAACTGTAAAGGAGAAGGAGATTGGTGACAATGCTCACCCTATTGCAACATTTGGATTGGCTTTGGTCTCTCATGCTGATTCCCCAGAACCAGAAAAGAGACACTATTTTAAGAAAAGTAGAGATACAATGAAATTCAAAGGTTCTACTTCAACCTCACTGCAAATAATGATAACAATCTTCTGAACAGCCCAGTACTCATACTTCATATAACAGCTTTTAGGAAAACAAAAAGAACTGAATATTGTGCTTTTATATTTTGTAGGTATTAAAAAAGCAGCACTTAAGAGTCCATATAACCATAAGTGCATCAAAGTCTTTCTCAAAATGTTGTGAGGACCACCAGTGTCACTGCCAAGCAAGCATCAATAATTGATTACTAATATTCTTTTCCCACTGTATTCCATTACAGTAAAATACCTTAGCAGTATTACTAGTAATATCAAATACTAACTCACATAAACATGATAAAACTTTCTCAAAACATGTTTAAAGTATTAATAATACTGCTTAATTCTAGAGATTCAATTAAAAATATAAACAAGAGTTCTCCCAAGGCCTATAGTATAACTGCAATAAAATTTAGTTTCAACCATGTTTAAGTGTTTAGCCAGACCAGTAAGGAAATTCCAAGATCCACTCATGAACTCACTAAGTATGTTATACCTATTGATGGACATATAATCCCCCTCTGGCTCTAGTCGCCAGTCTCATGCTTCTTTCTGTTTTAGTCCTTTATTTTTAATGTCTGAAGTGACTGTACCATTCATCATGTTCCTTAAAGTCCTGGTTCAACATACAGCAGTCCCCCCACATATCCTAGGGGAATATGTTCCAAGACCCCCAGGGGATGCCTGAAACCACAGACAATACGAAACTCTACATACACTGTGTTTTCTACTATCCATAGACACCTTTGATAATATTTGTTATAAATGAGGCACAGCAAGAGATCAACAATAACCAATAATTAAATAGAACACTTCTGACAATATACTATAGTAAAAATTATGTAACACAGTTATACTTTTCCAACAGCAAAACTAGCATAAATTTCTTTTTCCTTGGATAGAAGACTTATTCTTACTGTAGACCTTAGCAACCACAGCATATTTTTTTCTTTCCTTATTAAGTCAAGAATTTTCACTGTATGGTTTCTCTTTGGTATATCCAAATTGCCAGCATTACTGCTCTTGTACCTTGGGGCCATTAGTAAGTTAAAAGGGTCACTTGAATATAAGCACTGTGATACCAGGACAGTCAATCTGGCAAGTGAAATGGCTAGTCAGCGACTAACGGACAGGATGCACTGGACAAAGGGATGATTGATGTCTTGGGCAGGATGGAGCAGGACAGCAAGAGGTTTCATCACACTACTCAGAAGGTCTCAAATTTAAAACTTAAGAGTTGTTTCGCACTTGACCACAGGAAACTGAAACCACAAAAAGCAAAATCAAGGATAAGGGGGGAATACTGTTCAACACCTATTAAGAATCTTCTTACTTAATTCTGGTCATTATTATTCATATACTTTACATTCATATGGAATATAAAATAGAATTGAAAAGATACACCCGTATATTAGCATGTAAATATTTTCAAGTTGCTACTAATAAATTTAAAATATTTGTTGCATGACAGAACGAAAACAAAGTGGCAGTCTACTCTGAGCAACAATCAATATACTGAAATCCAAATACCTAACATTCACAATGTCCCTTGAAGGTCACTTTTTCGAAAGAAATTCAGTGAGTAGGTGACCTAAGGTCTGCTACAACTCTAAAATGATATATAAGGTATGTAAATTCCTATTCAGTTCTGGAACTGATGTCATACTTATTCACAGGAAACAAAGAGTAATGGTCAGACACAACGGAAGCAGCTTGAAACTCCAAAGATTTTGGAGGAAAGGAAGGGTAGAGAGGATAGGCAACTTGATTACTGACTAACTTAGGCACCAACTGTGGTCCTAATCTTTGGTCAATCACCTTCTATGTCTCTAAAGAGTACAGTGCTTTAGAGCTGTCCCTTTAATTGACCCTTTGGGGTATCAGTCCTACCTGTGCTGGTTAGCTTTAAAAGTTATCATCTCTCACTTGTCCCTTAGTTGATCTACCCTCCAAATGCTTATGAGTGATTTTTATATAACACAAAGTTAGTCCTTTTTTTCTGCTCAAAATTATTGAGTAGCTAACCTTCCTATTACTGCATATAACATCAACACAAGACTTATGATTTGGTTGCTACTTGTCTAACTTTTTGTGATCTCATTCACTGTAGCCTGTCAAGCTCCTTTTCAAGTACTTTATTCTTGCTCCCTGGTCCCCAATGGATGTTTTGTTAAAGGCACATCATGTAAAATTACTCAAACATGCCACATCCTTTTAGGCCTATATGCTTTTAGACTTAAAAATACAAATTCACTTTACCAGTTCTTACCTATAATACTTTACACATATCTGTGCGGCACTTACTAACCACATGTTCTTCAATCTCGTATTTTCAGTTCCTAATACAAAGACTGAATGAATGAAAGATCTAGATGCTATTTTGGCAAACAAGTTTTAAAAAGGACATTATAAATGTCAGAAAGCATTACCTTGAGTTTTTGTAATTCACCTTCAATGTCTATTTCCAAAGTAGGGTATATAGATTTGTACTGGTTAGCCAGAACTTTGAACCTGAGAAAAAACAGATAAATCAAGACCTTAGCTCTGTTTTAAAATATTCTGAATAATTTCATTCTATTCAAATGATTTCTGGAGTTAAGTGGTCTTAATAACAATCCCCAAAGTGAAGTTATACTCTGAGAAACAGAATCTAATTAAGGTCAGTCATATGAATAAATGATACACTCAAAATATTTTTTACTGATAGGAATATCAACAATATAATTAAGGTGATGTGTGTGAGGGGCAGGAGGAGCAGGGAATGACTCAAATCTGTAACCACAAGACTTAAATCTGAATTAATTATACTATACTCTGTGAAAGATAAAAGGGAATGGTCTAAAATGATGCTTTTAGGAGAGTCAGCGGCAGACATTAGCAACTTGTCTCCAATATTCTCACTGGAGGTGCCCTAACAATGCAGACAGACAAACTGCTGACTGAAAATGGATACAGCGAGTGATCTTCAATGCTGTTATTAGATGCAACCAACTAACTCATTACTGAGTCACCATATAGTTTACTGATGATTATTAGGTTTCCCACGGAGATTTTTCTACAGTGATTAAATGTCAAGGGGGCATTCCTATTTTTCAAGCTGAGCTTGATACATGTTAGTTCACAAGTACTTGATAACCTAATTATTTCTAGGTGAAAGGACACAGCAGTGTCTTTGAACTTGAAAATCTGAGGATCAAGACCCTAGGATATGCAGACTCCACCACAGCACTGCCACATACTCCCAGAAACATGTCTATTTCTCAGTAAAGCATTCTAAATTCCAATCCTTAAATATAATTTTGGCTTTGTCTTCCTGGGGGTACTCATATGATATCAACATCATGTTATTTTCATGAAGTTAATCTCAAATTAAGGATCAATTCAAATGTAATAAAAAATAGTATTTCAAAAGAAACAAAAAAGCCAACCACCACAAATCAAGTAGAATACAGATTTTTATCAATTTGCATATTGAGTTTTAAAAATTCTAAAAATCCATTTGTTCTTTCCATTTCAAAATACAAGATAGTTACCTCTCAGAGAAGCCACCAAAGTCAGAAACAAGATCGCACATCCTGAGTCCACTCCGAGCAGCTTTGGAAGAATAAACTGGGCCAATGCCCTTTTTTGTGGTACCCAAACTTAAAAATAGATCAAAACAAGCTCTGAGTTAGAAGAGAAAGATCCAGTTCTTAATGTCAGCTGACCACAAAGAATTAAGTTACTATGAGTGTTTTCTGTTTATGCTATTTTATTTTCATGATCTTAATGATTTTCTCTGAAATCTAAACAGGATAGTCTAATAGCTATTTTTCTTAAACTTCTGGCCCAGAATTGAAACAAAAAAAGACCAGATATGCTTAAAACTGCACATACACACCCACCCACAAAAACCCACAAAAAACAGAACATACTTTTTTCCTGCTTGTTCTTGTCTCTGTTGTTCCTGGATACCATCAGCTGCTTGATGAAAATCAAATACTGAGGGAGAAAAAACAAAATCAGCTGTTATTGACTCAAAAGTAATGTAGGAAAGCAAAATGTATTTTGTTTTAAATTACTTAAGTTACAAATCCCTTCAGCCTAGCTTATGACAAATACAAGCCTAACTGGTATATTATTATGAAAATATACCTGTTCATTCATTCCTATTTATTGCAATCTATCATATTTTTACAAATGAGTCCTTAAGACAGTAATTTTGGAATTCTATAAAGCTCATTTACTAAGATATTCTCTGCAAGTTTTGGACTCTAGAAATTTGGGGGTTATGTTGATCATCTCCCTCTTCTCTTTCTCATAAGCTAATAGTGGAGATAATATTAAAAAAATCAAATCCCAGAGAAATCAGGAGAGAAGAAAAAACACAAAGAACAAATAGAAAACAAAGAGTAAATATAAATTCAACCATACCACTAATTATACTAAAAGTAAATAGTTTAAATACTCCAATTAAAAGGAACATTATCACAATGAATAAAAAGCAAAGTCCCAATATACTTGTTGACAATAAATGAGCGATAAATATAAAGATATAAATAGGCTAATAATATATGCAAATAAATGCTCTTTGTATTTTAATATGGCTTATTTTCAAATAGAAGTAGCAAAGCCTCTTGAAATACTGCTTATTCATTTGGTTAGCTAATTCTTCAGAAGTAGGTAATCTTAACCTAGTCCTTATCAGAAACAGAAGAAAAAAATTATTAATATTTCATGTACTTGAACTCAATTGTTACAATTCATCCTACTTAGTTTTCAATAAAATTAAAGATCAAATCATCTATTAAACGCTTTCATGTTTCTGATAAAAAGACAGTTATATATAAATACAGTGTACCCCCCCTTACCAATATGAGCTCTGTCAGATATGATAAGCCTTTTCTCCCAGCCTTCCAGACCTAGAAGGAAGGGAAGAATAGACATGCTTAATTGAACATTTGTATAATAATGTTTAAATCTTAATTTCCTTATAAATACAATGTTTAAAAGTGTTTTTCACTGAAGTAATCATTTTAGTATTTTTTCTTCTGCATAGGAAATATGTTTAACAAGAATTTTCTCATCTGTCATTATACAAACTCATTCACAAATTCTATCTTTCTAAATGTTTTGCTCTAAGTTATTCCAAACTCAAGCCAGCCATAGCCACATAAAATACTTTTAAGCATCCAAAACCACAAAAGGTACAAAATAGCATTTTGTCAGCAGTGGGGCGTGAGGAGCAGAGCATGGGGAGAATTTTGAGAAAGGGAGTTAATTTTGGGAATGGTGCCCTTTCCCAAGACAATTACAAAAAATGTGATTAAACAAATAATAAAATGTTCTCACTAATTCTTCCAAAGTACTATCAATTACTGCACTTATCACACTGAATTATTAGAAGATCTATGTATCTTCCCATTTAAGTGTGAATGCCTGAGAGTAGGAGTCATGAGTTTTCATAACATGGGGTCTGGTATCCAATAAATGTTCAAAGAAAATGACTAAATGTTCAAAGAAAATGAATAAATAAATGAATTTAAATATTTTTCTTTAAAGACAGAACCTTAGGTTATATGTATTCTAAGGATTAGCCACCCAGCCCAGGTTATATGTATTCAAGGATAAGCCACCAAATACTAATTTTGAAAATTAGTATTTGAATAGTAAAAAATATTAATTACTTTTGATAATATTCAAAGATTTGTTTTAAAAATATTCCTTATAAAGAAGATATTAAGGCCCCCATAGTTGTTGACATGTAAACACATATGTATTCTAAAGTTAGCTTAGGCAATATTATAAAGTAAATATTACAAAGAAATTCAGTAAGGTGGATTCAGCTGGGTTAGGCAGGGAAGAAGGAAAAACAGTAGGGCAAAACTGTTAAGGGGGATGAAGAACAGCGGAGAGCAGCATGGGAACCTCAACCTAACCAATTAAAGAAAGCAGACACAACAAACAGGTAAAATTTCAGGAAGACTACAGAGAAAGAAGCAAGACAGGCTTCTTTTAAGTCAGATTTAGTTGTAAGGAACACTTAAGGATGGATGGACTGCTACTTTTATGCATGAAAGATAAACTTTAAAAATCTAATAGAACAGTACATTAAACATGAGTTAAGGGGAAACTACACTAATGATTTTTCTCAATTATGTTTTATTTGTATTGTCACAGTCCCCTCAAACCCTAGAAAGGCAGCCAAATTGAATGTAAACAGACTTCCAAAACCCCAGAAAACATAAGAGAAGGCAGGAAATCAAGTCTTTTTTTTTTTTTAAGATGGAAGTGGATTCACTGCATAGAAGCGTTTTCCTCACTTGGAGGGAGGGATCTAAACAACCCTCTTTTGTCCTGGGTTGTAGTAACCAAGGGACTTCCAGATCCTCTAGGAAACGAGGCTAATAGTGTACAAAATGGGCTACAGTGCCTTCCTGAAACTGCCTTCAGCTAATTTTGGTTTGTGCAGAAGAGGATGCTAGCAACCACCAGTGACAAAATGAGCTTGTTTCCCAGAGTCGTGCCACCAACATATAGTAATTCTAGCTACCTAAAGATACGGTTTGCAGACAACCAATGTGTAAAAATTCAGGACTTACACAATGAACTTGCTATGCTTGTTTTTTGTTTAGAACACTGATTATAATGAATAAAATATAATAAAAATTTATTCAAATAAATAAAAATTATGACATAAAAATTATGTCCCAATAACCTGTAATTTTAAAGTAGAAGATAAAAATGTGAAGTTTTTTCTGGAATGAGAGTCCCTTTAAAACTTTACCCTTGCCCCCCACCAAAAAAAACAAATAACTGGTTACCAGATAAAGCAGACTCATTCTTTCATACCTTTTCCTTTTTGAACATTTTTTTCTGCTTCCTCAAACAATCCAGGTAGATGAATCACCACACCATTTCCTTAAAAAATAAAACACATACACACAAATAAACTCCCAACTTTAAACATCTATATTTGTAATACATAATGATATTTAAACAAAGACATTTACAATAACCCTTATCTAGAATAGTAGAAGAGCGATACACTTTAATTAGTAGAACATTCCGATTTATCAGGGAGTTACCACAGAAATGACTCCAAGTCTTAAATAGTAGTAAAATGTAAATATACAATTGAACATAATGCACATAATATAAAACACTTAAAACTATACTCAATAAACTTTGAAATTTCTTTGAAATGAAGTGAAACTGTTATTTTGAAAGGAACCAGTTATATAGTTTTAGGCAAACTGAACCAGATCACAGTCTTTCAACTTGGGAACTCAAACCAATTAGTGGCCATAAAATCAATTTACTGGGTTGTGATTAGCATTTTTAAAAATAAGACTAGAAGAGAAAATGTCAGATTGCATCTTATGTTACAAGCCTTCAGAATCCATCCATGAAACATAGACTTCTCGCTTTTCTTACTATGCTTCACAGTGCTTGGAAACCTGATTCGATGATCCAACACTTTGCTACACAGTTAAGATGCCAAAAGGAAATAAATGCAAAGTAATCATTCCAAAAAGTATTAGGGCTAAAAGATCTAAAAGATGTGTTAAACAGTCCAAGTCAGGTATATTCCAGGAGGTACCACTGTCAGGATTAATAAGCAATCAATAAATCATTTGATTAGAGATTAAATAAGCTTAATGAAAAATAAACACTATTATCAACTGGGGGAAGAAAATCCCTAAGTTCAGTTTACATACTTACCAATGAATGCAGTAACATTTGGGTTAATTATTCCACTGGGTAAAAGGTGAAAATCATACTCCACAGAATCTACAACAACTGTATGGCCAGCATTATTTCCTCCCTGAAATACAAGATTGGGAAAACTAAACCTAACAATGAATATGACAAGCAATATAACTCCTTCCAAAGTGAATTAATGATCTCCTACTACAATGACAACGTTACTTGAGGCAACCCAAGTATTTGCCACGAATACTTATTCTCTAGAGGCTTACAACAGTTTGGCCATCCTCTTTCCTTTCCCTACTTGACTGATTATTCCTAACAGTATCTAGAAATTGGAGAATTCAGATTTCTGGAAGACTGGAAGACATATCCCGTCTTAAAAAGAGAAAGAAATGAACAAAGTACAGGGAACAATCAGCTTGTTATTCTGTTTCTGGCACTATGTGGAACATGTAGCAATCTACTTAATTATCCATGACACTGATCTTTAAAATATCCTTAAAATTGAAAAAGTAATCTACCCTAACTTGATAGAAATATTCATATAATTCTCATTGTCTTAAAAGTGTGACAAGCAACTCTGATCTAAAATTATTATTCCTATATGGATTTATCAACTAGGATATCTCCCAAGCAATTCCCTCAACTATTAGTTATCCTGAAGACTAATTTTTAAATTTTAAAATCAGTCTTGTGAGCTTGGTTAGTGACCAATTCCTTGAATCTGCTTGTCTCTGGCTTAAGTAATACACTGGGTCAAGGAACTTCTAAAGCTGAGCATCATAGTACAAATCCATGGTGAAATTTCTACTCTATGAAACAAAATGTAAAACTGAATTATAAAAATCAGGTACAAATGAGACAGTATTAAGTGACCAGACAATTTTTCTAATTTCTAAGCTTAAAAAGCATGAGGAAAAGACACAAATCAATTTGATTATGTTTAAACGTCTACAGAACACTAATTTAAAAATAAACAACAAACTAGGAATATATCTGAAGAAATAAAAAGTTTAACTTCTTTGCAGGACATGACTGGTTTAACTTGATCACAAGGCTACCAAATTTATGTACTTTTACTGTCATCATGAATTCACAAAAATGCCAGAAAAATAGGTCCTGCAAAAAAAAATCTTCAACAAAGCAAATACTTATTTACAGTGTTTTGCACTGCACAAAGAATTCCTTGCTTAAAGACTAGAGTTATGTCATGTATGTTTAAAAGGAAACAAAAGACTTGGCAGTGGTAGCCTGTAGTCTACCAGGTAACAGGGAGGTGACAAGACACAGGAAGACAGAAGCAGGGATTTAAGCAACACCTCCTTCACCTGATTCCATCAAAGAACAGGTGAATTTTTTTTGACTATTTACTTATTTGTAGGCAACGTCTGCACATGGATACAAAAGGCACAGTAGGATGCGCAGTAAAAAGTCAAGTCTTTCTGGTATTCTGCTCTCCCTTACCTGCTACAAGGCTGCTGTTACTGCCTGCTTTGTGTGTCCTTCCCTAAGTAATTCTGCATATACAAACACATATTTGCATATTCCACCTATGCAAATAATAGCAAAGATATATACCTGGGCAAATTGCTTTTCTACTTAACAAATCTTAAAGCTCATTCTCTATAACCTTGCAAACCTTTTAACAGCTGCACTGTATTCTTTTTTATAAGGACACATACATTTATTAAACTGGTCCCACAGAAAGGCATTTGGATTGTTTCCAACCTTTTGTCTTTATTAACAATGTTGCAATATACTTCCTGGTCATACTTTATTATTATTTTACCCTTGGCAAGTTTATCACCAACTCTGACAGAATCCTAAAACATATTACATAAACTAAAGAATATACTGGAAAAAAAAAAAAAGAACATATTGATCTTAGTCTTTCTTAAATAATCCACAGAACAATTCTTACTTGGTTTTTATGGCTTTTCTTTCATTCTATCCCTCATACCAATATTAGCCTTTTTATCACAACTTTCTGTGATTTAGGAAACTTCCAAGTTTCAGGAAAAATATTTTCAGAGTATAAAAACTCATTAAAATTTCTTCAAATCTTAGGAAAATGTTAATTTGTTATTATAACTATTTACATTGTTATAAAACACTAAATTTAATGAATTCATATTAAACTGTTATCAAGTACTGGTGACTTTGAAACAATCAATAAAGTGTTATTATTTAAGCAGAATCAGTTTTCTTTTTAATTCATCATTTGCTTAATATAAAACAAACTATCCACTTTGTAATTTTGATGTAGACTTTTAAAATAACTCTTTATACATTTTTTTTACACTGTTGTTTTTAAAGATATACTAATATAGTCATTTGGATAAATAATTTTTAACTCAGTTTTTCTTGTGTATAACAAAGCCTACTACTCTCTTAGATAATATCTTACTAAGACAGGACATAATGATGGAAGGATAGTGGCTGATATATTTGTTTGAGACAGGTCATCGTGATTGGTGATAAATGACTTTAGGGCAATACATTGGTTTACTTCTTTGAGTTCTTCCAAGTTTACACACAGGTGGTGGTTCAGGCTAGAAAAGTTCAGCTGCAAAAGGCTTGAAATCACACTTTCGTGAACAGCTTGCTCATTCAAACATTAACCAAGATTGTTCAATAATCAATGCCTTATTAAGGATTACTATATGGTTTAAATCCCACTTAAATTGTTTAATTGAGTAGGAAAATATGGTTAAATATATTCAAGAATAACCCTAAACTATCCTGTTGAGGAGTTAAGGGAGAAAATGCGTGTATTAGCTAGTATGCTTGGTCACTAGTGCCCTACAAGGGTTGGGGTGTAAAAGCTTCTAACCTTGAAACACTTGCTGTGCAGAAGAGTCCTGAGGTGAACTGAGACGGAGCTACTCATAAGGCATTTTTTGACAAATCTATATATGATACAGCTTTCAGTATAGTCATTTCACAAAAAGCCTCAGATGAAGCTTCAAATTTCAACTGCCTATTTGGATGCCAACCTAAAATATGTATAAATTTTGTGTGCAATGTGCTTAGTCGCTCAATTGTGTTCAACTCTTTGTGACCCCATGGACTGTAGCTCCTCTGTCCATGTGGATTCTATAGGCAAGAATACTGGAGTGGACTGCCATGCCCTCCTCCAGGGGATCTTCCTAATCCAGGTATCAAACCCAGGTCTCCCGCATTGCAGGCAGATTCTTTACCATCTGAGACACCAGGAAAGGCCATAAATTGTGTGGAATATACAAAATTCTTCTTGGGAGCTGAAGAAATTGTTCTGAAACACAGGTCCAAGGAGGGGTCACATGTTAGCAGCAGACAGCAAAAACGAAGAGGTTTCAACAGAACTACCATTGCCAGTCTCACCCAACCAACACCCATGACCACATTACCAGGGCAAATAGTCCTTCTGTATCCACAGGAGATTGGTGCCAGGACCCCCAGAGACACCAAAATCCACAAGTGTTTAAATAGTGCAACATTTGCATATAACTTATGCAAACCCTCAGGGATACTTTAAATCATCTCCAGATTACTTATAATACCCAATACAACATAGAGTCTATGTAAATAAAGTTTTGCTTTTTGGAACTTTCTGGATTTTTTTTTTCAATTTATTTTTGACTGACAGTTGGTTGAATCCTTGGATACAGAACCCATGGATACGGAGGGCCAACTGTACTCTCAACTGCAGACTCCCACATTTGCGATGAAGAGCGTCTCATATGGGCAACTCTCTGCAGTATGTACCTAGATAAGTAGCAAGGACATATATATTTATTAATGTTTCTCCTAACTAGCACTGGGAAGGCCAGATAAATGATGGAAGATAAATATATCTTTCATTCTATTTTTAACAGATGCCTCAAAGCAAATTTCGAAAAGTATCCTCCCAGATCCAACATTAGTCACATATTTATATTAATAGTTATATGTAACTACCTCTTGTTGCTTTGCTAAATTTCCATAACACTTATGATCCCACTCATTTATGCAGCATTTAACAAATACTTCTAAATATCACAGCTGTATATTTTATACTACTTAACTAAAAAACAGAATATGTTCAATTGTTATAGAAACAAGGAGTTGTGGAACAGTAATTAATGCTGTTTTACAGATCAACCGTATCAATCGAGAAAATGTTTCTTAATGAATCTCAGATGCCTTCACTTTTGAACATTTTTAATTTTGAAATATACCATCTAAAACCCCATTAAACAAACGAGTGGGGCTCAAAAGTGGCTGCATATTCTGTGGCAAGTCTCTTTGAGGAAAAACATAAGTTTATAATGCCTTATATATTTTTCTTACATTAAATAACAAGAACAAATGTAAAATTCAGCGGGGATAAAAGATGACGAATATAAACTCTTTAAATACAAGGGCTCAATACTTCTTTGCTTCCCCCACAGTGACCAATAAAGTTCTAGACACTGTTAGTACTTATTTGATATGCACTAATTAATGAGATGGTTGATATAGTTGATATGGACTAATTAATGGGATGGTTAGATAGCATCACCGATTCAATGGACATGAACTTGAGCAAACCCCGGGAGACAGTGGAGGACAGGGAAGCCTGGTGTGCTTAGGGTCAAAAACAATTGGAAAAGAGTTAGTAACTGAACAACAACAACGATAATTTTAGAAAAGTAAAACTCTACAATTCTTTGAAAATAAAGCCATTCTACCACCTCTTCAAAACAAAAGGAAATTAACAATATTAAAGTGAAGAATACGTAAAAGGAAAAAATCCAGTCATCCAATCAGCACTCACCACAATCACAAAAACATCCTCTAATTTGGTGTTTATTTTACTGATTTTCTTTGACTTATTCTTACATTAAGATTCAAGGTAAATATTAAACAAGCTTCTTAATAACCAAAAAAAAAAAAAAAAAACACTGTACCTCACTGAAATAAATTAGAATATTATCATGGAGGTGGGGGAGAGCAGAACTAAAATTCTATGTTCTCCAAGATGAAGAGCAAAGTTTCTTGTATATACTTTTAGGGTTTAAAAACCAATACAGCTAAGTCTCATTATTTTAATTATAGTTAAAATAAAAACCTATTTAACACCAAACATTTTCCCTCCAGAAAAGCACCAAAGGTCTACAATATAGTAGAAAACAACTTACAAAGGAGAATAACCCTGAATTGTTTCCTCATTTCTTATCTTCCCATATGAAATGAACTGAAGGTTAGTTATACCTTCAGTACAGTGAGTCCCTCTGCCTCCCCTCCCCCTTACCATTTACTTCCTAAATCATAATATGTAATCATCCCCTCTGGCAACAGTAATTGATCCAGAGGAGGAAACCTGATCCAGGCCTGAGCCAATCAAGCTTCTCTCGGGAATTTGATTGTGAGAGATGCCTATCACTAAGAGAGCATCCTAAAAACGGCCAGTTCTGCCTGCTGAGATCCAAGGAGCTGCCTAAGGCCAGGCCACTCCAAGGTTTAGCCATCTAGGTCTTCCTTCAAGCCTAGCCCCATTTGGCTTAAGACAGTCTCTTTTCCATTGTTTATAAAGAATCCAAAGTATTTACAAAACAAAGTCACTGCAAGACGGTATGTATACAGCCCATTCTCTAAATTCACGTCCTGCACTGGTAATAACTGAATATAAGATAATTAACTTATGTACACCTGAAACTAATACAGTAAATCAACTACAGTTCAATTAAAAACTAATTTCTAAAAAAGTTAATTTCTAAATTTTAATATCTATGCCATCAAGAATAAACCTCTAAAACATGGTACTGGAGGACACAGGGATAATATATTATTTAGTTGTTTTGTAACTGTTCTCTTAAATATCATAAAAGTCATTATAAACTTATGATTTTCCTCAAAGAGACTTGCCACACAATATGAAGCCACTTTGGGGCTCCACTGGTTAGTTTCTTGGGGTTTTAAATTGTATATTTCAAAATAAAAATATTTAGCTCTTTTATACTGTTTTCATGTACACTTTTTCCCCCAATTTGATTTTAAACTTAATAAAGTCAGATGACAAGTGTTTTAAATTTTCTTTCCATAGTTCGTCAGAACCAGAGGCTATCAAGCCCAACTCTATAATATAAGTTTGGATCAGGAAATGTTGTTATATGTAAGTTTCTAAGAAGGTCCAAGAGAGGAAAGAAAAAAAGAAAGGAAAGGAAAAGAAAAAAAATTTTTTTTAGATTGGAATGAAATGACACTAGTCTGCAAAAGTGACTCCTGAGTCTTGACTTAGTTTACTGTTAGGTCTTCCTCTTTTCCAAAATCACTCAAACTAAGTGAGTTTCTGAGAGGAGATGGAAACAGTCAATGTTACAAACCTGAAAGAATGGTATCTCTTTTCCATCTAATAGCAAGAGTGTTAAGGGCTAACAATTTCATGCACATAGCCCAAAGGCATTACTCAGGCCACTTAGTTTGGCCTCCAAAATAGTCTGTGTCTTCTCTTTGTCCTTGTTCCTCTGAATACATGAATACTATACTGTAATCATAGAGATCAAAATGAACGTCAATCAAAAAAAGTCAGAATAAACACTATGAATTACAGCATAGAGTAGCAATGCTTCAGATCCATGCCTTTGAACTATTCTAGCAACCAAAAAAGGGTTCCCACTTCATATCTAGTCTTAAAGTTCCTTAGAAACCTAACAATCTTGTTTGGAGTTGGTGCTGATTACCTGTGCTGATTTTCTTGGTAAAGACCGTTCCAGCCCGTGTCCCATTGTTGATTTCACTATTTGCCAAAACTAAAACACAGCAATCCACAGCAAT
This sequence comes from Bison bison bison, assembly GCF_000754665.1. Classification (NCBI taxonomy): domain Eukaryota; kingdom Metazoa; phylum Chordata; class Mammalia; order Artiodactyla; family Bovidae; genus Bison; species Bison bison. The sequence goes on along the minus strand of NW_011494889.1, from coordinate 7,691,075 downwards.
AAAGGAATTATAAACAAGGATGACTGTTCTTTTATAAAAACACTCAAATAACTGCAATTAGCTTGTGATTCCAAAGTAGAGCAGGTTTAAGTTACCGGCAGTAAGCTGATCAAATTAAACTATTCAACAGTAACCAGACACGCTAGATAGGAAAACATATACAGGGTATCTGAATTTCTTTTTAGCAAAGACATCCAAGTGCACTGCTCAGTTACCTCTTAAAGGCTTAAGACATCTGCTTTACCTTACAGTATTACATTTACCTTCCACTTTCATACACAGATAAGTGTCACAAGGATGACAAAAACCTCAGGTACCTCGTATTTTGTACCTTAAATTACATTATAAAACAACTCACAAGGAAAATGGAAAGTGGAATAGACTTGGAGGATCTCAGGCTCCTGATTAAGAAGCTCCGATTCTAGGTGCATGTGTGTGCTCTAATATACACACTTAACAAGGGTCAGAGATGACCACAGTCATAGATAGGAGGATCAGACATGCAACCAAAAAAATGCATAAACCAATGTTATGCAGCTCTTTATAAATTCCAGATAAAAACTCCCCTAATCATTAAAACATTTATGGAGATATTTTCTTAAAACACACTGACATTGAACTGCAGATTTCAAGTCAAAAAAATTTTCTCTCATGAATAAAACCCTTCCTTTAAAAGGGTTTTCAAAACATAATACAGACAAAAGTCCCATTTTAAAAAATGTCATGGGACTTCCTATTTTGTAAAGAGGAATTTTATTACATTGAATTAAATATAATTAAAAGTTGGTTCAATGTAAAGAACCATCCATCTTGGAGCCAAAGTAGCCATGGGAACTGTCCTCTATTAACTGTCCCATTTTATTTTTTTTTTAAATTGAGCATACAACAAACTGAGGAGAAGGCAATGGCACCCCACTCCAGTACTCTTGCCTGGAAAATCCCATGGATGGAGAAGCCTGGTAGGTTGCAGTCCATGGGGTCACTGAGGGTCGGACACGACTGAGTGACCTCACTTTCATGCATTGGAGAAGGAAATGGCAACCCACTCCAGTGTTCTTGCCTGGAGAATCCCAGGGACAGGGGAGCCTGGTGGGCTGCCGTCTCTGGGGTCGCACAGAGTCGGACACGACTGAAGTGACTTAGCATACAACAAACTGTGGAAAATTCTTGGAGACGGGACTACCAGACCACCTTACCTGCCACCTGAGAATCCTGTGTGCAAGTCAAGAGGCAACAGTTAGAACTGGACATGGAACAATGGACTGGTTCAAAATTGGGAAAGGAGTACATCAAGGCTGTATACTATCACCCTGTTTATTTAACTTCTACGAAGAGTACATCATGCGAAATGCTGGGCTGGATGAATCACAAGCTGAAATCTTCAACCCTGAATATTCATTGGAAGGACTGATGCTGAAGCTAATGCTCCAATACTTTGGCCACCTGAGGCTAAGAGCTGACTCCCTGGAAAAGACCCTGATGCTGGGAAAGATTGAGGGCGCGAGGAGTAGGGGGTGACAGAGGATGAGATGGTTGGATGGCATCATCGACTCAATGGACATGAGTTTGAGCAAACTCCTGTAGATAGTGAAGGACAGGGAAGCCTGGCGTGCTGCTGTTCATGGCATCACAAAGAGTTGGACACAACTTAGCAACTGAACAACAACACAGAGTTGATTTACAACGTTGTGTTAGTTTCAGGTAGACAGTGAAGTGATTCGTTATACACACATATATACCTTTTTTTTTCAGATTCCTTTCCCTTATAGGTTATTACAAAACATTGTGTTCCCTGTGCTATACACACTTTACTGTTCTTTTCAAATGCTTTCCCCAGACAATACTGAATACCTCAACATCCCTTTTTCTACTGATAAAAAGTACTCTAACATCACCAATCTTCACTTACTGTTTGCTATGTAGCTAATCCACATTAAACTTTGGTGTCAACACTGACTTAGTCCCCAAAACATACATAGATTTGTATCCATTACTGTTAAGTAAGCTATTAAGTATATTATCAATTTACAAGTTCACTCTAGATTTGTTCTAGGCAACAATTCTTCCTAAAGATACTTAAAACAACCAAACTAATCCACCCTTTCTCACCAAAATTAAAGAAACAGAATAATATTGGTCAGATTACTGAAGATAATTTCATATAATTAAAAAAATTTATGCCTCAAAAATAAAGATAATGCTATATTATCTATACTAATACAGTAAGCTTAAATAGTGAACAACTTTGAGATCTACTGCCCTCAGCAAAGAAAAACTGTTTAATAGAAACACATGGCAGTCAACTGAAATTTGTTGAGGAAATGCACAAAAATTATACAATTATCAGTTATCTATTTTCTCATAGATACAGGAGATAAAACTTTAAAGGAGTAAAGCCTTTGAACATAATAGTACAACATAAAAAAATACTAGCTAAAAATACTATGTAACAATTGTTAATCCAAGGAACGCTGGGGATTCCACATTAAGCTCACATCAATAGTCAATTAAATTGCCCAGGAATATATTAAAAATAATAAGGCTTTCCCAGTGGCTCAGCGGCAAAGAATTCGCCTGCAATGCAGGAGACACAGGAGATGTGGGTTCAATCCCTGAGTGGGGAAGATCCTCTGGAGGAGGGCATGGCAACCCACTCCAGTATCCTTGCCTGAAGAATCCCATGAACAGAGGAGCCTTGTGGGCTACTGCTCATAGGGTCACAGTCAGACACAACTGAAGTGACTGAGCATGAGTATTAAAATAATACAGGAAAGAGCTAAACTACGGAATTCAAAGAAATTTCTAAGGGTGATTCAGGTCACACAATATATATTTGTTAAGTATTTACTTCCTCTCTGCCTCACAGGGCTTCCCTAGTGGCTCCGATGGTAAAGAATCTGCCTGCAATGCAGGAGACCTGGGTTCGATCCCTGGGTTGGAAAGGATCTCCTGAAGGAGGGCATGGCAACTCACTCCAGTATTCTTGCCTGGAGAATCCCATGGAGAGAGGAGCCTATCGGGCTACAGTCCATGGGGTCGCAAAGAATCGATACAACTGAGCGACTAAGCACACACTGCCTCATGTAGTACTGGGTGCTATGGAAGAAAACAAAAAGGGAATGAGTCCTCTTTCTGAGAAACCTACATTCTAATAGTACTAAATCACTTCAGTTGTGTCCGACTCTGCACTGGCAGGTGGGTTCTTAGCACTAGCGCCACCTGGAAAGCATTCTATTAGGGAAAGCACAATAATTCAAGAAAGTAAAATTTAACCAAGTACACCACACAGTGGTAATCACTTATGTACGATCTTGGAAAATACTATATATAGAAAACAATCCTGATATGAGACAAAGAAACAGCAATTGTTATAAAACTGGAAGAATGGCTTACCTTAAATGCTAATTCTCCACCAGCTTCAAAATTATGGAAGGTGGTTTAGAAGATAATTTTAGCTGTATAAGGTCAAGGCATTAAAAGAACACTGAAGTTATTTTCTTTTAAATTATCTCTCAACCTTTCTGAGTATTTCAAGGAGAAAGTCTCAGTTGCTGCTGATATGTCTTTTGCATTTCTTTATCACTTGCTAATTGCTGGTTTCAGACCCTTCAGCAGATACCCACATCTAGCTACAAAAATTTTTTTCATTGTGCTTAGTTTTATGGCCAACTTTACATACAGCATGTGACAGGACATACTTTCCCTTTATAATTAATTTTACTTAGTATTTCCTCTTTACATTAACATTAAAACCCTGGGGAAAATCACAAAGAAAGGAAATACTGTTCTAGCTACCCCGATCACAGGCAACTAACCTCATGCCTGTCACAGCCAAGACTGCCAAGCTTTACTTTCACCAGAACAATAAACAAGCCCATGCTTAAGGCCTGATATAAAGTACAATAGTCAAAATCTCTGTGGTTTCTATTCGACGAAATGAAGAAAATAGAGACTAATTTACTTTGAGGGAATTGGGGTAGGGGGACAGTAATGACCTTCTAATAAAGCTATTTTTGTGTTGCCAGGAAGGGGCCTTCCTATTCCCATATTTTAACCTTTTGAAAAACCCACACTAACACGCTTCTCCATCCCCATCCTGGCAATACTTTTCTAAGTAACAGTTGTCCACTAGACTATAAACACCTTGTGAGCACAAGCCCTGCCTTTGTCAGCTAAAACTCTGGGGCTAAGTGGTCCCCTATAGATATTTATTATGTGATTGTTGGATGAATGAACTATGCCAGAAATTGGTCCTATACTTATTTCTTCTCTTTTTCCTGCAAGACCTATTGAATTAAGTCATCCTTCCATGCAAGTCCTACACACTTATTTAAGGATCTAAAGTATAAGTATCTAACAAGTTATAACTTCCTATAAATCCCAAATCTAAAATGATGATGAAAATGCCACAAGCTTTGCACCTATTCTTTCCAAAAAGATCTTTTATATTTAAAATAAATAGTTACATGCAATGTCAGCTTTTCTTTTAAAAAACTGTATTTTTATTGGGAGAAATTCCTTATTTTATGATTCCATCAGAGACACATTATGTGTATACCACTTCTGGAGAAACACTACAAAATCTGAGCTTATGGCATGAATATGACAAAATATACTGATTAAACTCTAAAAAGTGCATATTATTTTCAATAATACACAAAACTTAAATCATCAAACAGAGCAATTCAAGTCCAAATGTCCTTCCAAAAGTTGACTTTTCCCAGCTCTCTATACTTCTTAAGAATTTCAACAGTCCATAACTATCAATTTTATGACTCAGGAGAACTTCACTAAGAGATGTCAGCTTACTGGGACTGACCAAATAATATAGTTACCAAAGTGAATCACAACAGATATTCTTAAATCTATTCATTATCTATCTACCAGCATTAACAAGACATTAAGAATCCTCTACAAGACATTAAGAATCCTTTGGGTTCTTAAAACACTAGAAGAATATAAATTTTTAAAATTATATAAGGAAGGTAGCAAGTCAAAATTTTACAGGTGAGTCAAATCTGTCTAACAAGTTTGCTCACACATGTCTCCTCTATCTTCAGCCAACACTAAAGCCAAACTTGGCTCCTTATCACTCACTTCTCTCCAGACTTTCCAAGGGCATCAGATCAGATCAGCCCACGACCTCCTTCAAAACTACTTTTTGCAGTAACATGGTAATACCCTCTCCAACCATCAAGTGAGTTCTACTTCTTTTCAAAGTGATTATTAAAATTGAGGATCTTTTAGAATGAAGGCAAAATGGTTACATCCCCCAAAACTTCTTACAACCTATATTGTTATTTATATTACCTATTTCTGTATAAACGAATTTGCCTGCAATACAGGAGACCCGGGTTCGATTCTTGGGTTGGGAAGATCCCCTGGAGAAGGAAATGGCAACCCACTGGAGTATTCTCGCCTGGAGAATCCCATGGACAGAGGAGCCCAGTGGGCTCCTCTGTCCATGGGTTTGCAACAGTTGGACAGGACTTAGCAGCTAAACCACAACCATTTCTGTATAAGGAAGATATCAGAAATGACAGTGAAGTAGATAAAGGGGTCTCCAACCTCTCCTCCCCCCCAGAGTTAGGTATTCCCATACTTTGCCCACAGCACAGCAATATAGGATCTTAAGAGAAAAGGAAGGTGATGGTCAGTTTTCTGGAGCAGCTCCTACAGCAGTATGAGGCAACACCTTTAGGGGTGTCATGAGTAACCTCCTATGTGTCTAGCCAGAGAGGTGGAAGAATAGAAGACTGGAAGAGAAGTGGTGGTGGTGGTAGTGGTAATAAGAAGCAGCAGCTTAACCCAGAAACGGGCAGGATGGATTTCCTCATGCAAAAAACAAAATTTTCTCATTTAACTTTTGATGTACTTATGATTACTTTTTTCTGCCTGCCAAAATGGTATTCAATTTTAGGTTCAGTCCGACTCTTTGCGACCCCATGAATCGCAGCACGCCAGGCCTCCCTGTCCATCACCAACTCCCGGAGTTCACCCAGACTCAGGTCCATCGAGTCAGTGATGCCATCCAGCCATCTCATCCTCTGCAGTCCCCTTCTCCTGCCCCCAATCCCTCCCAGCATCAGAGTCTTTTCCAATGAGTCAACTCTTCGCATGAGGTGGCCAAAGTACTGGAGTTGGTAGAACACTTCTCATCAAGCAGGCCTACGAACTTGTTAGAATGCACACAGCATTATTATATTATGCCATGTACACAGTTCATGAAGAAGAAACATTCTTGCAACCTAAACAGCAGTTAACTTCAGACATTACCATTCGTTCAGAAAGGGCTTATTGCTCAACTATTTCGAATTTTGAAATTCGTAACAGTTAACTATGAGCCTTTAGAAAGGCCCAGCCTCTTGGCTGCTTCAAAGCAAACGACAAATAGGAAGAACGCTTACAATGAAAACCACGAGTCTTCCGGGAGGAAGTATATTACCATTCCATTTCCCGAAAGTTCACTCTAGGTGTGAGCGTTAACAATGTAAATATTTCTAAATACTAGATCTGACACTTGTATTCTTTTACTTGCCTCACTCGTAAAAGAGCTGAGATGCCCACCTTTAGGACCAACAAGTAAAATTAACGTTCCTTAGTATAACCGTGTACCGAGTAAAAAAAGGGGCCATTACACGGTTATAAACCGCCCTAAAGCCCAGAAGTGTGTTCTCATGTCAACAAAGTGGACCCGAAGAGGCAAAGCTCGGCAAGCTCGGGCCTGCAGGTGGGGGAGTGGCGAGTTTGGATTTCTGGGCGTTTCGGCCCGGTTGGTATCCCCTGGGCGGATGGGTGATGACGGGGACGATTTTGCGGCCCTTTAGGGTCTCTGCCCGGAGCCGGCAGCAGGCCTCGGGCGGTAGCTCCTCAAACTCGAACGGTCTCCCATCTCCACCCCGGCCCCAGTCCTGGGTTTGAGCACTGGTCCTCGGACCGAACACTGCAACTCCCCAGGCATCGCGCATCTCAAAGGCTCCCAGAGTCAAGCCGCATTTTCCTCCTGAGCCATCACGAGCCCGCAGCCCGAGACCCAGGTCAGGGGTCTCCGACCTCCCGCCATTTCTCCACGTCGCCGCAGCTCGTAGTAAGAGGAAAGAACCTCAAGGTGACACCTTATTTCGGACGGTGGATGCGAGTTCTGGGCCCGAGCTCAGGGGCCGGCTTCCCGTCAGAGCCCTGCCGCCTCACCTGGCAGCGGCACACGATGTCGGCGTCCTGCGCTAGCAGATCTACCACCTTCCCCTTGCCTTCGTCGCCCCACTGCGCGCCGAGCACCACCGTTACCCGGTTCCCTCCAGGCCGCGTCCTGGGGCGGCCGCAGTCGCCGTTGGGCAAGGAGGATGCCGCCGGGTTGGTCTCGGCAAACGCCATGGCTCCGGAGACACGAGGAGAGCCCAAATGGGAGGCGGGTAGCTTGAAGTGCGCGAACTGAGCTGCCCTGCGGTCGCCAGCCACATGCGGAGGAAGAAGGAGCCAGAGCCAGCCCGGCCCCGCCCCACCTGCCGGATCGCCACCCTCCCACCAGGCCCGCCCCGCGCTCCTGCCGCCCTCTCAGAGGGACACCAGGACCTCCCCGCGCACGCCGGCCTTGGCAGCACCGCCCCAGGGAAAAGCCACGCCCCTTCCGCGGCCGGGCGCGCCCCTCCAGTGCGAACTCAGAACGGAAAGGATGGGGGCGGGGCTTCGAGCGCGCTTCAACCTCAACGCCCCGCCCACCAGCCCTTTCTCTGGCTTTTCAAACTGGAGAGGCGGGGAGGTACGTGCCAGTGCGTCAGACTACAACTCCCGGCAGCGCTCTGGTCAAAGTGGTGTATTCCGGTGATTTGCTGTCTGCCATCTGCACGTTTCAGTTTGTGAAAAATGTTTGTTTTTAAGTTGTTTCTTAATATGCTTTTATTAGGGAATGAGATAGTGTATACAAAATACGAAGGGTGGAATTTCAAAATACAAATGGGATGAAATTGGAACATACTATAGATTTAAAATTGGAAAGTAAAGGTCTGAAAGTAAGAACAGAGATGCGAACGGGCATCAGAAAAGGGCAAACTCGAAAGTAAAGCAGTAATGTAGAGGTCATTAGGCCTGAAAATCTGCAGAATACGTAGAGTCCTATACCTTATTAGAATTAAATGCCGATGTCATTATAATGTATGCCAGAATACAGTAACAACCATATGAGGTAGGTAATACTATCTTATCCGTATTTTACAGGATTTAAAAGCTAGTTAACTACCTCTAGTGAGGAGTGAATTGGTACCTAGGTGGTCAGTCCAGAGCCCAGGTGCTTTCTGTAGTGTTTAATGTTTCAGTTGCCATTAGATTCCCAAGTATACTATAAAAATAAAGCTCATTTTAAACGGAATCAGGAAGCCCCAAAGGGGAAAGCTCTCATGCGGGTACCACTCCGAGCAGATTGCCTAACAAGGAAGAAGAAAAATAAGAATATTACTTTTCTTCTAGGATAAAGGAAGACATTTTTCATATAGGAATTTTATCTCCTGCTTTTAAAAAATGGAAGGCAGTTTCCTCCTTTGTCCCAGCAACAATGTTCTAACCTTTGAAATCTTTTTGTCACTTTAGTTAAATGAATAGTTAAATATTATTTTATAATGATCTGTGACCCAATTTAGTCACGTCCAAAATTTTTGGTATTTTTGAAAAACTTCCTCCAAATCAAGCTATAATTGAAGTCTTTTTGACCTTAAACTAACTTTGGGATTTTTTTGGAGGGCCTCTGGAGCATCTCAGAGGATCTGTTCTCTCTGTTTATAAAAAGGGAGATATTAAACTAATTGGACTTATTTGGGAAATTACATGGGAAGCATTGTCAAGTAAATAATACTAAGCCTTCTTTATATTGCATCTGTATAGGTATGTGTTATAAATGCTTCATAAATATAACATTCCTTGAACTCTGATATTTCTGATGTATTATTACCATTCATAAGAGCTTCCCAGGTGGTTCTAGTGGTAAAGAACTTGCCTGCCAGTACAGGAGACATGTTCTACCCCTCGATTGGGAATAGTCCCTGGAGGAAGACACAGTAACTCACTTCAGTATCCTTGCCTGGAGAATCACACGTACAGAGGAGCCTGGTGGGCTACAGTCCATAGGATCGCAAAGTGTCAGACACAACTTAGCACACACACACATGCACCATTCATAATTCTAGTTATTATCTTATAATGTGTGTCATCAGATCAGATCAGTCACTCAGTCGTGTCCGACTCTTTGTGACCCCATGAATCCCAGCACACCAGGCCTCCCTGTCCCTCACCAACTCCCGGAGTTCACTCAGACTCACGTCCATCAAGTCAGTGATGC
>NW_011494889.1:7680154-7681517 GCF_000754665.1 Bison bison bison | reverse complement strand
ACTCAGTCGTGTCCGACTCTTTGTGACCCCATGAATCCCAGCACACCAGGCCTCCCTGTCCCTCACCAACTCCCGGAGTTCACTCAGACTCACGTCCATCAAGTCAGTGATGCCATCCAGCCATCTCATCCTCTGTCATCCCCTTCTCCTCCTGCCCCCAATCCCTCCCAGCATCAGAGTCTTTTCCAATGAGTCAACTCTTCGCATGAGGTGGCCAAAGTACTGGAGTTTCAGACAGCATCATTCCTTCCAAAGAAATCCCAGGGCTGATCTCCTTCAGAATGGACTGGTTGGATCTCCTTGCAGTCCAAGGGACTCTCAAGAAGCTTCTCCAACACCACAGTTCAAAAGCATCAATTCTTTGGCACTCAGCCTTCTTCACAGTCCAACTCTCACATCCATACATGACCACAGGAAAAACCATAGCCTTGACTAGACAACGTTTGTTGGCAAAGTAATGTCTCTGCTTTTGAATATGCTATCTAGGTTGTTCACAACTTTCCTTCCAAGGAGTAAGCGTCTTTTAATTTCATGGCTGCAGTCACAATCTGCAGTGATTTTGGAGCCCAGAAAAATAAAGTCTGACACTGTTTCCACTGTTTCCCCATCTATTTCCCATGAAGTGATGGGACCAGATGCCATGATCTTAGTTTTCTGAATGTTGAGCTTTAGCCAACTTTTTCACTCTCCTCTTTCACCTTCATCAAGAGGCTTTTTAGTTCCTCTTTACTTTCTGCCATAAGGGTGGTGTCATCTGCTTATGTGAGGTTATTGAGATTTCCCCCGGCAATCTTGATTCCAGCTTGTGCTTCTTCCAGCCCAGCGTTTCTCATGATGTACTCTGCATATAAGTTAAATAAACAGGGTGACAAAATACAGCCTTGACGAACTCTTTTTCCTATTTGGAACCAGTCTGTTGTTCCATGTCCAGTTCTAACTGTTGCTTCCTGACCTGCATACAAATTTCTCAAGAGGCAGATCAGGTGGTCTGGTATTCCCATTTCTTGAGGAATTTTCCACAGTTTATTGTGATCCACACAGTCAAAGGCTTTGGCATAGTCAATAAAGCAGAAATAGATGTTTTTCTGGAACTCTCTTGCTTTTTCTATGATCCAGCGGATGTTGGCAATTTGATCTCTGGTTCCTCTGTCTTTTCTAAAACCAGCTTGAACATCAGGAAGTTCACAGTTCACATATTGCTGAAGCCTGGCTTGGAGAATTTTGAGCATTCCTTTACTAGCGTGTGAGATGAGTGCAATTGTGCGGTAGTTTGAGCATTCTTTGGCATTGCCTTTCTTTGGGATTGGAATGAAAACTGACCTTTTCCAGTCCTGTGGCCACTGCTGAGTTTTCCAAATTTGCT
>NW_011494889.1:7676112-7679691 GCF_000754665.1 Bison bison bison | reverse complement strand
TTTCTTGGCAAAACTCTATCAGTCTTTGCCCTGCTTCATTCCGTATTCCAAGGCCAAATTTGCCTGTTACTCCAGGTGTTTCTTGACTTCCTACTTTTGCATTCCAGTCCCCTATAATGAAAAGGACATGTTTTTTGGGTGTTAGTTCTAAAAGGTCATGTACTTACCAAATTCCCTTGTCCATTCTACTATAATGAGCTCTTATTGGATCTCTAATAACAGACATTTAAGTCTTTTGTCACCGTAGAGAGTTACGGTTTTACTCTGATGCTTTGCAAAAATATTCCTATAAAAATGCTTCATCTTTAAGGAGAATCATGGAAAAGACCCCCCTCCCCAAATAATTAGAATGCAGATTTCTGATAACTTTAAGATCATAACACTGAACTAGGTAAAAACGTATAAAGCTTTAATGGAAAATTGATTGATTCATAAAGCCGCTAACCCAAGATCAACAAGAATTACAGGAGACTGAATGAACAAATAAGAATGACTATAAGTCATATGATTTTTTATGCTAGTTCCCTAATGTTCTACTTTTCCTGAATGAAGTCTTTTAGAGGATGATTATAATCTTTATGACTTCTTATGCTAGTCTCCTAATTTTTACTTTTCCACATTTAAGGAAAATTTTCTCTTAAGCATCTGTCACTTACAGTAGTTGTAAACAAAGATGAAATATTCATCGTTTCCTACCTGATCCCTTCAGAATTTGGGAACTCTTAAATATTCTTTTCCTGACAGTACAGTTAGTTATTTGCATGAATTCATTGAGGACCTGTTCTTATAACAGTATACAACAGGAAATATTAACTACATTGCCAAGGCTTTGGCTGGAATGTCATATTTAAGAGAGAGATACATAGACTCAGATATGACCAATTTTAAGGAATTGCTTGGAAAAACTAAGCCTAGCACCTTCCTTGTAATGTTCCAGCACAGTAATCTTAAAAAAGAAGTTATATGGTCAATCACTGTTCTTGCTACATTTATATAAATAATCAGGCTAAATATAATACAAACAAATTAGTTTTACTATGATTTTTTTGATAAAAGGGAGAAAATTATGGCGAGAGAAGTTATGTTTGCACCTTTGTAGATATTAGATTCTTGTCCTGTTAATTTTCTTTAAAGTTTTGTTATATACCTATAAGCTGGACTAGATCCTAAGTCTTCTTTTTTCCTCAAATATCTGATTACAAATCTCCAAATTAACATTTCCAACTTTTCCCAACCCTTCTGGTTTGGAATCAATAAGAATAAAATTTGTGAATTTCCTTGGACACAAAGGTCCTTCTCACTACCCAGATGCGCCAAAACACCAGAAACTTGAACCTTGTGTAAACATCTAACAAGGAAATGGCAACCTACTCCAGTATTTCTGCCTGGGAAATCCCATGAACAGAGGAGCCTAGCAGCCTACAGTCCTTGGGGTTGCAAGAGTCCAACAAGACTTAGCAACTAAACAACAATAAACCATCTCACAGCTAAAGAAGACTCCACCTGGCATCCCATCCTATAACAAGCTCTGAAGACCACTGAATCAAACTGACCAGGAACTGCAGTAGATAATAGCTGAAGGACACATCTTTCCCAAGATGACTGGACCAGACTTGTGTAACTTTTTCCTCTATTATTATTGCCTTATCCTCTCCCTCTTCTTGGAAAGACAGTGCTTTTGTCCACATTTTCAATCTGCTACAAAAGGGGGAAACTTACCTAATTGTTGGGTTTGCCCCTAGAGACATCAATCTATTCACAACAGTGGTGACCCTTTCGTCCATCCTGTAACACATTTTTTCACCTGTCCCAAGCACTATTGCTAATTTCACTCATCAATCACTTGACATCAGCTGCAGAGTAAAACATTTGAAGCTTCCCATTCATTCACCTCTTAAAAGAAGCCTATTTGACTCTGAGTCTGCCTCCATACGGAGAGACTTTCTCCTCAAGGTCAGAATAAGTTCCAATGAAAGCATGATTCAAACTCCCTAACACTAGGAGAGCTAGTCAATTCCACAGCCAGAGCATAGCAGCCCAGCAATGATCACCTGACTCATTAGCTAAAGTAGTTTTGGAAAATTGCATATCCCCTCATTACCTACTTGCTGAAGAAGAAGGCATTTTTTTTTTTTTTCGGTAGCAAATACTACCTGTTACACATAGTTAAATGCCTCTGTAGAGATTAAAAACTCAATCATAAAGATCAGGAAACTAGCCCATTGGTTACAATAAATTTCACCTGATGATCCCTAGGTTTTTTTTGTTTTTGTTTGTTTTAAACCTATGTAGTGTTACCTTTAAATTTGGGCTCCTGGTTTAGAAGCATAGTACAAACTGAACTTATATTTCTCTTAACTCTGCTTTGCATAATCATTTTTGTGCTCGTTAAACCTTTGTAAGAATAACATATACCCAGTGTAACTGAGCAGGATCCTATGAGGCCTTCTGGGGTAGATCTCACCCTTGCATGTCCTCCACTTGCCTTCCCTAAGTTCCAAAGAATAAATTTAATTACAGAAGTGAGAAAATGCACAAAAAAAGAAAAACAATCAACTAAGACAAAATAAACAGTTTAGCCATAAAGTCAAGAATCTTTAGCTCCTCCTCAAGTGCTATAACTAATATTCTGAGCTATATCCCTTTGAGTTTTTCTGCAGCTAATGAAATCCCCTGCAAATGGATGAAGTTAGCTATATTTTGCTCATAAGCACATAGAAACCAAGCCAGTTGGGAACCAAAAGATTAATGATGTTGACTCCCAATTAGCTTACCACCAACCAATCAGAAGAATTTCCATGAGCTGAGCATGCACCCCACAGCTCCCCTCCCTCAGCTTATCTTTAAAGACCTTTCCCTGAAAGCCATCAGGAAGTTCGGGTCTTTTAAGCACCAGCTGCCTGGACTCCTTGTTTGGTGCCCTGCAATAAGCACTACAGTTTCCTCCACCACAATCGGGTGTCAGTAGATTAGCTTTACTGTGCATGGGTGAGTAGACCCAAGTTTGCTAGGGTGGTAATAGCCTACCAGTTCAAGATGATCCCTAGTGTTTATGGCCTTGATAAGATATAGACTTTAGATAGGAAATGCCTGATACCTATCCCTCCTACTTTTCTCTGTTCCTCAAATGTGGCCTCAATGATTTCCAATCTGCATTTTCCCTAGACATGGGGCACAGCCACCAATAAAGCTCCTCCCTGGCACCGAGGACCAAAACCTCTAGATCTGGAAAACCTGACTCTTGGTCAAGCATGCTCTCAAAGGAAGATGGTGACTAAAGGGGGAAATATGAAAAGAAAGGAACAGTCATCTTCAGTGGAATCAGAAAGCCCTAAAGAGGGAGTGCTCACCCCCCTGCCACTTGTTGCAATCTGCATAACCAGCCGCAAGAAGGAAGAAAAGAATGTTAATTTTTTTCTGGTATAAGGGAGGACATTGTTTTTTTTTTTTTTTTTTTAAACTTTACAATATTTTATTGGTTTTGCCAAACATCAAAATGAGTCCGCCACAGGTATACATGTGTTCCCCATCCTGAACCCTCCTCCCTCCTCCCTCCCCATACCATCCCTCTGGGTCGTC
>NW_011494889.1:7675042-7675511 GCF_000754665.1 Bison bison bison | reverse complement strand
ACAGTACTGTATAGAGTACAGTAGACAGTATCTTTATTTCAAGTCCAGGATGTCCGGAAGCAAGAGTGAAAGCAGCGGTGATGTAGCTAGAACTGCTAGTAAAGAGCTGTTGCATTCCCAGGTGGCGCTAGTGGTAAAGAACCTGCCTGCTAGTGCAGGAGACATAAAAGATGTCTGGGTCATCTTCCTGTCTTCCTGGGTCAGGAAGATCTCCTGGAGGGGGGCATGGCAACCCACTTCAGTTGCCACTCTTGCCTGTAGAATCCCCACGGACAAAGGAGCCTGGTGGGCTACAGTCCACGGGGTCACAAAGAGTCAGACACTACTGAAGCGATTTAACATGCACTGTACTTCTCAAGGTACCTTCAGATCAGATCAGTCGCTCAGTCGTGTCCGACTCTTTGCGACCCCATGAATCGCAGCATGCCAGGCCTCCCTGTCCATCACCAACTCCCGGAGTTCACACAGA
>NW_011494889.1:7673862-7674942 GCF_000754665.1 Bison bison bison | reverse complement strand
ACACCCTCTCCAGCATTTATTGCTTGTAGACTTTTGGATCGCAGCCATTCTGACTGGCAGGACATTGTTCACAGAGCAATTTTATCTCCTGCTTTAAAAAAAAAATGATTTGTTTGTTTTGGGGGTGTGTCAGGTCTTAATTGCAGCACGCAAGATCTTCATTGTGTCAAGTGGATTTTTTGTTGTGGTGTGTGTGCTCTTTAGTTGTGGTGATCAAGCTTAGTTGCTCCAAGGCATGTGGGATCTTAGTTCCCCTACCAGGGATCGAAACCACATCCTCTGCATTGCAAGGCAGTTCTTAATCCCTATCTCCTGCTCTTAAAAAAGGAAAGAAAATCCCTCCCTCACCAAGAAAAAATGCATTAACTCCCACTTGCATCCAGTGAGAAACTGCCACAGCAAATTATGGTGAATCATGGGTAACTCTAGAGAACAAAGAGGGGTTTGCTTTTGTTAGGTTTTAGAAGGAAATTTGGAGAAGGCAATGGCACCCCACTCCAGCACTCTTGCCTGGAAAATCCCATGAATGGAGGAGCCTAGTAGGCTACAGTCCATGGGGTCGAGAAGAGTCGGACACGACTGAGTGACTTCCCTTTCACTTTTCACTTTCCTGCTTTGGAGAAGGAAATGGCAACCCACTCCAGTGTTCTTGCCTGGAGAATCCCAGGGACAGTGGAGCCTGGTGGGCTGCCGTCTATGGGGTCACACAGAGTCAGACACGACTGAAGCGACTTAGCAGCAACAGCAGAAGGAAATTGCTAGAGTTGTTTTGAACAAACATTCATTGGAGAAGAGCCAGTTTAGAGCTGGCAACCTCATAAAACCCAAGGGTTGAGACCAAAGAATAGTTTTCAGAGTTCCAAACTTAACCTTTGCACCCTGGACTTAAAGCTCTTTTGCCACCTGAGCATTAAGTTTTAAAATATTTCAGGATACAGTTAGTCCCTTACATATGAACCTTCAGGTTGTGAACTTTCCAAGTTATGAACATGCATTCCCATGTCTGATCACATAAGTTAGTTCATGTGTCTGGCATACATTGTCATGTACATGCAAATCCTCTGCGAGTGGTTGTGCTTT
>NW_011494889.1:7673146-7673672 GCF_000754665.1 Bison bison bison | reverse complement strand
CCTGGCAATCTTGATTCCAGCTTGTGTTTCTTCCAGTCCAGCGTTTCTCATGATGTACTCTGCATATAAGTTAAATAAACAGGGTGACAAAATACAGCCTTGACGAACTCTTTTTCCTATTTGGAACCAGTCTGTTGTTCCATGTCCAGTTCTAACTGTTGCTTCCTGACCTGCATACAAATTTCTCAAGAGGCAGATCAGGTGGTCTGGTATTCCCATCTCTTGAGGAATTTTCCACAGTTTATTGTGATCCACACAGTCAAAGGCTTTGGCATAGTCAATAAAGCAGAAATAGATGTTTTTCTGGAACTCTCTTGCTTTTTCTATGATCCAGCGGATGTTGGCAATTTGATCTCTGGTTCCTCTGCCTTTTCTAAAACCAGCTTGAACATCAGGAAGTTCACGGTTCACATATTGCTGAAGCCTGGCTTGGAGAATTTTGAGCATTCCTTTACTAGCGTGTGAGATGAGTGCAATTGTGCGGTAGTTTGAGCATTCTTTGGCATTGCCTTTCTTTGGGATTGGA
>NW_011494889.1:7653023-7672898 GCF_000754665.1 Bison bison bison | reverse complement strand
CCAGGATGCCTGGCTCTAGGTCAGTGATCACACCATTGTGATTATCTGGGTCGTGAAGATCTTTTTTGTACAGTTCTTCTGTGTATTCTTGCCACCTCTTCTTAATATCTTCTGCTTCTGTTAGGTCCATACCATTTCTGTCCTTTATTGAGCTCATCTTTGCATGAAATGTTCCTTTGGTATCTCTGATTTTCTTGAAGAGATCTCTAGTCTTTCCCATTCTGTTGTTTTCCTCTATTTCTTTGCATTGATCATTGAAGAAGGCTTTCTTATCTCTTCTTGTTATTCTTTGGAACTCTCCATTCAGATATTTATATCTTTCCTTTTCTCCTTTGCTTTTCGCTTCCCTTCTTTTCACAGCTATTTGTAAGGCCTCCCCAGACAGCCATCTTGCTTTTTTGCATTTCTTTTCCATGGGGATGGTCTTGATCCCTGTCTCCTGTACAATGTCACGAACCTCATTCAGTAGTTCATCAGGCGCTCTATCTATCAGATCTAGGCCCTTAAATCTATTTCTCACTTCCACTGTATAATCATAAGGGATTTGATTTAGGTAATACTTTACTTTAATATTAAAAATTCTTTATTTTTAATGTTTGCTTATTTTTTTTATGTATTCTTTTGTGTGAAAAGTATTATAAACCTATTACATCACAGCCTGTCCTTTGGCGTAGGGGGATAAGCCCCTACTCTGGACACTGGTCCTGGCCCACTGACCACAGATTTGTTAATTCAGATAACTGCTCCAAGGGTCACAAAAGAAGCAGAAAACTCACCCTGCCTGTCTACTTTCCTCACTGAGGTAGCTCCTATGATGGACAGACTCCCCAGACTTCTGTTCCTCCACCTCAGTCCACCCTAGACTTTTCTAGATGCAGAGGGGAGTCTTCTAGAATATTGGCAACAGTTTCACAGTTCAGTTTAGTTAGGAACAGTCCTCCAAGACAGCCCCAGAGCCTCCACAGGGGTTCAGGCCAGAGGTGGGGATCCTGAGATTCTGGGAGGCACTGGGGCCTGTGTCCATGCACAGCCCTTGGTGCAGATGAGCTTGTAAAGTGTTCTAACTCCAGAATCTCTGCCTCCATGAACCCACAGACCTGAGCTCCATCTTCTGCCTCCTCAGGGTGTGGAGGACGCGGAGTCCCGGGCCTGGAGACTCATTCTCCTAGGGCTCCAGGGCTCCAGGGTGCCCTAACTTTGCATGTGGGGCTCTGCACCTTCCCAAATCACCCCAGCCAGCAAGACAGGGCACTAGGCAGTGGGGTTTGGCTGCTTGGTATTGACTTTCTCTAGAAGATCTAGGCTTTAGCCACCTTTGTTCTCAAGCCCTGAGTAAATGAAGAGAAAATGAGGGCCTTGTGAAGTGTAAGAAGGCCTGAAAGGGCAGCCAGTAAAGGGAACTGGGTAATGCACTATTAGGCTTCAGCCTCAGGGGAGCAAAGACAAAGGGGTGCTCCCAGGAAAGGCTTTTGAAACCCCCCTACCTTCTCAGATCATATGACTGCTCTGCTTCCCCCAACAGCATGAGTGTGACTCTATCCCTGTGGGCCAGGCTGGGGTGCAGATGAGCAGTGCCTGCTGGGAACTTGACTGCCAGGAGCACAGATGGCACTGTGCCCAGCAACTAGGGAGCTAGTAGTAGTGACTCTTTCGACACCATCAGTGAGACAGGGCTCACAAGCACTGGGGAGTTCCCCACTCCCAGCCCATATTTTTCACGATTCCCAAAATCTGCTGGGGGCGCTGCTTAGGGGAAAAAAACTCCTGTACTGCAGGCAGTCACCCACCAAGAACGGCAATAAGGTCTGTTGCTTTCGTCTAGACTCTGTCTTCCAGGAGGGGTCCTGGGGGCTTCCTGTGCTGAGGGGGAGATTAGTCAAAGAGCTCTGCCTGGGAAACTGCTAAATATTTGAGTCAGGGGTCAGACTTAGAAAGAGGATTGCAGAAAAGAGTGAATATTAAAGCAGAAACTTTAAACTGCCCTTTCCCTACCCTCAGGCTCTCAGAGATAACAGTTAAGTTTAACTGAAAAGAAAAAGTCACTCAGTTGTGTCCAACTCTTTGCAACCCCATGATCTATTCAGTCCAAGGAATTCTCGAGGCCAGAATACTGGAGTGGGTAGCCTTTCCCTTCTCCAGGGCATCTTCCCAACCCAGGCATCGAACCGAGTTCTACTCACATTGCAGGCAGATTCTTTACCAGCTGATCCACAAGGGAAGCCCAAGAATACTGGAGTGGGTAGCCTATCCCCTTGCCAGTGGATCTTCCCGACCCAGGAATCGAACCAGGGTCTCCTGCATTGCAGGCGAATTCTTTACCAACTGAGATATCAGAAAAGCTCTAAGTTTAACTGAAATGGATTGTTTAGTAGGATGTGGACCTGTGTGAACTTGGCTGTTGTTGGCTCCCAGGGATTCTCTGCATCTGGATTTCCTATTTCTTGTTCTTGAAAACATCGCCCCTCCCCTGGCTTCCTAAAGACATGTTGCAGATATTAAACTGTGGATGGGGTTTTCTGCATTAGTCTGTGTTCTTATCTGAATCAAAAGTCAAACGAGATTCCTCTAAACACACCTCTGATTCCTCACTAAGCAGAATGAAGTGGCCATGATGGGACAGGACTGGAAAAGGGACCCCCTAACTTTCCCCCTCACAGTTCAGGTGTGTGCATGCTAAATCGCTTTAGTCATATCCGACTCTGGGAGACACTATGGACTGCAGCCCACCAGACTCCTCTGTCCATGGGATTCTCCAGGCAAGGATACTGGAGTGGTAGCCATGCCTTCCTCCAGGAGATCTTTCCCACCCAGGGATTGAACTCATGTCTTATGTCTCCTGAATTGGCAGGTAGGCTCTTTACCACTAGGGCTGTCTGGGACTCCTCACAGCTCACGTTAAGACTGGGCTTTGGAAGCGGTTCTCGGGAGTGCCATATGCCTCTCACGCCCTGCTCTCCAGCTCTACCGGGGGGAACTCAGCAGAAAGGGACCTAGGGCCCGTGTCCCCATAGGAGAGGAGCCCTTTCCTCCCCACGAGGCGGGGTGAAACCTGGCAGGTATCGGAGGCTCTTCCTGAGCAGCTCATATCTACTAGAAAGATGCTGTCAGCCGTGCTGCCAGAGGCCACTGCACTGTGTGGAAGGAGATCCCAATCCCGCGCTGGACTGGACCCAAGAGCTGGTGAGCAGACCATGTGCCCTTGGCACCTGCAGATCAATGCATTCTTGAAGTATATACTCTTGGAGTATATCCTGGAGAATTCCATGGACAGAGGAGCTTGGCTGGCTACAGTTCATGGGGTCGCAAAGAGTCGGACACGACTGCGTGACAGACACACATGTAACCTCTTCTCTGGCCTGGAGTATGGACTTGTGTGGAAGAAAGGGGAGCCACAGGCCTGAGGCTGGTGCTGGTTTCTCTGGCCTGTCTGTCCACTGGGCTTCCTCTGGGGGGCGCTGCATGTCCTGAGTGTGGATCTAGGGTTAGAAGCCTGAGAAACCTGCTCTGCCTTGAGTCTGTGGGCTCGGGCTTCCACCTTGCTGGTTCCTTGCTTTGCCAAGCCTGACGGTCTGATCCAAACCTGTTTTGATCTTTTATTCATCTCTAGCCCCAGCAGATGGAAGGAAGCTGCCTCAGCAGTTCGGCTTGTTTTTCTTAGACTCCTAAGCAGGGCTTTCCAGCTGGGAGAGGCTCCTGTTCCAGCTTACTCTAACCCTTGCCTGAGGCCAAGAATGCCAGGACTGAGCCCAGCTAGGAGCCAGTACATTGTCACTGGCCTTCTAGACTAGAGGGACTGTCCAGATATGCTTTCTGCTGCTCAGAGACAGAGGATTTGCTGGAGATCTGAAGAATGGGATTCTGTGTGAAAGTAAAACGAAGTACTCACTAAGCTTGGAGCCTTCTTAAAAGGAGAATTTTTTCAGTTATCAATTTACATAAAGCCTAATTCTTTTATCTTTAGCTTTTAAATAATTTATTATATATTTGTTGTTGTTGTTCAGTTACTTGGTCGTGTCCAACTCTTTGTGACCCCCATGGACTGCAGCACCACCAACCTCAGTCCTATTCTCCTGCCACTAGGTGGCAAAGCTACAAAGCTGAGAGAGCTCAGCTCTCTGATTACAAATCCTGTGTCCACCTGACACTCATCTCCCCTCTCCATACCCCCACCACTTCATACACACAGTACTGCCCTTCTAGGTCATCTGTCTCCCCAGAACTCCAAGCCCCTTCTAAGTATTCTCTTCTCACATCTCTAGAGGTGAGCAACAGAGCATGAGAGAACTTTCCGGAGTGATGGAAATTTTTATATTTTGATTGGTTTGATGGTTCTATAGGTATATACATTTGTCAAATCATTCATTGTATACACAATAGTATGTATACACTTAAGTATAGATTATGCTTGAAAGTTTTGTGTTTAAGTACAGAACTGAATACAGTTGTAGTTAGGTCACAACAGTTTTGTAGACAGGAAATCCTTCTGTCAAGAGAAGAGGGCTGGGGAGAGATGATAATGCCATCTGCATTCTTAATAGTGTTATTTCCTGATCTTCTATAGCTTTGAGGGGGATACTGGCTCTGTATCTTGCTGATGGATTGGCCTTCTGTTGCTATGATAAGAAATCCATGTTGGAGTTTGCTATCTACACAGCCTCTCAAGTGTCCAAAGCAGTTGGTAACTCCATCCTTACCACCATTCCACCCTGAAGCACTTGGACTCTGTCTTCATGTAGACAATGAAGCCATCTATGGTATCTGTCACTGTAACTGGAACATCAAGTACCCAATCTACACCCGCCTCAACTGGCTCATTAGCCAGATTGTCCTTCGATTGCCTCCCTGCGTTTGGTTAGTGCCCTCAATGTGAACCTCACAGAGTCCAAGACCAATCTGGCGCCTACCCCCACATCCACTTTCCCTTGGTGACTCACTCACACGTTGTCTCAGCTGAGAAAGACCATCATGAGCAGCTCTTGGTGTCAGGGGTTACCAATGTCTGCTCCAAAGCCTCCAATCAGATGGGTCAAGTGTGACCCTCACCATGGCAAATAATGGCCTGTTCTACCATGGAGATGTGGTACCCAAGCATGTGAATGCCGCCATTGCCACTCTGAAGACCAGGTGCATCATCTGGTTTGTGGGCTGATGTCCCATGAGTTTCCAGGCAAGTTGGGAGGAAAGGGAGGGATTAGCATGCTTTCTGTGTACCCACTGAGAGGTGAGATTCCTGTAGAACTTCAGGCACTAGGGATGGGAGAATCAGGCAAATAACAGCCTTAGAGGCTGTCTTTAACTTAATAGATCTCAACTTGTCTAGAACATCTGAAATAATTTTTGAAGTGCCAAAGAGCCTTTTAGACAAGAAGATTGATAAATTCTACTCTTAAAGGGGTTTCTAATAAGAAAGGAACTATTCTTCCTGGGTCTAACCATATATAGTTTTAGAGATCAGTGCATTAGTCAGTCAAACTGCATAGCAGTAGCTAAGGGCTAAACTGGATGGCCCTTTCCAGCTCACCTCAGATTCAAGGAGACTTCTCTGTAATCTGTTTGAAAAGCCCTCAGCCAGGTAGGAGGGCATACTTGTGCTCTTGAAGAGGAGGGAATCTCATGGGACCAGGCTCTGCCTCTGGCAAGCCTGAGCGAACCCAGCCCATCCCTCACCAGAGGAGTAAGGCTCATTCTCTTGACCTGGTTTTACCCACTTTGATTTTCAGATATTCAACTCTAGCATATGTAACTCAGAAATGTGTGTCTGCTTTTTTTAGGCTCCAGTGAGCCTTGGGGCTGCCTGGAAATGTTACTCATGGCCTTGCTTTGAGTTCGGGGAACTAGTTATTAGCATTAATCTAGGAGCTGATCCCCAACATCTGTGAGCCCTGCTTGATTGACCCCAAGGAGGGGTTTGCTGAGAGAATGTTGTTCTAGAGCCCATTAGTGTGGTGCCTGGGCCCATGGCTTTGACCCCTACCATGGAGCTGCATGCATTTAATAGAGGCTATGGGCCTATGCGACTGTCAGTCTCCTGGTGATGGGTCTATTTCTCTGGTTTCCCATTTTCCTCTATCACTGCAGTTCCGAGTGTAGAGGTCTGACAGTCTCCTACTTGGTTTTCCCCCACTGTTACTCAGTCCTTACAGTCCCAAGAATACAAGGCCCTCAACCTACCTTATTGGGTTGTCTTAATTCCTTCAAAACTCTAACATTGGTATATGTCTTTCTTATTGCACCTCCTTCCTTCCATTTCAAGCAGCACAGGTCTCCCTAGTAATAACTGTTGACTTTAAAGCTGTTCCTGGCAGACTCTTAACCTCCTGGCTCCTCTAGGACTCAAAGGGTTTGGGTTAGAGATGGAGTTAAGGAAGGGAAGGAGATTACAAAAATCTGCCTGGTGCCTCATGGATCTTGACCTGTATGTATTTGGCAAGTATGTCTAGCCTGCTCTTCTGTTCTTTTCTTTTTCTTTTTTCTAACTTAAAAAAAAATTATTTTCTTTCTTTTTTTTAAGTTTTTTTTTTTTTTTTCCTTTCTTAGCCGGTTTTTCTGGAATTATAAACTCCTCTCCCTTTTCTTTATGTTTTTTAAAAGATCTGAAAGAACCTTTGTTAAATCTATGCCTGGGCTCAGCTCCGTCCCTTACTCTCATCTCCAAGCCCCAGACAGAGTCATTTCGAAAGCTTTCTCACTTACTTGTCTGCCTGTGAACTGGGAAGATTTTAACACAGTCTCTGCATGGTAGCCTTAGAGTAGCCAGAGAAAGAAAGTGTTTCAAGAGAAACTAGCAAGAATGGCCGGGCCTTTTCTGACTTGGCCTGTCACTCCCAGCACATTCTGTTTCATCAAGGGAGTCATAGTGGCTGCCTGGGCTCCAGGGAAAAGGCATGGACTCTACCTCTTGGTGGAAGGACTGTCAAAGAATTTGTGGACATTTTAAAACCACCACAGGTACTTACGGGCGGTGGCAGGGGGGAATTATGAGTAAGTTAACAGAAATTTTCTACTGTAATAGTTTTTATTCTCATCTATAGTATAGCATGCTTATAAAGTTTTCTATGATTATAATGTATTTTTACAAAGAGAAAACTATTTTATTTTTAAAAGGGTACTGTTAACTGTTCTTGAAAAACCAAAAGGGTTTCCACTAAGACATCCATAACATGTCTCTGCGTTGTGGTGTTTTACACAGCTCTGAGGAGCCAGTTCAGGATTAGGCTGGGGTCCTAAAAACCAAGATAACCCACCTGGACAGGGCTCTAACTGGCAATTCTGGTTTCCAACCAAATGAGTTAACTACCTTATATTAAACATTAATTTCTTGATTTCCACCCCAATCTAGAAGGCTTCACTGTATTCCAAATGTTACATCCTATAACCTGACCCTAGCAAATGTCCTTGGTACTGCAATGAGTAAGTTAAGACCAGACACAGGCACATACACAAGATCCATACACGGGCACATAAAGTCTGTGGGTCTAATTTACAGGTTTTCAACAAAAATGGAAACACTGAGGAATAGAAGGAACCCCTTGAATAAATAAATGGTTAATAACAGTCAGACAGTCAGTCAGTTCAGTCGCTCAGTTGTATCTGACTCTTTGAGACCCCATGAACTGCAGCACACCAGGCTTCCCTGTCCATCACCAACTCCCAGAGCTTGCTCAAACTCTGTACATCCAACCATCTCATCCTCTGTCATCCCCTTCTCCTCCCACCTTCAATCTTTCCCAGCATCAGGGCCTTTTCAAGTGAATCAGTTCTTCGCATCAGGTGGCCAAAGTATTGGAGTTTCAGCTTCAGCATCAGTCCTTCCAACGAATATTCAGGACTGATTTCCTTTAGGATTGACTGGTTGGATCTCTTTGAAGTCCAAATGACTCTCGAGTCTTCTCCAACACCACAGTTCAAAAGCATCCGTTCTTCGGTGCTCAGCTTTCTTTATAGTCCAACTCTCACATCCATACATGACTACTGGAAAAACCATAGCTTTGACTAGACGGACTTTTGTTGGCAAAGTAATATCTGCTTTTTAATATGGTGTCTAGGTTGCTCATAGCTTTTCTTCCAAGGAGCAAGCGTCTTTTAATTTTGTGGCTGCAGTCACCATCTGCAGTGATTCTGGAGCCCAAGAAAATAAAGTCACTAGTCAGGTGAGACTGCAAAAGTGGTGTTTTGCACTGTACATGGGAACAGTGCAAGGGAAGCTGTTGTTGGATGCTTCTGGAGGGCAAATGCTTAAGTAATTTTTGAGTTTTTATCCTTATATTTTACTCTGCTTACATTTAGTTTAGATATGATTTCACACCTACCATATAGGGGGTAGGCCAGAAATAGTTTTGGGGAAACATGTCCATGGGAAGTTGCAGTTGATACTGAAATTCAGGTTTCCTGGTTCCTGAGTTTTTATTTTCATTTGTTTTTGCTTCTCCCTACTCCCATTTTCAATTAGGGGAAAACAAATCATTAGAGACTCATTTAACCATCAGTTGAGGCAAAAAAAAGTGACTGAAATGACAATATAACAGGAAGAGAGACTATCATATTTTTTTATGTCCTCAGATGACATTTCAGGGAACACAGCAAAGGATAGTGTTCAGATATATGTTTTATTAAGCCAAGTGCTGGTAGGATGGGGAGTGGATATGTTCTAGATTAGTGCTCTCTCCCTGTCAGCAATACCCCCCTCTGTCAGGGACACCCTATAGACCACAGTATGGCCAAGAGTTCAGAAGTGCAAACTTCAAGGAATTTAATACACGCTAGCAGTTGGTGGCGCTAGCGGTGGCTACCTAGTGGCGCCAGGTAAACCTGCCTGCCAGTGGAGGAGACATAAGAGACGCTGGTTCGATCCATGTTTCGGGAAGATCCCCTGGAGAAGGGCATAGCAACCCACCCCAGTATTCCTGCCTGGAGAATCCCATGGACAAAGGAGCCTGGAGGGTTACAGTCCATGGGTCACAAAGAGGTGGACATGACTGAAGCAACACGCATGCACAGCAGTTCTCATGGATATGCTTGCTAACATTTGGGGAGAGGCTTACTCATCCTGACCAAAGCATTTACCTTTTTTGGGCCAATGTCAATCCAATTTTTTTAAATGAAAAAAAAAATTACTTTTATTCTGACTGCCAATGCCAGACTAGCACATTGAGGAAATCCTATTAGAGTTTGAGGATACATTAGCAGGGCATCATGAAGTGGGAAATAGCAAGTATATTGGCAGCAGCCCCAGTGATGAGGAGTAGAGTGATACCAAAACTTGCTGCCATTGTATTTTGTAGTATTCTGGGGGCAATTAAATGTGTATGAGCCAACCATGTGGAAGAAATTAAAGGTATCGTGTGTGTGTGTGTGTGTGTGTGTGTGTGTGTGTGTGTGTGATTAGTGGGTGCAAGGATCCTAGGATAACATTCCAAATTCTAGAACAACATTTTCCTTTTTAATGTTCCTTTTATAAGACAAATCCAGCATATTCACAATAGTGATGGAATGGAGCAAAGCCAGATATCTTGTATTTATTCTTTTGACAAATATTTGAGTTCTCATTTTGTGTCAGTTGCTGTTCCAGGCACTGGGAATATAGTAATGAACAGGAAAGGTAAGTTCCAGGGCCCTACTTTTTAGTGGAGGAAATGGTAAAGAACTAAGCCAATAAACAAGAAGATCATTTCCAAGAATATTAAGTAAAATAAGGGGATATCATAAGGAAACTTATAGGATAAAGAATATGCTTATAATCTTGATTATGCTGCTGCTGCTGAGTTGCTTCAGTTGTGTCCGACTCTGCGCGACCCCATAGACGGCAGCCCACCAGGCTCCCCCGTCCCTGGGATTCTCCAGGCAAGAACACTGGAGTGGGTTGCCATTTCCTTCTCCAGTGCATGAAAGTGAAAAGTGAAAGTGAAGTTGTTCAGTCATGTCCAACTCAGCGACCCCATGGACTGCAGCCCACCAGGCTCCTCCGTCCATGGGATTTTCCAGGCAAGAGTACTGGAGTGGGGTGCCATTGCCTTCTCCGAATCTTAATTATAGTAATGCTTTATTGGTATACATAGGTGCCAAAACAAAATGTATAAAATTGTACACTGTAAGTATGTGCAGCATATGTATCCATTATGCCTCAGTAAAGCCATTTAAAAAAATAAAAATACAACAGGCAGTATGGGAAGCTAATTCAGATTGTTTTTTGGAGAAACCCTCCTGAGGAGGTTACATTTGCACTGAATATCATGAAGGAGCTGACCTCACCAAGAACTGACGGCCGAGCAGATTTATCTTGCTTGAAGAAGCCAAGAAGACCAGTGTGGCTGGGGCAGAATGAGCCAGGGGGAGATTAGGAACAGTTAGGAAATGGCAACCCACTCCAGTGTTCTTGCCTGGAGAATCCCAGGGACAGGGGAGCCTGGTGGGCTGCCGTCTATGGGGTCGCACAGAGTCGGACACGACTGAAGCGACTTAGCAGCAGCAACAGCAGCAGCAGGGCCTTATGGACCACATTAAGGATAACTATGAAGCCCACATTACCAGAGCAAGCATTCAAAGCTCCTCTTTCATCTCTTAAGAATCAGGGCATGGACCAGAGGCAACACAGGAGCCTCTCAGCATCCTTGTCTTTAATTTAATGATAGGGTTCCCTGATTTATTCTTATTCCAAGAAACTGCTAGGGAACAGTGGAAAGTATAAGTAGAATGAGGATGATCATATGACTGGGCCAGTTCAGTTTTTGTATTCTTGATATTCTCTTCACTGCAGCTTTTCCTGCCTTCCATGGGAAAGAAGTCAGCTCCGGCTAATGGCAACAGTCCTGAGGGTGACCTCCCCAGGCTGGTTGATGACATGTTCATCTTTCAGAACATGGAATTCACCAAGGTTGTGGGCAACAGTTTCCTGGTCTGTGTAGACTGTGAAATTGGACCAATTGGCTGTCATTGCCTCGATGACAAGAACAGTTTCTATGTGTCCCTGGAATGGGTTTCCCATGACTAACCAAGGAGAAGAGAATCAGCTCCACACTCATCTATAAAAGCTGCTCCCTGCAAGAACTGGCATTTAACTGGAATAACTCTTCAGCCACTGCCTTTTCTGTGTTACTATAAATTATGAGTATCAAGATGTCCGGTTGAACACACAGAGGGCTAATTCTGCTTCTTTAAAGCCTCAAGTGCATGCCTCTTGCTTAGTTTGCTTTGCATCACAACATTTCCCAATTTCCCTCCCACCTCCTCAGTTTTGGGACCTATTCTCCTGCCTAGGATTCTGCCTGGGCTCTCTTTTACCCAGGAGCTCCCTTGTTTCTTGCTCTAGAGTAGCAGCAGTCAACCTTTCAGCCACAGTGACATATGAAAAATGATGCTCATGTGCTAATAGTTGAAACTCCAACATTTTCTCTCTCATTCAAGAAAGCATCTGAGTGTCTGAGAATGACTCTTTCATGTGGCTGACTTTATCTACAGTAATTTATTCTTTTTAAAAGTAAAGCATTAACAAACTTCAGTATGTAACTGCTAATCAGAAACATATTACCTTGGACACACCCCTAACATCATGTTCAAGAGCCTCTACTCCAGGTTGACAGTAACTTTTTATTGTGAAGATGAGCATGTGAAGATGTGAAGATTTTCTTCCCATCAAATCTTTTTTTAAAACTTTATTTTTTTATAAAAAAGTTTTGGCTGTGCTGGGTCTTTGTTGCTGCAAGCAGGCTTTCTCCTGTCGCGAGTAGGGGCTACTCTTTGTTGAAGTGTTTGGGCTGCTCACTGGGGTGGCCTCCCTTATTGTAGAGTGGGCTCTAGGGGAAATGGGCTTCAACAGTTGCAACTCCAGGGCTCTAGAGCACAGCTCAGTAGTTGTGGTGCATGGGCTTAGCTGCCACATGGCATGTGGGATCTTTCTGGCCCAGGGATCAAACCTGTGTCCTCTATATTGGCAGGTGGATTCTTTACCACCAAGCCACCAGTGAAGCCCTCAAATCTTGATGTGGTTTCTCTTTAGGTTAGCTCCTTACTGCCATATCCTATAAGTTGAGAATCAAAATTTCAACCCTATCTGGCAGCAACCCCAAGGAAAATTCAGCCCTGGTCGCTTTCCCAGGATTTCTTGTAATCAGAGTAGAGGCTGTGGGATATAGAAGGGATAGGTGTTTGCCATATTATATACATAAGTTTGTCTTATCCGGACAAGGAACTCTTCATTTGCTCTTAGGAAAGACTCCTTTAATGGACAGTGTCATCATTTACTGAGCCTACCAACAATGGTCCTGTCTGAGTTTTGGTTCAATTGGAATCTCTGTATCAATTCAGAGTACAAACTTTCTGTCAAATGCCTCTCTTTATAGCTGTGGGGTTGCTCTAACAGTTTGATGTTAGTATCAGTTTGATGTTCAATATTATTTTCAGTTGTTCTGTCTTTTCTTTTCTGAAATGACTCACCATCTTAAAGGGAACCTATATAACCAGGTTTCAGGTATCCTTCCATTATCCCTACCTCTAAGATTCAAGAAACCTAGAGAAAGGAGGACTAAATAGAGACCTTACAATCTGTGGTCCATTCCTTGCATCTGTTTTCTCCTTCCGCTCCACAGAACTTACACTAAAGACTCCCCAATTAAAATATGGGCCTTTTGCAACAAAACCATTCCCCTGGAAAGGTGACTTCCTTCCCCAATCAGGCACAAATATCTCTAGTAGAAAATGAGAGAGCTGTTGTCCTTAATTATGGTATTTGCAGGAAAACAAACAAACAAACTGAAATTTATCCAAGTCAGAAGCAGCAAGACCAAGCAGATGCCTCTAGGGGCATATGGTTTCTCATATCACAAGCCAAAACCTAAGCAAAGCATTTTTTAAAATTAGGATTTGACTTTTCCTTCCTTTTTTAAAAACATGGAGGTAAATACACATTCATTTAAATGAGTATAAATATAGGGTAAAGATATGTTTTTAATCACTCACATTTCCACCATCCAGAGACTGCCAATGGCAACATGATATGCATCTTTCTCAATATTTTTCTATATGTACTGTATATAAACATGTATGATCTTTTAAAACAAATATAAGATCACACTCTTTTATAACTTGCATTTTCCATTTAACAAAATACTGACTTCCCATGTCTGTAGATGGATGGACTTCCCTGGTGGTTCAGATGGTAAAGAATCTGCCTACAGTGCAGGAGACCCACGTTTGATCCCTGGGTCAGGAAGATCCCCTGGAGAAGGGAATGGCAACCCACTCCTGTATTCTTGGCTGAAGAATTCTATGGATAGAGGAGCCTGGTAGGCAACAGTCCAGAGGTGGCGAAGAGTTGGACACGACTGATCGACTAACACTTTTCATGTCTGTAGTTATCCATTTGTTTTCAATATTTCATTGTATTTCTGTACTATAATTTATTTAAACAATCCACTATTAGATTGTCTCCAGTTTCTAATAAACAATGTGATATTACATGCAATGTTAGAGCTAAATCTGTTTAAAGTGAAGTCACTCAGTTGTGTCCGACTCTTTGGGACCCCATGGACTGCCTACCAGGTTCCTCCATCCATGGGATTTTCCAAGCAAGGATACTGGAGTGGGTTGCCATTTCACTCTTATTTCCTGAGCTACATCATTAAAAGTGAGTTGCAGGGTATGCACATTTTCATGGCTTTGCTGTATTGACACATATTCCTCAAAAACCACTGTGCTAATTTATTCTCCTCCAGCAATATAAGACAGCATTTC
The DNA here is from genome assembly GCF_000754665.1 of Bison bison bison. NCBI lineage: Eukaryota > Metazoa > Chordata > Mammalia > Artiodactyla > Bovidae > Bison > Bison bison. The sequence continues at coordinate 7,659,173 of NW_011494889.1, read as the reverse complement.
TCTGAACCTTTCCTAACACTGTGCATTTATTATGACTAAAAGAATATTTTGCCACTTTGATTAAAAAAATAGCATCTCACTGTTTAATTGGATTTATTTTATTTCTAATGAAAAGTTGTATACTTGTTGGTCATTTTTTTTTTGAAAATTACTAAACATTATTATCCAGTAGCCAAAAATACCAAGTTGTTATTCTGTTTTTTCAGTTTTGTGTGAGAGAAATAAAGGCATTTAAGCAGTGGAAATTAGATTCTTGCAAGTCCCTGGGAAGAGTATATAATCTGGAAAAGCAGAAGAGAGCTGAAAGCTGAAACTTAGGGTTTATCTTGAGATCTGTCAACTAATTAATTAGTCACTTAGTTCTGCTATAAAGTAAGACTGTCATCTCTTCATTCCCCTCACATACAATAGCCTCTCAATAAAGATGTGTGAATAAGTTAACTGCTATTTGCTGTAGGTAGATAGAGATAGGAGAAGGCAATGGCACCCCACTCCAGTACTCTTGCCTGGAAAATCCCATGGATGGAGGAGCCTGGTAGGCTGCCGTCTATGGGGTTGCACAGAGTCGGACACGACTCAAGTGATTTAGCAGCAGCAGCAGCAGCAGATAGAGGTAACCCATGCTTGCTGCTGTAAGTATAAAAGCCTGCAGTTCCTATTGAAGACAGCAACTGATTTTTCCAAGGCCTGATTGTTTCTACAAAATTCTTTTTTTTTTTTAACAGAGAATCAAAGATGAACAATGGTGTACTGACGTTTTACATATTGTTACCATGCTGTGTATGAATGAGGCTACTCAGGTAAATCTAACATATAACTCATGAGGGTCGCAAAGTGTTGGACACGACTGAGTGACTGAACTGAACTGATCCTAGAGGTGGGGCTTCCTCAAACCCTTGGCATAAGCAATCAAAAACCCTCTCTAGATGAAAATATCATCCTAAACTTGAAATTGTTTCTACAAACAATTTTGCTACTGTAATATCTTGACTACAATAAAATATAATCAAGCACACGAAACAACGAAAAACTAGAAAAAAGACAATGGGAACAGTCCCATAGAGAATGGTGACATTGAAGTTTTCAGACATAAAGTAACTCCTTTTTCTGTTCAAGGAAATATATATGGTTTGGAAATTTCAGCAGATACCTGAACATGTGAAAAAACAAGTGAATTCTAGAATTTGTTAAAAAATCCAATAACCAAAATTAAGAATTCAATGGAAAGAATAACTAACAGATATGTAATATTGCAACCCCAAACCTTATACAACATTACTGATAAAAATTAAAAGAAAATAAATTTATTAAATTTATTGGGCCATAAAACTGCAGTCCACAGACAAAATCCATTCAAAACAACTTCTGATTTGTTGAGATTCAGGAGTCTGCAAGCCAAGAATGGTTCTCACCTTTTAAAATGGCTATATAATTGTCTACATAATAGCTTCAGTTTTTCCTCTAAGAGACAAAGCCTGAAATACATATTATCTGGTCTTTTAGAAAAAAAAAACGTTTGCCTACTACTGGCTAATATTGTAAAGATGTCAACTTTTCTCCAAATTGAGATATAAATTTAATAAAATCTCAATAAAACCCCAACTTTTTTTTGCAAAATTAAACAAACTGATTCTAAAAGTTATATGAAAATGCAAAGGACTAAGAATAGCCAAAGAAATCATGGAGACAAACAAGAGGGGAGAATTCTTCTATTAGATAGATATCACAGCTTGTCATACAGAGAGATGAAAGACTAACAGAACAAAATAGCTCAGAAATAGACCCACATATATGGATGCTTGATTCATGACAAAAGTGGGAGTAATGATTTTGGCATAAGGAGGGCTTATGCAATGCTGATAATGTTCCACTTTTTAAAAATTTGCATAGCAATTATGTAACAAATTATTAAGTATCGTACACATCTTTTGTGCACTTTCCTGAATATATGTTTTTATAATAAAATGGATTTTAGAAAAATGTAACCAATGAATGATCCTATTAAAAAAAAATCTTATCTTCCTAAACATTAGATTCTTAGATCCTTCAAAATTAGATTACATTTCTTGTCTATTATCTACTAAACCTATATATATTTAAAAACTAAACCCTTGATTCTGTTTGCTCACCTCCAAGGAAGGTAGGTTCTGTAAGCGTAGGGACCAAGAATATTCCGTTTACTATCACATGGTTTATGCCTGGCTCAATGTCTGCCGCATTTTAATAGTTTGATAAATACTTGTTAAGGGAATTCAAACTTCATTGGATGTTATGCTATTTTAAGGAGACTAATTAAAAGTATTCATGAAAATTTTAAAAATGGTTAGAGTGAATTATATTTCTGATGCAGGAATAGTGGGTTAGAAATTAGGTATTGCACTTTTTTCTAATGCTGTAAAGACATGAAAACAGACGTGGAACAAGATCATGCAGAGTGTACATCAATGTGGCCATGATTTTGGCTAAGTCCTCTGAGGGTAAGAAAGTAAAGGTGTTAACGTCAGTAGTGCCAATCTTTCAATTGTGATCAAGGATTCCCGAATGTGTCTAAATGTCAGAATTTAGGGTTAAGGGACAGAAGTGTCCACTAAATTCACTTCATGTCTGTTGAAATGTATTTTGTTTCACATGAAAACAATGTTATCCATGAGTAGTGTTTAGCCTATGACATAAACTATATGAACCCCAAACACGAGATTATGACAAACAATTCTAATTTGATATGCTAGGAATATGTCCTCTGCCACAATTAGTGCAGGGTCCCTAGTGACCCCAGACAATCTATTTCAGATCAGGGGCCAGATGGAACTGTGACCTGGGGAACTAGTGAGGATATGAAATGTGGGCTGGAGACTTACGGATGTAAGGAGGTGAGGGGGCAGTGATCAGTTCCCACAGGTTTATACATTATCTTTTCCTCCCACTTTGTCCTGAACAAGCTCTGGTATGAGATGTGAAATAGGGGTTGGGTGGCTATGGGAGTTCTATTTTAGGGAGAAGTTGCCCCAGTCAAAGGGGAGGTAAAGTTCAAGATAAAACAATAGGGCTTTCAACAGAAAGTGAGCTCACCCAACTTGGGCAACTATAATAAGGCAACCACCAATTGTAAGTAATCAATCATTTGAAAGCAGGTACTGCCTGTACAGCCTTGGCACTGGCTCAAGAACGAATAGCTGAGGCATGGTCCTGGTGTCTCTCTGTTTACCTTGATTCTTTACTGCTGCAAGAACAGGATATTCTTGTTCCCACAAAGCCACTCCATCTTATTTTGTGTGTTCCCCCCCACCTCACTCCTCACTCCATGTCATTTAATTGCTGTGTGGTGGGGAAAATAATATATATATCGAAAGGATGCAGACTTACCAGATTCCTTAGATTGCTTCAAAATTAGAGTTAACCATGGGCCTTTCCTTCTGAACTTTGATGTGTCTACAACAGTGCTGGAGTTGAGATATGAAAATAAATGGGGGTGTGTGTGAAAATAAATAAAGGAAACGTCATCTTAAATGGAGTCAGGCAGTCTTGAAAAGGGAGCTCTCACCCACTTGCCACTTGTTGCCGTCTGCATAACCAGAAGCAAGAAAGAAGATAAGAATATTACTTTTCTTCTGGTATAAGGGAAGATATTTTTCACAGAGCAATTTTATCTCTTGCTTTTAAGAAAAAGGAAGGAAGACCCCTCCCTGACCTACTGGCGATGCACTACCACTTACACCCAAAGGGAAACTGCATAACATCCGACCCTGGCTCTTCTCCAGTGAATGTTTGTTCAGAACAACTCAAGCGTTTCCTCCTAAAACCTAGTAAAAGCAGGTCCCTTCTCCTTTGTTCTCCAAATTTGTCTATGATTCACCAAAGTTTGCCTGTCTCGGATTGCAATTCTCTGCTATTCCCAAATAAACTCATTTTGCTGATTAAATAATTGGCTGCTTTATTTTTGTGTTTGACGATACCTACTGCTGATCAAATGCTCTTTCAACTGCAACGCATATTAACTATGACATCTAGTTCTGATATAAATTTGCTTCGCAAGAAACTGGGAATAAAATCGCATAAAATGTAGTATCTCTCAAACCATTTGTATATAGACAATCCCATTCTCTAATAGTTCCTGGAACAAATTTTACAACTTTTATTCAGTGATTGATTAAGTCAGTAAACACTGAGAACAGGATTATGCTGGGCACGATAAAATAAAGACGACTAAAGATACAGCTGTCGTCCTCAAGGACGTAAATTATTTGGGGTACAAGTAAACAGTTAGATTATAACACTATGTGATAGCTTTGTTGTTTATTTTGGCTTTACTACAAGATTGCAAATCCCTTTGCAAATCAGAATGCTATCCTATTTCTTGGTACTCAAGTGCACGAGGTAGTGTTGGGCATAAAGCAGATGTTCAATAAGCACATGTTACTATTCACTTCTGTTCAATTTTATTTTTTTTTAGCTCTTTATTTTTTTAAAATTTAAATTTATTTAATTAGAGGCTAATTACTTTACAGTATTGTATTGGTTTTGGCATACATCAACATGAATCCGCCACGGGTGTACACGTGTTCAAAATCACTCATCGAGTGCCTGCTTCGTGCAACAGAGAGGGTACTGCTAGATATGTAATAGCTATCGCAGTGATTATATGCTGTCACAATGAAGATTTGGGCTAAACGACACACTAGCTTAAAAGTTTCACCTTCATCCAATCAATTCACATTTTCCTAAGTGGTTATGCTACTTCATTCCATAAAAACACAGTTTTGCTTTTCCTAAAATCTGATTTACATTTTCTCCTCCAGCAGCTCGGCCTCGGCGCTCGCTTGCACGCATGCGCACACGCCAGCGCCTGGCGAAGAGCCCCCGCCCCCGCCCCCTCCAGCCATCCGCACCCGTGGCACGGCTGTTGGGTAGTGGCGAGCCGGCGCCATGTCCGCCTCGGGAGTGGCGGTGTTGTTGTCCTGGCTGAGCTGTTGCGGCTCGGCCCTGTGGAGGTAGAGAGACGCGGGAGGGGGCATCCCTGGGGCTGGGCAGGCGGGGCCATATCCCTGCGCCTTAGCGTCTCTGGGACTGGGGCTCGGGTGGACCGCAGCCTCGTTCCCCAGTTCTCCTGGCGCCAACACCGGCTCCCCGCCGCCCGTTCAGGGTTTTCAGTGAATGAGGGCGGGAAATGAGGGCACGCAATTGGAGAAGGGAATGGCAACCTAATGGCAACCACTTCAGTCTTCTTGCCTGGGAAATCCATGGACAGAGGAGCCTGATGGGTTATAGTCCATGGGGTCGCAAATAGTCGGACATGACTTAGCAACTAAACAACAAATTAGGGTTTAGCTGACTCCCCAAGTTCCCCAAGTTTTGCATTACTTTCACGTGTCGGTTTCCTGCATAGCGGGTCCCACTCTGAACCCTTTTGCCAGAGGGAAGCACAGAGAGGACCAAAAAGTCTCCACCAGGAATGAGGGTGGGGGCGCTTCACTAGGGTAACTAGGTAGTTGATGGTTTATGTTAGTAGTTGTGGTTGAATGATTTGTGAGAGGGTGCTTTTAAAATGTGCAATATGTAAGACTATGTAATTATGAATATGTAAGAATATGTAATTCCCGCAGAAAGAGGGTTGATGATGAGGAAGGAAAACTTTAAAGTTCTGAGGGATCCTCCATGTAAGTTTTTTGGTCAGCATTAGGTGGCTGCTGGATTAGAAAGTGTATCAAAATATTTTGCATTTTCATCACAGGTTAAAATACAGATAGTTAACTGGAAAAATGATATTTTGTGAATATTCTGTTTATTACCTTCTAGCCCAGATGGCGCTAGTGGTAAAGAACCTGGCTGCTAACGCAGGAGACGTAAAAGACGCAGGTTCTATCCCTGGGTTGGGAAGATCCCTGGAAGACCTGGCAACCCACTCCAGTATTCTTGCCTGGAGAATGCCGTGCACAGAGGAGCCTGGCGGGCTACAGTCCACAGGGTCGCACGGAGTCAGACGTGACTGAAGCGCCTTAGTGCACAGTGCAACGTTAAAATGTAAGGATACCAACAATAAAACTATTATAGAGGTTTCAGAGCTAAGGGATCCATGGCATCTCAGTGAACAGATGGATAAGTCAAATAGAGTAAAAGTAGTGGTTGGAAAGTCATTGAAGTACTGCTGCTGCT
>NW_011494889.1:7626776-7652848 GCF_000754665.1 Bison bison bison | reverse complement strand
AATGCGTGAAAAGTGAGAAGTGAAAGTGAAGTCGCTCAGTCATGTCCGACTCTAGCGACCCCATGGACTGCAGCCTACCAGGCTCCTCTGTCCATGGGATTTTCCAGGCAAAAGTACTGGAGTGGGGTGCCATCGCCTTCTCCATTGAAGTACTGAGAAAAAATTAAAACATAGCATTGTGACAGAACTCTAAAAATTAATATTCTTCTTTATAAAATGAAATAATAAAACCTATCTCATGGTGTTGTGAGGCATGAAAACCATGATATATTTCAAACTTTTAACACATGTATCAATAAATTAATGGTAGTTGATATTATTTAGGTTCACCTGTGAGCTAAGGGAGTTTATAATGTTTGCTATGTTGTACACCAGAGATTTCTTTGGAAGGAATGATGCTGAAACTGAAACTCCAGTACTTTGGCCACCTCATGCGAAGAGTTGACTCACTGGAAAATACTCTGATGCTGGGAGGGATTGGGGGCAGGAGGAGAAGGGGACGACAGAGGATGAGATGGCTGGATGGCATCACCGACTCAGTGGATGTGAGTCTGAGTGAACTCCAGGAGATGGCGATGGACAGGGAGGCCTGGCGTGCTGCGATTCATGGGGTTGCAAAGAGTCAGACATGACTGAGCGACTGAACTGAACTGAACACCAGAGATCACCAAGCTTTAGTGTAAGGGATTAGATACTAAATATTTTAGGCTTTTCAAGCAATGTATCTGTTTTAGCTGCTCTGCCGTAGTAGGGGACAACAGTAATAAACAGTAGTAAACCAACAGTGGTAAACAAATAGCGTGGCTGTGTACAAATAAAAGTCTGTTTACAAAGCACAAATGGAATTTGGCCCAAAGAACATAGTTTTCCAATTCCTGGTGTACATTCATAATTGAAGGAAATGCTCAATTAGAGGTTAGGGAAGACAAAGGTTTGTTTTTGTTTTTGTGGCGGTCAGACTCCCTGAATTTTAGTTCTTAATAAGGTGTGCTTTTAAAGGAGGCGCTTTCCTGAACTTAATGGATTTTTATTTTATTGTTAGCCTTTTGGAAGGGGAAGTTGAGAAATCCAGGGTAGATGTTTTTATTTAAGAATCTTTTCCTGCCCCTAGGTCTAAGAGGTATTTATCTAAACTTTCTACCACTGTTACCAAACTTGGGTCTGCTTGCTGGTGCTCAGTAAAGTCAATTTGCTGACACTGGGTTTTTATGAAGGAAAGTTAGGTTTTATTCCAAGTGCAAGGAGTATGGGTGGCTAATGCTCAAAAGACCTGAGCTCCCCAATGGATTTCAGGGAAGAGTTTTATAAGACAGTCTTGAGGGGAAGGATCTCAGGATATACGATTAGCTTGGACACAGTTCTCTCATTGGTTGATGGTGAAGTAACAGGGTGGTATTTTGGGAATCTCAATAATCAACCTTCTGGCTCCAACCAGTGGTCAGCATGCAGCTCACTTCTGCTTCTGGTTGGGGTTTTAGTATCTGCAAAACAACTCAGGAATGTGCATTAGACTCTTATCTATGGTTTCAGGGAGGAACTGAAGATTCTGTGACTGCTATATGGCTGATCTGTTATTTAAATTGTTACCTGCTCTCAGGGCCCAACTGCTGTTTTTTGTTACTACATGTTCACATTCTTTCATTCTTTTTATTTTTTTTAATTTACTTATTTTAAATGAAACAAAGATGAGTATTTTTAATGATGAAAGGTACACTTCACAAAGAAGATAGACATCATAAACCATTAGACACCTTAACAAAGAAACAAACATATATAAAGCAAAAACCAGAAGAAATACAAGGGAAAAGAAAAAAAATATACTCATAGTAAGACATATTAACATTTCTCTGAGAATATTTTATCAAGTGCTGAAAAAATAAGAATAGGAGCATCTTGAATGATGGCATTAATAATTGAAATATAATAAATTTATATTAATCATATCATACACAAATATATTTAAAATTTTATATCTCATATGTTGTTATTAGATGTCCATAGGACATTTAGAAAAACTGACAAAAAGATAAACATTACTAAATTTCACACACTGCTGCTGCTGCTGCTAAGTCGCTTCAGTCGTGACTGACTCTGTGCGACCCCATAGACGGCAGCCCACCAGGCTCCCTGGTCCCTGGGATTCTCCAGGCAAAAACACTGGAGTGGGTTGCCATTTCCTTCTCCAATGCATGAAAGTGAAAAGTGAAAGTGAAAGTGAAGTCGTGTCTGACTCTTCGTGACCCCATGGACTGCAGCCTACTAGGCTCCTCCATCCATGGGATTCTCCAGGCAAGAGTACTGGAGTGGGGTGCCATTGCCATCTCCGTTTCACACACTACAATCCTTTTATGTGTGTGCGTGATTCAGTTATACATATGCACATGTTATTTTTGAAATTATTTTCCATTATAGGTTATTATAAGATATTGATTATAGTTCTGTGTGCTATACAGTAAACCTTTGTTACATATCTGTTTTTTTAAATTAGAAATCTAGCATTCTGTTCATACTAAGTTAAACAAGTGGAATCAATATGTCAAAAATTTTTGTTAGTCAAAAATTCATGAGTTTTCTAAAATGTTATATATATTATTTATATATATGTATACAAAAGCTTTTATACTACACTTGATAAAGGCTTGAGAAAGAACATCCATTAAAAAAAGAATAGATGGTGAAATTGGAAAACATAAGCTAAATGAAATGGGAACACTGAATATGGAATAATACAAGTGAAACAAACTAGATAAAAGATCTTCGTATAGTCCTGTTGTTTTTAAACATGGCTGCTCATTAGAAACATATCTGGAACACTGGCGAAAAAAAAAAAACAATACCTGGGCATTTATAGTTTTCAAAAAAATCCAAGATAATTCTGATATGCATACGGACTTTAAAAAGTGATTACAGGTTTTTCTATTAAATGATAGTTTTGGTGATATACAAGTCTGTAATTTTTCTGTTGACCAATCATGATACAATGTTATTAAGTGAGTCATAGTTACATAATCACGATAGAAAAATATGTTTATCAGTTTTCACAGTCAATAGCCAGACAAAAAATAAAAGATAATTACAATTGCAAGCCATAACGGGAACATGATTAACCTAACAATATAAAATAATTACACACAATTTGGGGGGGGTCAAGCAGAATGATGTGGTAAGTGGAAGTGCATACGTGCACATGTTTTCACCTGCCCAGCCAGACTATGTCTTTTGGTTGGTACATTTAATCCATTTACATTTAACGTAATTATCGATATGTGTGATCCTGTTACTGTTTTCTTTATTGTTTTGGGTTTTATTTTCTGTAGGTCTTTTCCTTCTCTTGTGTTTCCTGCCTAGAGAAGTTCCTTTAGCATTTGTTGTAAAGCTGGTTTGTTGGTGCTGAATTCTTTTAACTTTTGTTTGTCTGGAAACCTTTTGATTTCTCCATCAAATCTGGAGAGTCTTGCTGGGTAGAGTATTCTTGTTTGTAGTTTCTTACTTTTCATCACTTTAAATATATCATGCCACTCCCTTCTGGCTTGTAGTTTCTGTTGAGAAATCAGCTGATAGCCTGATTCGAGTTCCCTTGTATGTTATTTGTTAGTTTTTCCTTGTTGCTTTTAATGTTTTATCTCTGTCTTTAATCTTTGTCAGTTTGATTACAGTATTACTCTCTGTGCTTCCTGGATTTGGTTGATTATTTCATTTCCTGTGTTAGGGAAGTTTTTAACTATTAACCTCTTCAAATATTTTCTCAGGTCCTTTCTCTCTCTTCTCCTTCTGGGACCCCTATAAAGTGAATGCTCCTGCGTTTAATGTTGTTTCAGAGGTCTCTCAGGCTGTCTTCATTTCTTTTCATTCTTTTTTCTATATTCTGTTCTGTAGCAGTGATTTCCACCATTCTGTCCTCCAGGTCATTTATCCGTGCTTCTGCCTCAGTTATTCTGCTATGGATTCCTTCTAGAGTATTATTCATCTCTCTTTGTTTGTTCTTTAGTTCTTGTAGGTCTTTGGTAACATTTCTTGCATCTTCTCAATCTTTGCCTCCATTCTTCTTCCGAGATCCTGAATCATATTCACTATCATTATTCTGAACTCTTTTTCTAGAAGGTTACCTATCTCCATCTTAGTTATTTTTTCTGAGGTTTTATCTTGTCCCTTCATCTGGGATGTAACTTTCTGGTGTTTCATGCTAATTAACTTTCTGTAATGTGGTTTTGTTTTAGTTCCTGTGGGATTGTGGTTCTTCTTGCCTCTTCTGTCTGCCCTCTGATGGATGAGGCTAAGAGACTTGTGTAAGCTTCCTGATGGGAAGGATTGATGGTGGGAAAAACTGAGCCTTGCTCTGTTGGGCAGGGCCTTGCTCAGTAAAGCTTTAATCCAGTTATCTGCCGATGGGTAGGGTTACACTCCCTCCCTGGTGGTTTTTTGGCCTGAGATGACCCAGGTCTGGGGTCTAGGGCCTCTATGGTTGGGTTAATGTCAACGTCCAAGAGAGTTTACATCAAAGGGGACCTTCCCAGACAACTGCTGCCAGTCCCATCCCTGTGGTGAGTCTTTGCCGACCCATGACTCCACAGGAGACCCTTCAACAGTAGCAGGTAGTTTTGGATTAGTTTCCTGTGGGGTCAACTGCTCCTTTCCTTTGAATCTTGGTGCACGCAAGGTTTTTTTTAATGCCCTCCAAGCCTGGAGACTCTTGTTTCCCCCAGTCCTGTGGAAGTCTTGTAATCAAATCCTGCTGGCCTTCAAGGTCAGATTTCCTGCAGATTCCCGGCCCTTCTGTCAGGTTCCCAGGCTGGGAAGCCTAACATGGGGTTCTAAACCTTCATAGCAATGGGAGAACTTCTTTGGTATTATTGTTCTGTAGTTTGTGGGTCACCACCCAGCGGGTATGAGATTTGATTTTATCGTGATTGTGGCCCTCCTACCATCTTGCTGTGACTTCTTTGTCTTTGGACATGGGATATCTTTTTTTGGTAGGTTCCAGCATCCTCCTGTTGATGGTTGTTCAACAACTAGTTGTGATTTTGGTTCTCTCGCAGAAGGAAATGAGCGCATGTCCTTCTACTCCACCATCTTGAACTAGAAGTTCTCTTTCATTAATTCTTAAGCCAGCCTTTTGAGACAGAGGGGAGACATGGGAGACTAAACCTTTTCAATAAATGAGGCAAAGCAGAGGACATAGGGGACGGAGATCTGTTCCAGGAGGGCCCTACTTTGTTGTTGTTTAGTTGCTCAGTCATGTCCAACTCTTTGTGACCCCATGGACTGCAGCACGCCAGGCTTCCCTGTCCTTCATAGTCTCCCAGTGTTTGCTCAAACTCATTCAATACCTAGTGATGCCATCCAGCAGTCCATCCTCTCTGTCATCCCCTTCTTCTCTTACCTTCAATCTTTTCCAGCCTCGGGGTCTTTTCCAGTGAGTTGGCTCTGTAAAAATGAGGTTACTTTTGAATAAAATATATTATTAGAAGCAATTTTACTTGTTTTTTCTTGCTTTTTTAGTGTGGCCAATAGAAAAATTTCAATTATATAGGTGACTCACATTGTATTTTTATTGTCTATGTTTCATATAGACAGAAATTAAAGTACCCTGAGTAATAGAAATGATGATCACTAGAACTCACAAAAATTTGCTCTTTACTTCAGTGTTTCAAATAAGAAATACTGGGTTTTGTTTTGTTTTTTTTCAATCTGTATTCATTTTATTTGAACTCAGTTTATAGGTGAAGGAGTTAGAGCCAATATTCTTCAACAGTTTTTATTCTAAAACAAAAACAAGATGCAAAAGTATTTGCTCCTCCCTATTGTGCCTTTTCTATGGGAATGGTCTTGATCCCTGTCTCCTGTACAATGTCACGAACCTCATTCCATAGTTCATCAGGCACTCTATCTATCAGATTTAGGCCCTTAAATCTATTTCTCACTTCCACTGTATAATCATAAGGGATTTGATTTAGGTTACACCTGAATGGTCTAGTGGTTTTCCCTACTTTCTTCAATTTAAGTCTGAATTTGGCAATAAGGAGTTCATGGTCTGAGCCACAGTCAGCTCCTGGTCTAGGGATTGGGGGCAGGAGGAGAAGGGGACGACAGAGGATGAGATGGCTAGATGGCATCACTGACTCAATGGACGTGAGTCTGATTGAACTCCTGGAGTTGGTGATGGACAGGGAGGCCTGGCGTGCTGCGATTCATGGGGTCGCAAAGAGTCGGACACGACTGAGCAACTGATTTGATCTGATTGTGTCTTCAGATATTAAGTAACCCTGAACACACCTAGAGTTGGGGGTTGATGTCACTGATGTCCCCAGTTTTAGCTCTGACTACACTTTCTAAGAAGGAACATGAGCAGAAATGTAAAGCTCATGGCAGCCCACAAGTGTTAGGCTTGCTCTGACCATATATTGTTTAGTCATTCGATTGTGTCTGACTCTTTACAACCCCATGGATTGTAGCCCACCAGGCTGTTCTGTCCATGGGATTTCCTAGGCAAGAATACTGGAGTGGGTTGCCATTTCCTTCTCCAGGGAATCTTCCCGGTCCAGGGATCAAATGCTTGTCTCCTGCATTGGCAGACAAATTCTTTACTGATGAGCCACCAGGGGAGCTCTTGACCATGTATTAAAATCCCTTTTATTTGGAGGAGATGTAGTTTTAATATTCACATTTGACATTTTCCTCTGCAGGTATTACAGTAACAGCCCAAACTACGACATTTTTAGTACCAGAAGTATTGTAAGTGTTTAATTTTTTTAAACTATAGTTAAGTATTAATATTTTTGACTTCACAGCAGAGAGCAAAGTTAATCATACTCAGGTGCACAGTGCAGTGTCATTCTTTTATTTCTTCATCCTGTTTATCTTCCTAATATATTTCCCTCCTCCAATAAATATCTTGAAATATGTATGTAGCAAAAAATAGGTAGTGTTGTTTCAAGTGTTTTTGTAATTTAACATTCCCAAAATGGTGTTATGATACAGATAGAATGACCATATAATATATTGTCTCAACTACTGAGAATGAAAGATAGTGCTATTAATAGTTATGCTGGGACAACAGGTATAAATTGGGAGTGTCTAGACAAACCAGGATGCATGATCATCCAGCTATAGATTTCATTCTCTACATTACTTTTTAAATTCAATACTATGTCTAGTTCATTTCTTAAGGTTGCCTGATTACTAGTGTGTATATATTATTTACCTATCCCCCCAACCAATGATGGATGAATGGCTTCTTACTACCACAAACAGCATTGTGATGAATGCCCTTCTACATGTCATTTTATGAATCTGTGCAATACTTTTTAAGCTATGATTTCTAGAACATAGGGAAACAGACACCCAATTTAACTAAATTCTGTAAGATTTTTCCCAAACTGGAAATCACAATTTATATTCTTACCCAGTGAACATCTCCACCAATATTTGGTACTATAGATTTTCCCTTTTTTCACCAATTTTGTTACCACATACTAGTAGTTTATGCTGTCATTATTTTCAATTCTCTGATGAGTAGTGATTTTTGAACCTTTTTTCCCATATTAATGCAGGGCTCTCCTTCTCTGAACAGACTGCTCACTTTGCTCATTTTCAATTTAATTTTCTGCTCCTTTTTTGTTGATATACAGAGTGTTATCTACATTCTACTCTATATATTAGTCAAATGTTGATTTTAAATGTTTTGGTTATCATTTCATAGCCTCTTATCTACTCATCTAACCATTGACTTTGTCCATGGATACATAATTTTGTTTAAAAAGGATGACTTTTGTCAAGTCATCTGCTCCTTTGTTTAACCTTAAAATTTATACTTTTGGGGGTACTTCCCTTTCAGTCCAGTGATTGGGATTTTGCCTTCTAATGCAGAGGGGGTGAGGACGGGGCTGTGGTTTCATTCCCTGGTTGGGGAGCTGCGATCCCACATGCCTTGTGATCAAAACACCAGAACAGAAACAGTACTGTAACAAGTTCAATGAAGACTTTAAAGATAATCCACAGCAAAGAAAAAATCTTAAAAAAAAAAGTTTATACTTTTTTAGAATATTAAGAAAAAATTTTGTCTACCTAGAGTTGCAAAGATTTTTATCCTACATTTGCTATTATATGCTTTATATTATTACCTTTCAAATAAAGATCATAAATAATATCTGGAGTTCAACTTGTGTATAATATAAGATAGGTCTTTACATTACTTTCTGCATAGAATGAACCAACATGTATTAAAACAATTTATTGTTTTTGTATTATTTTTTGGTATCATCTTTGCTCTATGTATTTTGTTGTTGTTAAGTTGCTCAGTCATGTCCAATTCTTTGCAACCCCATGGACTGCAGCATACTAGGCTTCCCTGCCCTTCACTATCTCTCCCAGAGCTTGCTCAAACTCATGTCCATCAAGTCGGTGATGCCATCCAACCATCTTGTCCTCTGTCATCCCCTTTCCCTCTTACTCTCAATCTTCCCTGCATCAAGGTCTTTTCTAATGAGTTAGTTCTTTGCATCAGGTGGCTGAAGTATTGGAGCTTCAGCTTCAGCGTCAGTCTTTCCAATGAACATTCAGGGTTGATTTCCTTAAGGATTGACTGGTTTGATCTCCTTGCAGTCCAATGGACTCTCAAGAATCTTCTCTAGCACTGCAGTTTGAAAGCATCAATTTTTCGGCGCTCAGCCTTCTTTAGGGTCCAGCTCTCATGTCCCTACGTGACTACTGGAAAAACCATAGCTTGGACTATATGGACCTAGCTTGGACTATATGGACCTTTGTTGGCAAAGTGATGTCTCCACTTTTTAATACACTGTCTAGTTTTGTCACAGCTTTTCTTCCAAGGAGCAGGTGTCTTTTAATTTCATGGCTGCAGTCACTGTCCACAGTGATTTTAGCACCCAAGAAAATAAAGTCTGTCACTGTTTCCAATTTTCCCCCACCTATTTGGCGTGAAGTGATGGGACTGGATGCCATGATCTTTGTTTATTTGAATGTTGAGTTTCAAGCCAGCTTTTCACTCTCTTCTTTCACTTTCATCAAGAGGCTCTTTAGTTCCTTTTTGCTTTCTGCCATAAGAGTGGTGTCATTTGCATATCTGAGGTTATTGATATTTCTCCCTGCAATTTTGTTTCCAGCTTGTGCTTCATCCAACCTGGCATTTCTCATGATGTACTCTGCATATAAATTAAATAAGCAGGGTGACAATATACAGCCTTGATGTACTCCATTCCCAATTTTGAACCAGTCTGTTGTTCCATGTCTGGTTCTAACTGTTGCTTCTTGACCTGCATACAGGTTTCTCAGGAGGTAGATAAGGTGGTCTGGTATTCCTCTCTCTCTTTAAGAATATTCCACAGTTTATTGTGATCCACGCAAAGGCTTTAGCCTAGTCAGTGAAGCAGAAATAGATGTTTTTTTTTTTTTTTCAATTCCCTTGCTTTTTCTATGATCCAGCAGATATTGGCAATTTGATCTCTGGTTCTTCTCCCTTTTCTAAATCCAACTTCTACATCTGAAAGTTCTCAGTTCACGTACTGTTGAAACCTAGCTTGAAGGATTTTGAGCATTATTTTGCTAGCATGTGAAATTGTGTCATAGTTTGAACATTCTTTGGCATTGCCCTTCTTTGGGATTGGAATGAAAACTGACCTTTTCCAGTCCTGTGGCCACTGCTGACTTTTCCAAATTTGCTGGCATATTGAGTGCAACACTTTCACAGCATCATTTTTTAGGATTTGAACTCACTCAGCTTGAATTCCATCACCTCCATTAGCTTTGTTCCTAGTAGTACTTCCTAAGGCCCATTTGACTTCACACTTCAGGATCTCTGGCTCTAGGTGAGTGATCATACCATCATGGTTATCCAGGTCATTAAGACCTTTTTGGTGCAGTTCTTCTGTGTATTCTTGCCACCTCTTCTTAATCCCTTATGCTTCTGTTAGGTCCATACTGTTTCTGTCCTTTATTGTGCCCGTCTTTTCATGAAATGTTCCTTGGTATCTATCATTTTCTTAAAGCAATCTCTAGTCTTTGCCATTCTATTGTTTTCCTCAATTTCTTTGCATTGTTCACGTAAGAAGGCTTTCTTATCTCTCCTTGCTGTTCTTTGGAACACTGCATTCAGATGGTTATGTCTTTCCTTTCCTCCTTTGCCTTTCGTTTCTCTTCTTTTCTCAGCTATTTGTTCTATATATGGATACATTAATTTCTAAACTTTCTAATTTCCTATTGATATATTTGATGTATCCTGTCTGCCACATATTTCATGTAGCTGGAGTTTCAATTCTCTATAGTCTTCCCTTGAATTAACACAAGACAGTCTGTGTATCATTCTACTCTAGATAAACAATTCAGTAGTGTCCATTTTTAGTCTGCTGTGATTAGGGCTGCTGTGAACATTCTTACACCGATCTTCTGGTTAACATATGCGTGTATTTCTGCTGGGTATATACCTAAGAGTGGAATAAATGATAGGGCAAATGCATATGTTCAGCTTTAGTAGATGGTGCCAAAAGATTTTACAAAGTAATTTCTCAGTTTACATTTATATTCTATTTACATATATTGTTGTATTTACATTATTCAAAATCAGGGAAAAGGAATCTATGAAAACTATATCTTCTTTTCTAAAAATATTTATTTTATATTGAAGTAGAATTGATTAACACTGTTGCATTAATTTCAGGTGTACAGCAAAGTGATTCAGTCACACATATACATGTATCTATTCTTTTTCAAATTCTTTTCCCATTTAAATTATTAAAACTTTATTTCCTTATAAAACATGCAGTTATCCTCAAATGTATCTACTTCTTTATATCTTTAAATGCCATTTGAATTTCTATTTGTAATTATTTTATTTCTCTAATATTAGTTGTTTACTTTATCTTTTTTTCTTGAACAGCTTTGTTATATGATTGACCATTTTATTAGTCTTTTTAAAAAAATTATCCCTTTTCCCCTCTACTGTTCCTTTATCACTTTTATGTAGGTGACAGAAATGTTTTGTTTTTAATTGATGACTGGTCACCAAAACAATGCAGTTATGTCATTTCATAAATGCAGATTAGGAGCCAGAGTTTGATTATCAGAGAAGAAGGCTGATAAAAGTCAAGATAGTAAATGATAAAACCAGTAGTATTATGCTTGCTTAAAAGCCATATTTACAGAAAGAAAATAAAGCGTATATAAAATACTTTGGGGATTAAATATTCCATGAATCTTCTTGATCGAAAACATTTTGAAAAGTCCATTTCCATCTATTTGCTCTTCCTGGAGGTTCAACTTGCAGCACTCCCTCAAGACGATATATATTTGTACACTTTAAAATCTACTGCCTGAGGATCTGGATGCTAATCAACATGAATCTAAGTGCTGATAGATTCTCCCCCTTGGGGTCACTGATAAATCTTGGCACATCCTTAACTACTAGGAACTGTTAAAATAGGTTGCTTCGACATTCTCAAAGAGAGATGACCAAGGGTTTAGAGGACAGACCCAGGCAGAGGACTGGTGTTGGCTTCATGGAGACAGCCTGAAGGGGCTGGAGTGTGGTATAGCTGCAACTCGGCTGTTTACAGAAGAATCCAGGGCCGCCATAGAAGCAAAACTCCATTGTTAGATCGTGCATGAAGGGAGGAGCAGATCGCCATAGCAGTCTCTTTCTCTGAGCACCCAGCCTTCACCTCCACGCAACAGCCCCTCCTCACCCCCTCCCCCCACCTCCATGGGTTCCGGAAGTGGAGTGCATGCTCCATCCACCACCCTAAAAGCTCCTGCCTTGCAGAATCCCACTCCTTGGCCTCTGCCAGGGTGGGCTTGCAAGCGCCAGCCACCCATCTATTTGCCACGAAGTGATGGGACCAGATGCCATGATCTTAGTTTTCTGAATGTTGAGTTTTAATTTTTTCACTCTCCTAATTCCTGGAGAATTAATATTATTAATTCCTAGAATATATATTATTAATTTCTGAAATATATTAATTCCTGGAATATAATTAATTCCTGGAAGAATTAATGTTATTCAAATGTCCGAACTGCCCAAAACAATCTACATTTAAATGATATTCCTATCAAAATTCCACTGGTATTTTTCACATAAATAAACAATTGTAAAATTTGTATGAAACCACAAAAGATTCCAAACAGCCAAAGAAACCTTAAGAAAGAATAAAGCTAGAGGGCATCACATTTCCTGATTAATATTACAAGGCCATAGTAATAAGAACTGTGTGGTATTGGCGTAAAAACAGATATAGATCAATCGAACAGAAAAGACTCCAGAAATAAACCCATGAATGTATAGCCAAATAATTTACAACAAAATATCCAAGATTATAAAAAAGGGAAAGAACAATATCTTTTAAAAATGGTGCTGGGAAAACTGGACAGCCACATGCAAAGAATGAAACTAGACTTATTATGTTATAGCATACACAAAAGTTAGCTTAAAATGGATTAAAGACTTGAAGGCAAGACCTGAAATAATAAAACTTCCATAGGAAAAAATAGACAACTAAACTCCTTGATATCTGTCTTGGTGATGATTTTTTTGATTTGACACCAAAAGTAAAGGCAACAAAAATAAACAAATGAGACAAAATCAAACCAAAAAGCTTCTACACAAAAAGGAAACCATCAACAAAACGAGAAGGCAGCCTACTGAATGGCAAATCATATATATAATAAGGGGTTAATATAGAAAATAAGCTCATACAACTCAATAGCAAAAAACAAACAATTTCATTTAAAAATGGGCAGAGTATCTGAATTAACAGTTTTCCAAAGACATACAGATGACCAATAGATACATGAAAAGGTGCTCAACATCTCTAATACTCAGGGAAATGCAAGTCAAAACCACAATGAGATATCATCTTGCACCTGTTAGAATGGCTATTATCAGAAAGCCAAGAAATAACAAGTGTTGCAAGGATGTGGAGAAAAGGAAAATCGTGTGCACTGTTACTGGGAATGAAAATTAGTGCAGCTACTATGAAAAAGCATTACAGAGGTTTCTCAAAAAATTAAAATTGAACTACTGTATGATCCAGTGATTTTATTCCTAGGTATTTATCCAAATAAATGAAAACACTAACTTGGAAGAGATATGTCCCCATGTCCATTGTAGTATTATTTACAATAACCAAGATATGGAAACAACCTAAGTCCCCCATCACTGGATGAACTGATAAAGAAAATGTGGTGTCTATACACAGTGGAATACTAAGTCATAATATAGTGAAATGTTGAAATTTATGGCCTTGAGGGAATTATGGTAAGTGAAATAAGTCAAAGACAAATATTATATGATTTCACTTATATGTGGAATCAATGTTTGAAACAGCTCATATACACAGAGAACAAAGTGATGGTCGCCAGAGGTGGGGCTTGGGGGAGTGTGAAATTGGTGAAGCGGGGGTCAGATGGTACAAACTTCCAGTTATAAAATAGGTCACGGGAATGCAGTGTACAGCATAGTGATTATAGTTAGCGATACTGTATTGCATATTTTAAGTAAAATCTGATGCTGTAAAGAGCAGTATTGCATAGGAACCTGGAAGATTAGGTCCATGAGTCAAGGCAAATTGGAAGTGGTCAAACAGGAGATGGCAAGAGTGAACATCAACACTTTAGGAATAAGTGAACTAAAATGGGCTGGAATAGGTGAATTTAACCCAGATGACCATTGTATCTACTACTGTGGGCAAGCATCTCTAAGAAGAAATGGAGTAGCCATCATAGTCAACAAAAGAGTCTGAAATGCAGTACTCGGATGCAATCTCAAAAATGACAGAATGATCTCTGTTCATTTCCAAGGCAAACCATTTAATAACACAGTAATCCAAGTCTATGCCCCTACCAGTAATGCTGAAGAAGCTGAAGTTGAACAGTTGCATGAAGACCTACAAGACCTTCTAGAACTAACACCCCCAAACGATGTCCTTTTCATTATAGGGAACTGGAATGCAAAAGTAGGAAGTCAAGAGATACCTGGAATAACAGGGAAATTTGGCCTTGGAGTACAAAACGAAGCAGGTCACAGGCTAACAGAATTTTGCCAAGAGAACGCAATGGTCATAGAAAACACCCTCTTCCAACAGCACAGAAGAAGACTGTACACATGGACATCACCATATGGTCAGTACCGAAATCAGATTGATTATATTCTTTGCAGCAAAGATGTAGAAGCTCTATACAGTCAGCAAAACAAGACCGGGAGCTGACTGTGGCTCAGATCATGAAACAATGGAAACAGTAAGAGACTTTACTTTGGGGGGCTCCAAAATCACTGCAGATGGTGACTGCAGCCATGAAATTAAAAGATGCTTGCTACTTGGAAGAGAAGCTATGACCAATATAGACAGTATATTAATAAGCAGAGACATTACTTTGCCAACAAAGGTCCATTTAGTGAAATCTATGGTTTTTCCAGCAGTCATGTATGAATGTAAGAGGTTGCTATAAAGAAAGCTGAGGGCTGAAGAATTGATGCTTTTGAACTATGGTGTTGGAGAAGACTCCTGAGAGTCTCTTGGACTGCAAGGAGATGCAACCAGTCCATCCTAAAGGAAATCAGTCCTGAATACTCATTGGAAGGACTGATGCTGAAGCTGAAACTCCAATACTTTGGCTACCTGATGCGAAGAACTGACCTATTGGAAAAGACCCTGATGCTGGGAAGGATTGAAGGCAGGGGAAGGCATGACAGGAGGAGATGGTTGGATGGTATCACTGACTCTGTGGACATGAGTTTGAGCAAGCTCCGGGAGTTGGTGATGGATAGGGAAGCCTGGAGAGCTGCAGTCCTTGGGGTCACAAAGAGTTGGTCACGACTGAGTGACTGAACTGACTGACCTCTATTTGTATGTGACATGACCTTCTAAATAGAAAGCTCTAAGAAATCCATTTAAAAAACTATTAAAACTACCAACTGAGTGTTATTTTGTGTGAAATATCACAGGGAAATTCAAGACAACCAGCATAGGCAAAACAATCTTGAAAAAGAACAAAAGTCTTTTTGGAAGACTCACAGTTCATGACTTCAAAGATTACTACAAAACTTCTGCAATTGAGACCGTTGGATAGATTTGTGGGATAGAAGAGTCCAAAAATTAAAACCTCATTGACTTTTTTACAACTACTTCAAGAAAATTCCATGGAAAAATAATGGAAAATTCCATTTATTTTCAACATATAGTTCTGGGACAGTGAGGTATCTACATGAAAAGAATGAAGATGGCCTCCTACCTCAGACTATATCCAAAAATTAACTTAAAGTGGAGATAAGACCTCAGTATAAGAGTTAAAACTATAAAAATCATTGAAAAAATCATATGGAGAAATCCTCATGATCTTGGATTAGAAAATAGTTTAGATATGACACCAAAAGCACAAGGAACAAAAGGAAAAACTTAAATTGGACATCACCAAAATTAAAACCTGTAGTGCTGCTAAAGACACCAGGAAGAAAGTGAAGACAGTCCACAGAATGGGAGAAAATTTTGCAAATTAAATATCTGATAAGGGACCTGTACCAAGAATATATGAAGAACTATTATAATTCAGGAATAAAAAGACAAACCAAATATAAATATTACTTCTTTTCCCATTGTTTTGCTTTTCACCTTCACAGACTCCAATTATACAAGTGTGATGGATTTGTATTTTTTTGTTTGCCTTCCATGTCAATTTCCGTATCAATCATTTTCTCTCTGGTTCTTTACTTCTTTCATTTATATTCTCTGGTTGCTTTTCTGTCTTTCTTCAATGCCTTTTATTCAGTTTTTGTTCAAACATAATCTCCCACTATTTTAATCCTCATTTCCTTTATAGTTATGTTTCATTTCCTAGTTCAGTCAACTCATTTCTATTTGTGGTTCATTTCTGTCCCTAGTTTGTGAATTTATAATTCATAATTTTTCATTCTCACCATTAAATACTTGTTTGAGAATATTTAGTTTAGAATGTTAGTTTGCAGTTTTCTTCTGCTTTGTGTGTGTTTTTTTTTTTTAAGGAAGTTTTATTAACCGAAATGTTTTTATTTTCATTTTCTGTCCTCATATAAACAGCTTATATCCACGAATTACATGGACAGGTTAGCAGCTTGGTTTGTTTTAAGAGACTTCTAATTAGTTTGCTTTCTTAGCTCATTGTAGCAAAGTACAGTTTCTTTAATTGATGGCTTCTTATTGAGGGTGCTGTGGTTACTTTGAGGTTTGTTTGTTTGTTTGTTTTAGCTTTAATATCCTACATTTCTCTTTCTTGCTTCTCTTTCCCCTCACCACTCACTTTCCACAGAGTGTCTCTCCTTTATCTTCTCTCCAAAAGGGATGCCTTTCTGAGGCTCCTACCTCAACTCTCACACACTTTTAATTCTTTTCTTCATAATCAGTACTCTGATCTTCCAGGAGTCTTTTTACAGTGTTTTTCTTCTTCTTCTTTTTTTTTTTTTTTACAGTGTACTTTCTTTGGTTGATTTCAATTCAGTCTTAAACTTTTGTTCCTCTTTTCTGCAGTTTTTCAGAAGCTCTTTTACACAAAAGATTATGACAGGGACTTGAGTGAGAGCTCTGCTAAAAGTTTTTGTTTATTTTTTTACCTAGAGGCTTCTTGTTGGCTGCAGTCCATGGGGTTGCTAAGAGTCGGACACAACTGAGCGACTTCGCTTTCACTTTTCACTTTCATGCATTGGAGGAGGAAATGGCAACCCACTCCTGTGTTCTTGCCTGGAGAATCCCAGGGACAGGGGAGCCTGGTGGGCTGCCGTCTATGGGGTCGCACAGAGTCGGACACGACTGAAGCGACTTAGCAGCAGCAGCAGCAGCAGAGGTTTCTTGAAGTGTGTATTGTACTTTGTCTTCTAGTTATACTGTAATATAGAATTTTCTTGGTTTTATTTTTTGATCTGTGTATTTTCTCTCTCTTTTTTTTTTTTAATTTCTGTTTTGATCTGTGTACTTTGAGGGGAAATGTGCGGAGAGAATTGAACTATTGGACCACTATTACCTGGGCTAACCATAATTCAACTACCACTCATATGCTGATACATTGTCAGAGTATTGTCATTAGCTGTTATATTCCTTTTTTAATAGCCACCATGTAGACATATTTCTGCAGAATAATTCCTATTTAATACCTAACACCAGTCCTTATGTTGATGTCTCTGCACTCATTTTGGGGATCTGAATCTCTTTTTCAGGTAGTTTCAGGAAGGGCTCATAAGAGCAATATTTCTTGAGTTGTTTTATGGTCATAAGACCTTATCTGTGAACTTTTATCTAAAAGTTTGTGTATCCGGATACAAAAATTATGGCTAATATTTTTATGTCCTTTTGTATATCTTACTTTGTTGTTTTTGACATAAAGTGTTGCTTCTGAAAAGTCTACTGGAAATCTAATTTTCTTTCCCTTGTGAATAAATTGTTCTTTTTGTCAGGATCCCCAGAAGGTTTCTTATCAACTTCAATGCTTTTATTAATATAGATCCTAGGTTGGTCTTTAAAAAAAAATCATTCTTAATTGTTTTTCCTATGTATGAGTTTTGCCCTTTCAGTACATTGTTTCAAGTAATTTTTCTTCACATATTATTCTTGAATTATTGTTAATGTTAATGCTATTTTTCTGTCTCAATCGCTTAGGTTTTCTTCTTCCCAAGTATGTATATATTGGATTTTCTTTGCCTGTCTTTAATATTTGTCACTTATTCTTGAGTCACTTTTTATCTCTTTATTTTTAAAAACCTTCTATTTTTCTCAAAACCTTATTTATTAGGTTTATTCACAATTGTGCTAATTTAGGTTTTTTCTAAATTGACTTTTTATTTGTACTTTTTCCTGAGTTTAGCTTATGAGTTTTAAATTCTTATTTATATTTTTCTTTCATAATTTCTATCATCTTTTATTTATTTTGCCTCGTTTTGAAATAGGCATATCAGTCATAACTCTCCATAGGAACAGAACCAATAGAATGTATACATATTTATATTAGATTTATGTTAAGAAATTGGCTTATGTGATTGTGGGAACTGACAAATCTGAATGAAATCTTTAGGCCAGGCCAGAGAGTGGAAATTCAGGCAAGAGATTGATGTTGTAGTCTTGTAGCAGAATTTCTTCTCTAGGAAACCTTCGTTTTTGCTCTGAAGGCTTCCAGCTGGTCAAAAGGGGCCTCACCCACATCATCAAAGTATTCTCTTTTATTTGAAGTCAACTGATTGTAGATGTAAACCACATCTATAAAATAACTTCACGCTGCTGCTGCTGCTAAGTCACTTCAGTCGTGTCCGACTCTGTGCGACCCCATAGACGGCAGCCCACCAGGCTTCCCCGTCCCTGGGATTCTCCAGGCAAGAACACTGGAGTGGGTTGCCATTTCCTCCTCCAATGCATGAAAGTGAAAAGTCAAAGTAAAGTCGCTCAGTCGTGTCCGACTCTAGCAACCCCATGGACTGTAACCTACTAGGCTCCTCCGTCCATGGGATTTTCTAGGCAAAAGTACTGGAGTGGGGTGCCATTTCCTTCTCCGGAAATAACTTCATATAGAAACCTATATTAGCATTTGATTAAATAACTAATTACTACAATCTAGCCAAATTGACACATAAAACTAACCCTTATATTAAGTTATGAAAGTGAAAATGAAGTCGCTCAGTCATGTCCGACTCTTTGTGATCCCATGGACTGTAGCCTACCAGGCTCCTCTGTCCATGGGATTTTCCAGGCAAGAGTACTGGAGTGGGTTGCCATTTCCTTCTCCAGAGCATCTTCCTGATCAGGGGTCGAACCCAGATCTCCCGCATTGTAGGCAGATGATTTACCATCTGAGCCACCAGGACCCATGGTAGTTTCAATTTATTTATTGAGGGGAATTCCCTCGAGATCCCAGTGGTTAGGACTTCACACTTCCACTACAGGGGGTACAAGTTTGATCCTTGGTTGGGGAACTAAGATCCTGCAAGCCACATGGTGTGACCAAACCAAAAAAAGAGTGTTTACTGAGTGTGGTCTTAGGGAGGTATTTTTCTACTTTTTACTCTCCTTTTTCTTATTATAATTGTGTGTGATTTGAGCATGATCCTCTTTCTGTTGCACAGTTTTCTAAAGCATGAAATTAGTTTTCCTGCTCTTTAAGGAAGAAGTGGTGCGTCAAAATAACTTTTCTAACCTCATGGCTTTAGAGTTACCTCTTATGTTGTTCCATAGAGTGTCCAGGAATAAGGCTAATACTTTCTGAGCTTCCCAGATTGTTTTCCCCCCTCATTTATCTGTTGTTTTCCTTTCCTTTGTTCTTATTGTCCCTTTCCAGCTCAGTTGGTATTTTTTTCCTTGTATTTTGATTATGGATCGTTATTCTAGAAGAGGTCTTTGGCTCATTGATTTTGGAGTTCATGGGTCCCACCTCCTCTTGCCCTTTCAGACATTATCAGAGACTGAAGAAGAAACTGAAAAATATAAAAATCCCTCTGGTTATATCCTCAAATTGTTCTCCTACAGTGTCTACTGAATGCCTATAATGATTTAGGTGTTTCCTTCTAAGGTCTACTGTAGTTGCTTTCTTATGCTGATATCACACAAATCTGCTGGTTTTAGCAGGTTTGTTCCATCCCAATTTTTATTTTGGGGTTTTGAGGGATACCTTGTCACTGAATTCTATTGTTGATGCTGTCCAGTTGTTTTTTTTTTTGCTGCAATACTAATTGTTCTATTTGTGTTTATAATAAATTTGAATAGATTAAAACATTACGTCACCACTAACCCATCCCAATTTATTTTCTTTTGTAAATTCCTATTTTTCTTCTCTCTTATCTTTCTTTTTACCTTTGGGGGTTCTCTCATAGGTTATTGTATTAGCATCTTATACTGAAAACTGATTTTATTCACTTTCAAACTACCTTATTTCTTTTAAGGGTATTCATTTTCATTAGGACCTATTTACATGCTTCAAGTTTTGATAACATCAGTGCTTTTATTTTTTCATAAACATTATGTAATTTTCATTGTGATTTCTACTTTATTCCATGAATAATTCAGAAGTACAGTTTTTTTTTAAAGATTATGAATATCCTAAGATATTTTTCTGATTCACTTTATAAGAAATTACAATTTTATTTCACTGGTATCAAAGGTATAGTATGTATGATAATAATACTTTGAGACTGGCTAGCACTTCCCTTGGAGAAGGCAATGGCACCCCTCTCCAGTACTCTTGCCTGGAAAATCCCATGGACGGAGCAGCCTGGTGGGCTGCAGTCCATGGGGTCGTGAAGAGTCGGACATGACTGGGCGACTTCCCTTTGACTTTTCACTTTCATGCATTGGAGAAGGAAATGGCAACCCACTCCAGTGTTCTTGCCTGGAGAATCCCAGGGACAGTGGAGCCTGGTGGGCTGCCGTCTATGGGGTCGCACAGAGTCGGACACGACTGAAGCGACTTAGCAGCAGCTGCAGCAGCAACACTTCCCTTGTAAATGTGGTCAGTTTTGGTAAATGATCTATGTAGGAAAAGAATGTATTTTTTTATTGGTCAATTTTAGAAATACACACACACACACACACACACACACACACACACACTGACCCTTGAACAATATAGGTTTGAGCTCTCCTGGCCCACTTAT
Organism: Bison bison bison; assembly: GCF_000754665.1. Classification (NCBI taxonomy): domain Eukaryota; kingdom Metazoa; phylum Chordata; class Mammalia; order Artiodactyla; family Bovidae; genus Bison; species Bison bison. The sequence goes on along the minus strand of NW_011494889.1, from coordinate 7,632,246 downwards.
ACAATGTTTTTTTCAGTAGTAAATACTGAAGTACTACACAATCCAAAGTTGATTAAACCTGTGGATGTGGAATCATAGATACTGAAGAACTGTATATATAGAAGCCTAACTGTAAATTATTGGAGAAGGAAATGGCAACCCACTCCAGTGTTCTTGCCTGGAGAATCCCAGGGATGGGAAGCCTGGTGGGCTGCTGTCTATGGGGTTGCACAGAGTCAGACGTGACTGAAGCGACTTAGCAGCAGCAGCAGCAACTATAAATTATAGGCAGATTTCCCTGTGTGGAGCGTCAGTCCCCCTAGCCCCTGAATTGTTAAAGGGTCAACTATAATTATCTTTTTTTTCAAGTTTAATCTATGGCTGTAATCTATGTGTGTTAAAAGTCCACTATATATATGACTTAAAATATCTTCTAATAACTGTCAAATTTTGCTTTATATACTTTAGGGTTGTGTCCAATTTTCTGGTGAACTTCTTTTTTCTTCTTATACACTATCATTAATCCTATAACATCAAATCTATGAGACAACTGGTATTGTAATTCCCATTTTACAAGTAAAAACAATGAAGCAGTATTTATGTATGTATATATCTACATAATGATGTATACAAATGTACATAATTTTTCTGTAACAGTATTAGAAGGTGAAATTGGGCTCTAGATCTGGCTGAAGAGGAGGACCAGTGTTGAGACTAAGACTGATGATGTTAGGAAGTGTGTGATATACTTCCAGGAAGAAAGAACTTATAAATGAAAGAATGTAGAAGCAGGAAAAAAAGCAGAAATAAGGAAATAAAGAAACTGCAACTGAAGAAAATTATGATACTAAACACCTTCTAGACACTTAATAGATTATTTTTGAAGTAAAATAAAAAATATTACAGTTTAGGGGAGACTATTGAAGTGACATAAAGAAGTTACTTTTCCCTTGTCATAATACGTATACAATTTAAAAGGAATTGAATTTTAGTTATTCTTTCTTTAAACAATAAGAGACTCAGAAAATTGAACTCTACATCTAAAAATTGAGATACAAAATTTTGGAGCAGATTTTTTGTTTGAGCTATTTTACCTTCTTTTTCAGATTAAGTTAGAGTATGAAGGAACATCATTTTTTGAATGGAGTGCTCCAGCAACTTGTTCTATAAAAAATAAAAGGTAAGATTTTTTGCTGTGAAAATCAATGTATGTGTAAAAAAACATTCATATAGTATGGACATTTAGATTTAAGGCTGTGATTTAATGTAAATTTCTTTTCATTAAATAGATTTGAAAAGAAAGACAAAAATCACTTTGAAAATAGAAGTAAAATGTTGCTATATTTTTTATTTTTCTTATTAGCATACAATGGAAGTTTTTAGGCTTAAAAAGTTGTAGGGGAATCTCATATGCATCTATACTTATTTCTCCCTTCCCATTTTTTTTTTTTAAATGCTAGATTACCCAAGACAGAACTACGATGTTCTTCTCCTGGTATGCATGCTATAAAACCAATTGTTTCAGGCCCAGTAAGTTGATTTAAATGATAAATTAGTAAATCTTGAATAATCATCCCTGTTACATTTTATTTTGCCTTTTTTTTTTTGACGATTTTTACTTAATTTAACCCATTTTAAATGGTAAAGTTGTAACTATAAATGAGGTATTTAAAAATTATTGTCAGTTATCATTAATTTTTAGAAATATCTCATAGCAAATTGTTAAGTTATGAACTGATACAGTGGTTCCCTGCTAATCTGTGATTATACCTTCTGTGCTCTAAGTTAGCCATGGTCAACTATAGTCTGAAATATTTATATGAGAAATTCCAGAAATAGACAATTCACAAGCTTTAAAATGCAGTTATTCTGAGTGGCATGATGAATTATCTTGCAGTCCCACTCCATCTCCCCGAGATATGGGTTATTTCTTTGTCCAGCATGTCCTACCCATTAGTTACTTAATAGCTTTCCCAGTTATCACACCTATTAATTGCAATATTGTACTCCTTGTGTTTAAGTAACCTTAATTTTACTTAATAATGGCTTCAAAGTACAAGAATAATGATGCTGGCAATTCAGATATGCCAAAGAGAAGCCATAAAGTACTTCCTTTAAGTGAAAAGATGAAAGTTTTTGACTTAATGAGGAAAGGAGAAAGATCATATTGAAGTAGTTATTTTATTATTAATTATCATCAATATTTTGCTGGGCTTACTTTACAAATCAAACTTTATATTAGGTATGTATGTACAGAAAAAGCAGTATATATAGGGTTGGATTGGTACTATCTATAATTTCAGTCATCCTCTGGGGGTCTTGGACTACATATCCCACAGATAAGAGGGGACTATCGTATGTGATTTTTACATTAGCTTTTTTCATTAGTAAATATATTAAAGCCCCAGTTAACCATCATAATGATAATAGTACTCCCAGCTAAGTGAGACTAATATCATATACTCCTATGACAATACTCAGAACTAAGAGCCATTTCTAGCAGGTTTATTTGTATTCCACTACATTTTCTTCAACTCAAGAAAGCTGTGTGAGTGCAAATAAATGAGTGTTGTTGAATCCTCTCTAGTTTACAATAATAATAATAATAATGAATTTTGAGCATTGACACTGTACTAATTAGTAACAAAGTACTAATAGTTGAAGTTCCCACACAAGTGTATCTAAAGTCCAATGACTTTAGATGGTCCAATGACTGTGTAGAGACTTCGTGTGACAAATCCTGCCTTTACTTTGGGACTTGTGCCTTCTTTTTGCTTTTTTTTTTTCATAAGTTAACAATTTCCCTGAGTTCTGTTGCTTTCTTTTTACTTAATAATCTTTATTTTCAGGGAACAGGTAGACAGGGTGATGTGGGAGAGGCCAGATGAATATAGTAATTTTTACTTGAATTTGGCTTTTTGAGTTGAGTGCTTGCCAGTTTGTTTCATGACATGATTCCTAAAGAAGTAAAGGATTTCTTTCCCTTTTGTTATGTTTTGGAAGTCTACATAAATGTGTAATACATGTAAAAAGTATGCACACACACAAATACATATATATATATATATATATAGGAATATCTTTGTCACTTATATATAGTGTTATCAGGCCTTATACTCTTTAAGGAGGTACATGTACTTAAGGAGGTACAATGGGGCTTTCCTGGTGGCTCAGATGGAAAAGAATCTGCCCGCAATGCAAGAGACCAGGTTCGATCCCCGGGTGGGGAAGATCTCCTGGAGAAGGGAATGGCAACCCACTCCAGTAGTCTTGCCTGGAGAATTCCATGGACAGAGCAGCCTGACAGGCTACAGTTGCAAAGAGTTGGACATGACTGAATGACTAACACACACACACACTGACTTAATATACTCAACAGTCCTCAGTTATAACAACCTAAAATATCTCCAGGCATTGTCAGACACCTTCTTGCAAGCAAATTCATCTCTGGTTGAGAACCATTAAACAGAAAATTAATCAAAGTGTATTTCATTGAGGAAGACTGCCTAGGAAAACTCACTGTTTTCCTTTGTGTATTCACGGAGAACAATTCTGTGACCAGATCATAGCGGGGAGGGGTTCAACATGGACCAATTCTCCTATACCAGCTGGGTGTCTTACCATTTAAAGTTCTGGCACCATCTCCCTAGAGTTAACGTCACATCCTACAAGTTAAGGACTCAGTTCCACAAGACTGCCCTCACTTCAAGTGCTAATTGCGAGTCCCTGGTTGTCACCTACACTTCTGACTGACTGATGATGACAGGTGGTAAATTCAGGTTCCCATAACCTTTCCCTTAGTTTTGATAATTTGCTAAACAGCTTGCAGAATTCAGGGAAACACATTTACCAGTTAAAAGTAAGGATATTGTAAAAAAGATCCAGATGAACAGCCAGGTTAAGAAGTATACAGGGCAAGGTCCAGAAGGGTTCTGAGTGCAGGAACGTCTGTCACTGTGGAGTTGGGTACATTACCTACTGGCATCAACCTAGAAGCTCTCTGACTCTCACATTTTAGGGATTTGTGTGGAGATTTCATCAAGTAGGCATGATTGATTATTAGCTCATTTCCACCCCTTCTCCCCTCTCCGCAGAACGGGAGGCTGAACTGAAAGTTCTAAGCTGTTAATCATGGACTGGTCTTTCTAGTGATCAGTTCCCAACCAGGAGCCCACCAAGAGTTTACCTCATTAGAACAAAAGGAATTTAGGAGCTCTGTGTGAGACATTCCTATTACTAAGAATTACAAAAGTGTTAGCAGCAAGTGTCAGGAACAAGGGTCAAAGACCAAATATTAGCAGGTACTGGGGCAAATCTATATATGTATGTGTGTATATACATATATATACACACACACACACACGACATATAATTTCACAAAGACAAATATAATAGAAACAATCAGTCATCTAAATTTATCATAGTTTCTTTTTTTTTATTTTAGGATTTAGAGGAAGAACGCTATTTATCTGTGGACAATTCTCATATTTGCTTTCTATGGTATTATAAGACTATGTAAGTAATGCAAAAGAAAGGTAATTAATGCATTTTAAGAGTATTTAGCTTTCAGTTCAGTCACTCAGTCATGTCCAACTCTTTGTGACCCCATGGGCTGCAGCACATCAGGCTTCCCTGTCCATCACCAACTCCCAGAGCTTGCTCAAAGTCATGTCCATTGAGTCGGTGATGCCATCCAACCAGCTCATCCTCTGTCATCCCCTTCTCCTCCTGCCTTCAATCTTTCCCATCATCAGAGTCTTTTCAAATGAATCAGTTCTTTGCATCAGGTGGCTAAAGTATTGGAGTTTCAGCTTCAGCATCAGTCCTTCCAATTAATATTCAGGACTGATTACCTTTAGGATGGACTGGTTGGATCTCCTTGCAGTCCAAGGGACTCTCAAGAGTCTTCTCCAACACCACAGTTCAAAAACATAAATTCTTCAGCACTCAGCTTTCTTTATAGTCCAACTCTCACATCCATAGGAAGCTTGGTGACTCAGATGGTAAAGCATTTGCCTACAATGTGGGAATTCCCTGGGTTGGGAATTCAATCCCTGGGTTGGGAAGATTCCCTGGAGAAGGAAATAGCAACCCACTCCAGGACCCTTGCCTGGAAAATCCCATGGATGGAGGAGCCTGGTAGGCTACAGTACATGGGATCACAAAGAGTTGGACATGACTGAGCGACTTCACTCTCATCTCACATCCATACCTGATTACTGGAAAAACCATAGCTTTGACTAGACAAATCTTTGTCAGTAAAGTAATGTCTCTGCTTTATAATATGCTCTCTAGGTTGGTCATAGCTTTTCTTCCAGGGAGCAAGCGTCTTTTAATTTCATGGAGGCAGTCACCATCTGCGGTGATTTTGGAGCCCCCAAAAATGAAATCTCTCACCGTTTCCACTGTTTCCCCATCTATTTGCCATGAAGTGATGGGACTGGATGCCATGACCTTAGTTTTTTGAATGTTGAGTTTTAAGCCAACTTTT
>NW_011494889.1:7626289-7626676 GCF_000754665.1 Bison bison bison | reverse complement strand
TTTCTGCCATAAGGGTGGTGTCATCTGCATATCTGAGGTTATTGATATTTCTCCCAGCAATCTTGATTCCAGCCTTCATCCAGTCCAGCATTTCTCACGATGTACTCTGCATATAAGTTAAATAAGCAGGGTGACAATATACAGCCTTGATGTACTCCTTTTTCGATTTGGAACCAGTCTGTTGTTCCATGTCCGATTCCAACTGTTGTTTCTTGACCTATATACAGATTTCTCAGGAGGCAGGTCAGGTGATCTGGTATGTCCATCTCTTTAAGAATTTTCCACAGTTTGTTGTGATCCACACAGTCAAAGCCTTAGCTTTAATTAACCACAAATGAATTATCTACATTATAGTTTCCATATAAAATTTTATTCACCAATTAAGTT
>NW_011494889.1:7625680-7625958 GCF_000754665.1 Bison bison bison | reverse complement strand
GGCTGCCGTCTATGGGGTCACACAGAGTCAGACATGACTGAAGTGACTTAGCAGCAGCAGCAGCAGCATTTTGTGGTGAAATTATTAATCTCATTTGATTTATGTGGTACTACATGACCAACCTAGATACCATGTTCGAAAGCAGAGACATTACTTTGCCAACAAAAGTCCGTCTAGTTATGGCTATGGTTTTTCCTGTGGTCATGTATGGATATGAGAGTTGGACTGTGAAGAAGGCTGAGCGCTGAAGAATTGATGCTTTTGAACTGTGGTGTTGG
>NW_011494889.1:7624444-7625580 GCF_000754665.1 Bison bison bison | reverse complement strand
CTGGGTGGAGAAGATACGTTGGAGAAGGAAATGGCACCCCACTCTAGTACTCTTGCCTGGAAAATCCCATGGACAGAGGAGCCTGGTGGGCTACAGTCCATGGGGTCGCAAAGAGTCAGACACGACTGAGCAACTTCACTTTCACTTTACATTATCCTCAAAAGTACTACCCAACTAATATTGAAGAACAAACAGTAAAAATAACAATGTATGTATGTGTAAGCTGTCGTGTCTGACTCTGAAACCCCATGGACTGTAGCCCACCAGGCTCCTCTGTTTATGGAATTTTCTAGGCAAGAATACTGGAGTGGGTTGCCACTTCCTTCTCCAAAAAATAACAACAGCAGCCACTATCTGAACATATACTGCTTCTATGTGGTCATACTTCATGTAAATCAGCTTTGTCAATTTTCATAATAACCAGTTAAATGTCAGCATTACTATTTTTATTATAAAGGGGGAAATGTAAGCTTGGGTAGGTTAAATAATTTGGAAAAATATATGTAGCTACTAAAAGATAGCATTGGAAATTGGCTCTGGTTTTTCAGATTACAGGCCTCTTTTGTTTCCACTATATATATTATATTCCAAAAGGAGTCTCTTAGTTTCTTAGATAGCTCTTCAAACGCTTTTTAACATGATGATGAATGATATAACTAAGAAGGAAAAACTGGTACAAGAAAAAATAATTAATTGCATTATAAAATCAATAACTAAATGTATCAATAACTAAAATGTATCAATGAATCAGAGTTTTTTTTTGTTTTTTTTTTTAGTATCATAGTTAAAGCATATCCTAAGCATTGGATAGGGTATAAGGAACTGTCTTATATGGTCCCTGCTTTCCAGATGACTACAATGTATTTAATTCTTTTTATCTACTTAATATCACTTTCTTTGAGGGAAATATCCCTCCTCTATTTTGTGGTGATGGAGAAGGCAATGGCATCCCACTCTAGTACTCTTGCCTGGAAAATCCCATGGGTGGAAGAGCCTGGTGGGCTGCAGTCCATGGGGTCGCTGAGGGTTGGACACGACTGAGTGACTTCACTTTCACTTTTCACTTTCATGCATTGGAGAAGGAAATGGCAACCCACTCCAGTGTTCTTGCCTGGAGAATCCCGAGGGACAGGGGA
>NW_011494889.1:7620061-7624344 GCF_000754665.1 Bison bison bison | reverse complement strand
GCGCTGAAGAATTGATGCTTTTGAACTGTGGTGTTGGAGAAGACTCTTGAGAGTCCCTTGGACTGCAAGGAGATCCAACCAGTCCATTCTGAAGGAGATCAGCCCTGGGATTTCTTTGGAGGGAATGATGCTGAAGCTGAAACTCCAGTACTTTGGCCACCTCATGTGAAGAGTTGACTCATTGGAAAAGACTCTGATGCTGGGAGGGCAGGAGGAGAAGGGGACGACAGAGGATGAGATGGCTGGATGGCATCACTGACTCGATGGACGTGAGTCTGAGTGAACCTCAGGAGTTGGTGATGGACATGGAGGCCTGGCGTGCTGCGATTCATGGGGTCGCAAAGAGTCAGACACGACTGAGCGACTGAACTGAACTGAACTGAACCTTTACAACCAGGCTTTCCTGTAGCTCGACTGGTGAAGAATCCACCTCCAATGCAGGAGACTCTAGTTTGATTCCTGGGTCAGGAAGATCCCCTGGAGAAAGGGTAGGGTCCCACTCCATATTCTTAGGCTTCCCTGATGGCTTAGTCAGTAAGGAATCCACCTGCAATGTGGGAGACCTGGGTTCAATCCCTGGGTTTGGAAGATCCCCTGGAGGAGGGTATGGCAACCCACTCCAGTATTCTTGCCTGGAGAATCCCCATGGACAGAGGAGCCTGGTGGACTACAGTCCATGGGGTTGCAAAGATTCAGATACAACTGAGTGACTAAGCACAGCACAGCACAGCACCTTTACAACCCCATATTTTATTGGCCACAGAGAATATTGAGTATTGGCATATGACCCAAACCTAACCTATCAGAATATTTATGTCTTTGGTAAAACATGGTTTTGGCTGATAGTTTGATTATTCTGGTTCACATGGTCCCTTAAAGTCAGATGGCCCTGCAGTTTATGTATAATCTTTAAATTGAAAGATCTGATCACTAGATTTCAGCAAGCCCCACCAAGAGGACACATTTACCCATTCTTCTCTGATTTATGGCCACTCTCCTGGAGTCTACTAAGAAACAGAATTAAGTCTCTGCTACTAATGAAACTGGCAGGCTTATGTCCTTGTTGGGAATTTCAGACATGCCAATCACCAGCTTTCCCTCTGTCAGTTTTGAACCAACTTAGAAACAGAAAAGGGAAAATTCGGGAATAAAAATCCATGGTAACACTTCATTGGAGAATAGATCCTGCCTCTGTAACCAAAAGGCTACTTTCTCTTTCCCCTAAGAGGAGATCATGGGAACCATCAGTGACTAATACCCATGTATCCATCACACAAGTGAACAAATAGAACCTTACCAGCATGTTAGAATCTGCTTAGGCTTCCCTGATGGCTCAAACAGTAAAGAGTCGGCCTGCAATGCAAGAGACCCAGTTTCAATCCCTGGGTCTGGAAGATCCCCTGGAGAAGGGAATGGCAACCCACTCCAGTATTCTTGCCTAGAAAATTCCATAGACAGAGGAGCCTGGTGGGCTACATACAGTCCATTGGGTTGCAAAGAGTCAGACACGACTCAGTGACTTTCACTTTCTTTCTTATGCCCCTACTGATCATATCCTATCCCTCACGAGTTAACTGCTATCCTGAAAACTGTATAATAGATTCTTAGCTTTTTATAGTTTACCAACAATATATAATGGTAATAAATTATTTAGTTTTGTTTTTGAATGTTATTTAAATTGAATCATATTATAAGCATTCATCTGTGACTTGCCTCTTTCTCTAAACATTACAAATTTGACACTCATCCATCTTTAAACAAGAATCTTTAGTTCTTACATTGTTCCTGCCTGATGGTACTTCATTATATAACTATTTTTGCTTATTCTCCTGCTGATGCATTTATTTTCAAGATCGTGGCTTGCTCCTCAAAATGTGGTCCAAGGACCAGCAGCACGAGTGTCATCTGGGAACTTGTTAGATATAAAGAATCTCAGCTTCGTTTCAAACCTTATGGATCGTAATCTGCATTTTGACAAGATCCTGCAGTCATTTGTATGTACATTATTTGGAAATAATAATTTGGAAAGTACCAATCTAATGTACATAAATAACGTTTTTCTAGGGAATAGACCTAAAAGTAAAATTACCTAAATGTAGGATATACATTTGTTCCACTTTACTAGGTCATGCCTGTGTGTGTGTGTTCAGTTGCTCAGTCGTGTCTGGATCTTTACGACTCCATAGACTGTAGCCCGATAGGCTCCTCTGTCCATGGGATTTTTCAGGCAAGAATACTGGAGTGGGTTGCTATTTCCCACTCTGGGGAATCTTCCTGACTCAGGGATCGAACCCACATCTCTTGCGTCTCCTGCATTGGCAGGCAGTTACTTTACCACTGTGCCGCCTGGGACACCTCTAAATGATTTTTAAAAGATTGTCCAAATTTACATCTATACTGGCAGTGGGTGAAAGTTCCCATTGTGTTATATCTTACAACACTTAATATCTGACTTTTAAATTCTTTTCAATCTAATAGGTGTGAAATCACATCATTGTACTTTTATCTGCATTTCCTTGATTACCATGGAGCATGTTTTCATTTATTCATGAGGAATTTTTCTTCTGTATTAAATTAGCATTTTAACCCATTTTATTTCTTGGTTTCATAATAATCTGTAAGGTTTCACTAAATTCTGTATAGTTTTGCTTTCTACAGTTAAATCCTTAGTCCACTTGGAATTAGGTTTTGTGTATGCTTCAAGATAGAAATACAACTTAATTGTTTGTGTATGAATAAAGAGTCAGACATGACTGAGCAACTGAACTGAACTGAATAAATTTTTTAGATCCATTTATTGAATGATCTGGGGCTTCCCTTTTGACTCAGCTGGTAAAGAATCCGCCTGCAATCCAAGAGACTTGGGTTCGATCCCTGGGTTGGGAAGATTCCCTGGAGAAGGGAAAGGCTACCCACTCCAGTATTCTGCCTGGAGTATTCCATGGACTGTATAGTCCATGGGGTCCCAAAGAGTCAGACTTCCACTTCACTTCACTTCATTGAATGATATTTCCACAAAACCAGTTCTACCATAGATCAAGTTTCTGTGTATGCATGGGTTTCATCCTGGATTAACTATTCTGTTTAGCTGATCCAAAGATGGAAAAGCTTTATACAATCAGCAAAAACAAGACCAGGAGCTGACTGTGGCTCAGACCATGAACTCCTTATTGCCAAATTCAGACTTAAATTGAAGAAAGTAGGGAAAACCACTAGACCATTCAGGTATGACCTAAATCAAATCCCTTATGATTATACAGTGAAAATGAGAAATAGATTTAAGGGCCTAGATCTGATAGATAGAGTGCCTGATGAACTATGGAATGAGGTTCGTGACACTGTACAGGAGACAGGGATCAAGACCATCCCCATGGAAAAGAAATGCAAAAAAGCAAAATGGCTGTCTGGGGAGGCCTTACAAATAGCTGTGAAAAGAAGAGAAGCAAAAAGGAAAGGAGAAAAGGAAAGATATAAACATCTGAATGCAGAGTTCCAAAGAATAGCAAGAAGAGATAAGAAAGCCTTCCTCAGCGATCAATGCAAAGAAATAGAGGAAAACAACAGAATGGGAAAGACTAGAGATCTCTTCAAGAAAATCAGCGATACCAAAGGAATATTTCATGCAAAGATGGGCTCGATAAAGGACAGAAATGGTATGGACCTAACAGAAGCAGAAGATATTAAGAAGAGATGGCAAGAATACACAGAAGAACTGTACAAAAAAGATCTTCACGACCCAGATAATCACGATGGTGTGATCACTGACCTAGAGCCAGACATCCTGGAATGCAAAGTCAAGTGGGCCTCAGGAAGCATCACTGTGAACAAAGCTAGTGGAGATGATGGAATTCCAGTTGAGCTATTTCAAATCCTGGAAGATAATGCTCTGAAAGTGTTGCACTCAATATGCCAGCAAATTGGGAAAACTTAGCAGTGGCCACAGGACTGGAAAAGGTCAGTTTTCATTCCAATTCCAAAGAAAGGCAATGCCAAAGAATGTTTAAACTACCACCCAATTGCACTCATCTCACATGCTAGCAGAGTAATGCTCAAAATTCTCAAGCCAGGCTTCAACAATACAGGACTCATGAACTTCCAGATGTTCAAACTGGCTTTAGAAAAGGCAGAGGAACCAGAAATCAAATTGCCAACATCCGCTGGATCATCGAAAAGGCAAGAGAGTTCCAGAAAAACATATACTTCTGCTTTACTGACTATGCCAAAGCCTTTGACTGTGTGTATCACAGCAAACTGTGGAAAATTATTTGAGAGATGGACATACC
>NW_011494889.1:7618910-7619961 GCF_000754665.1 Bison bison bison | reverse complement strand
CCTGCCTCTTGAGAAATCTGTGTGCAGTTCAAGAAGCAACAGTTAGAACTGGACATGGAACAAAAGACTGGTTCCAAATAGGAAAAGGAGTACATCAAGGCTATATACTGTCACCCTGCTTGTTTAACTTATATGTAGAACACATCATGAGAAATGCTGGACTGTATGAAGCACAAGCTAGAATCAAGTTTGCTGGGAGAAATAGCAATAACCTCAGGTATGCAGATGACACCACCCTTAATGGCAGAAAGCGAAGAAAAACTAAAGAGCCTCTTGATGAAAGTGAAAGAGGAGAGTGAAAAAGTTGGCTTAAAACTCAACATTCAGAAAATTAAGATCATGGCATCTGGTCCCGTCACTTCATGGTAAATAGATGGGGAAACAGTGAAAAGAGTGAGAGATTTCATTTTGGGGGGCTCCAAAATCACTGCAGATGGTGACTGCAGCCATAAAATTAAAAGACGTTTGCTCCTTGAAAGAAAAGTTATGACCAACCTAGAGAGCATATTAAAAAACAGAGACATTACTTTGCCAACAAAGGTCTGTCTAGTCAAAGCTATGGTTTTTCCAGTAATTATGTATGGATGTGAGAGTTGGACTATAAAGAAAGCTGAGCACCAAAGAACTGATGCTTTTGAACTGTGGTTCATGCATCAGTTGGATGACTCTTGAGAGTCTCTTGGACAGCAAGGAGATCCAACCAGTCCATCCTAAAGGAAATCAGTCCTGAATATTCATTGGAAGAACTGATGCTGAAGCTGAAACTCTGATACTTTGGCCACCTGATGCAAAGAACTGATTCATTTGAGAAGTCCCTGATGTTGAGAAAGATTGAAGGCAGGAGGAGAAGGGGACAACAGAGGATGAGATGGCTGGATGGCATCACCAACACAATGGACGTGAGTTTGAGTAAACTCTGGGAGTTGGTGATGGACAGGGAGCCTGGTGTGCTGCAGTCCATGGGGTCACAAAGAGTCGGACATGACTAAGCAACTGAACTGAACGGAACTGAATTCTTAGGTACTTTATATTTTTGTTTCTCTTATAAATA
>NW_011494889.1:7609010-7618810 GCF_000754665.1 Bison bison bison | reverse complement strand
TCTTATAAATAATCAAATTTTTAAAATTATAATTTCTAACCAGCTCTTCCTGTTGTATAGAATACACTTTTCTTTTGACTGTTGATTTTTGCATTCAGCAATATTGCTAAGTTATGATTACGTATTCTCTTGGAATTTAATAAAATCAGATTACCTGCAAATAATGATGATTTTGTTTTTATTTCTTATAAGTATGCCTTCTGTTCCTTTTATTCTTACTGCATGTCTAGAATATCAAATACAATCCTTTTTAGAAGGGTGATAGCAGGGCTTCTTATTTTATTCACCATCTCAAAAGGAAGACTCTCATCATTTCACTATTTTGCACAATATTTGTTACAGGTTATGAGTTAAACTTTACCTGATTAAGGAAGGTCCTTTTTATTCCAAGCTGGCTGAGAATTCTTTTTATGACTTGTTAAATAATCAAAGTGTTTTTCTGCTTCCACATAAACATCTGTATAGTTTTTCTCTTTTTACTATGTAAATCTGATAATAGTTATAAATATTTCTGTATTAATAAACTTGTATTTCTAGAATAAGCCAACTTGGTCTTAATGAATTATCTTTCATATACATTTATAGATTCCATTTGCTAATCTTGTTTAGGTTTTTATGTGTGTGAATATACATGAGTGGGAGTGGCCTGTGGTTTTACTCCCCTTGTATATCCTTTAATACATTTGATACCAAGACTATGCTAGACTCATCATGTAAGTTAGGGTTAGTCTTTCTTTTCTAGCCTCTTCGCTTGTGGCTCAACTGGTAAAGAATCTGCCTGCAATGCAGGAGACCTGGGTTTGATCCCTGGGTTGGGAAGACCCCCGGAGAGGCTACCCACTCCAGTATTCTGGCCTGGAGAATTCCATGGACTGTATAGTCTATGGGGCCACAAAGAGTTGGACACTACTGAACAACTTTAACTTTACTTCTATTCTCTGAGAGATTTTATTTAAGATTGGAAATATATGTTCCTTGAATATTTGATGGTAACTTGCATAGAAATCTACCTGGATCTGGATTTTTTGAGTGTGCGGGGGAAGATTTTATAACTATTAACTCAATTTCTTTAATGGTTAGAATGCTACTTTAGAGTTCTAATTCTTGTAAAATTCATTTCTGCAGTATTTTTCCAGAAATTCTTCCATGTCTTCAGTTAGCAATGTTAGTATCAATTTTTACGTCATGAAATTTCCCATAATATCCTCTTATATTTTTGTTTAATCTCTGCAGTAGTTGTAGGTATGCCACTCTTTTATCATTTCTAATATTTCTATTTGTGCCTTCCTTTTGTTTTCTTATTTTTCTTCCTAGAGATATTTTTATTAGTCTTTTTGAAGAACTATATTTTGGCTTTATTGAGTTTTTCTACTGTCATCTACTTTATCTCAATTTGTTTTTTATATTATTTCTTTTTTGAGTTTGTTTTTCTGAAACTTACTAAATTAGTTATTTAGTCTATTACATAGATCTAAGACTTCCTTTTTTTCAAGTGTATGTTTAAGGAAGTAAAATTTCTTCTAAATACCTCTATATTGGAATATCTCATAGTTGTAATATTTCGTTACTGCTCGGAAATAATAGTCTAAGAGCCACTATAATTTGTTTGGCAAATGTGTTGTATGGGAATGCATTTTTAATTTACAGACATGAGTCTTTTAAATTATTATTTTGTTACTGAATTCTAACCTAATTTTATTATTATCACAGAAGTGTTAGAATCAAATCTTTGGCCTAGCATGTAGTCAGAGTTTATAAATGTCTCACAAGTACCTAAAGAAAATATATTTTCCTATTGTTGGATAGCATATGCTATTTATGTTCAGTAGGCCAGTTGTGTTAAGTGTACTGTTCAGATCTTTTGTACCTGTTTGACTCATGAGTTGATATTGGCTAAAATTTCCCACTGTGGTGGTAGACATGTCACTTTTGCATGTAGGTGCCTAATTTTTTGCTTTATACTTTGAGGGTATCTTTTAGGTGACATAACTTTGAATTATTAAGATTTTTTTTAAGAATTGAAACTTTGTAGTGACTGTGTTTATCACTTTTAATGCTTTTCTCCTTTTTTTCGGTTTTGTGTTATATTAACACAAAATCTCTTGTGGTGCCATGTAAGTTCTAGGATTATTTGTTCTAGTTCTGTGAAAAAGAAAATGTCATGGGTATTTTGATAGGGATTGCACTAAATCTGTAGATTGCTTTGGTTAGTATAGACATTTTAACAATCTAAAAATTAACAATTAAGTTAAAAATTAACAATTAAGTTAACAATTAACTCTTCCCCTCCAAGAAGAAGGGATCTTTCCATTCCTTTAAATTATCTTCAATTTACTTTATCAAGGTTTTATAGTTTTTCCAGCGTACAGATCTTTCACCACCTTGGTTAAGTTTATTCCTTTTTTTTTGGATGAGATTTTCAACAGGATTTTTTTTTTAATTTTCTCTTTCTGATATTTCATTGTTAGTCTAAAAATGCAATGGATTTCTATATATTAATCTTTTTATTCTGCTAGCTTATTGAATTCCTTTATTAGTTCTAATAGTTTTTGTGTGGAGACTTCAGGGTTCTTTACATAGAGTATCATGTCATCTGCAAATAGTTTTACCTCTTCCCTTCCAATTTGAATAACTTTAATTTATTTCTCTTGTCTAATTGCTGTGAAGCTCTCTTATAAATTCTTCACTTCCAAAATCTTCCTTATGTTTTTTGAACAAGTCCCTTTTCTGAACTTCTCATTTTGTTCTTATACTGTTTTTCTAATTTCATTAAATTGTTTTTTGTTGTTGTTGTTCTTTCATAGCTCTCTGAGCATCTTTAGAACCACATTTTGAATTCTTTGTCAGGCTATTCATGTAATCCATTTCCTTAGGATTCATTGCTTGAGTTTAATGTGTCCCCTAAATGGTGTCATGTTTCCCTGATTCTTCACTGTCCTTGTAGCCTGTGTAGGTGTCTGCACATTTGAAGAAGCAGTCACCACTTCCAGGCATCATAGACTGACCTCACTAAGAAAAGACCTCCACCTGTGGTTGTACATGCTGGAGCGTGCTGTGACCACCAGTCTATATCTAGTGGTATGGGGCGTCATGTGCAGGGGCATGTGCTGGCTCTGGATCCAGTGGGGTACAATGTCTCATCATTCAGCCCAGTAAGGTCCAGAACATTGACAGTTGTGTAGTGTTTGCCAAATGCTGCAGGGTGTCCACAGAGACTGCAAGGGCTATCATAGTCCTCAGCAGTGCCTACCGGTACAGTAGATAGGGACCAGAGAAGGCAGTGTGGCGGCCCCAGCCAGGACTCTGTGCATCCTCAGTTTCAGGGGTCAGTTTTAGGTGCCTGTGTGCTGACAGGGGATGTTTTTGACAAACTTCATACTTTTTGAACTTTGGACATACCGCCTATCAAGATTTTTAGTACTTAGTTTCAGTGGCTTTCTCATAGATCAGATTGGACATATGAAATATTATTTTCGTCATATGGTCTTAGGAACTTACTGCACGTACATCTACTGATTCCCAGGACATCTTCATTTTATTTTGTACTTAATAATATACTAAACACTATGAAGAATTGATGCTTTTGAACTGTGGTGTTGGAGAAGACTCTTGAGAGTCCCTTGGACTGCAAGGAGATCCAACCAGTCCATCCTAAAGGAAATCAGTCCTGAATATTCATTGGAAGGACTGATGCTGAAGCTGAAGCTCCAATACTTTGGCCACCTGATGCGAAAAGCTGACTCATTTGAAAAGGCCCTGATGCTGGGAAAGATTGAAGGAGGGAGGAGAAGGGGATAACAGAGGATGAGATGGCTGGATGCCATCACCAACTCAATGGACATGAGTTTGAGTAAGCTCCAGGAGTTGGTGATGGACAAGGAGGCCTGGCGTGCTGCGATTCATGGGGTCGCAAAGAGTCAGACACGACTGAGCAACTGAACTGAACTGATGTTGAAAGTAGATTATTTAACTGAATATTTAGGATGCTGTTTACTAAAATGTGATTTTTCTTTTTCCCAACAGAAGTTTTGTTCACAATTTAACCCAGGTAAAACTTTTACTTCTTCACATATTACCACTATATTATTTTTCTCTTCCATATTTACCAGAAAAGGAATTTTCAAAATTAATTCTCAACAAAATTTACTTAGAGCAGAGGTTACTCAAGGTATGGACTAAGATCGCCTAGGTCTTCACAAGCCTTTTGAGGAGGTCCACGAGGTCTACACTTTTCCAACTATATATCTGTCTGAATAGATTTCCCCCCATATACTTCCACCAGAATACCATATACCAACAGCTTGAATGTAGAAGCACTGATGATAATCCAGCTGTCTCTTATTAAGCCAAATATTAAAGAGATTTTACAATGTAAAACAACCATTCTTCTTACTATTCTTTATCTTGGAAAATAATTATTTTTTTCATAAACATGTTGCCATTTCCTACTCCAGGGGATCTTCCTGACTCAGGGATCAAACCCAGATCTCCTGTGTCTCCTCCACTGGCAGGTGGGTTCTTTACCACTAAGCCACAGAGGAAGCCCCCATAATCATGTTAGTTAATATATAATGGGTTTATTGTAGATGTTAAAAATAAATTAATAAATATCTTTACATAGTCTCAATTTTTATTTGTTATATGGTAATAAATATTGATAGGGCTAACTGACATAAAACAAAAGCTCTGTGGGAGTCTCAATAATTTTCAAGCCTATGAAGGAGTCTTTGAGATCTAAAAATTTTGACGTGTGGGTTAGAGGCTGATTTTAAGTGTGACAGATGTATTCCAAAATTTGAAAACTAAAATAAGGTGGTAATATTTGGATATTAAAGCTTCATAAATATTTTCATTTTTTCAAAGCAATTATGTAATGGAAAGAAGAGACAGAAAAAGATAATAATAAATAAAACTTCCTATATTCGATCAAGATAGTTGAATGAGCTCATGTGTTCGTATGTATCCCTATCCCAATCCCAACTGACATTATAGGATTTACTAAAGCTATAACAATGCAAAAAGAAGAAAGTATTATCAGTAGATAAGGAATTTTAACATAGAAAATAGAAAGTTCTAAAAGTAAAATTTTTATTATAGACCCAAATAATGCAGAATAGCCTCCATCTTACTCAAAACATATAGAAACACCATTATAAAATATGTGTGTGTATAATATCAGTGCAGACTTTTACATTAATATTGGTATATGTGCATGTATAGACTGTAAAAGCAATGAAAAAATTTCCTAGTTGTCACAAGTCACTAAAGAACTAAAATCCAGAGTTAGATAAGGTTGAGTTCTGAAGTAAGGTTATTATACGAACTATAAGCCCTGGTGGACAAAGGGTGATGTTTTAACATGTGTATGAGAAGAGAAAATGAAGTTTCCAACGGATGGGAGAAAGAGATGCTGAAATTAACCTCCCTATATGAAGCTAGGATTTATTAAAGATCTGTACAATGAAAACTAGTAAAGCTCCACTCTCTGGCTAATTGCAAATAAACGATGATACACCCTTTTGGGGACTGTAAACAGACAAGGAGTTACCATCACAGAGTTTCAGATGAATGTCCAAGTTAAACTGCTCTCAAGAGGTTGGAGAACCTAGAGCCAAGTAGTAAACTCAAAAATGCAAGTAGTGAAACACATAGGGCCTAGGCAGAGGTGATTGTAAAATTCATTTCATAACCAAGCGTGTATAAGACTCTCTTAGAAAACAAACCCTCCGAAAATAATCTGAAAATAAAAGGTATAAACCACAGGAAAAGACATACTGCCTGGAATATATACATATAAACTGCAGAAAGTTTATACTTTTCAAAACTAAAGATGAGGACCATTTGAAAGATTATTAAATCCATATTTTGTTTGCTCAAAAGATAAAAGAAGGGAAAGAAACATGAACAAGTGTTATTCATAATTATACAACATTGAAGAGCATCCTATATAAATGTCTTATGATGAAGAAATAGGCATCTAAAAATAAAAATTCAGGTTAAATAGAAGACTAGATACAGTTGAAAAAACTGCAGAATTAGTGATGCAGAATGGGAATCATGCAGAATGTAGAACATAAAAAATAAAAGATGTAAAAGAGTTAAAAGACATAGAGGATAGACCAAGACAGTTTGTCATAAATATGATAGGAGTTCCAAAAGGGAAGAAAAAGAATTGGAGAATTCTTTTTCTCCAATAATTATGGAGAATTCTCCAGGGCTTCCTTGATAGCTCAGTTGGTAAAGAATCCGTCTGCCATGCAGGGGACCCCATTTCGATTCCTGGGTCAAGAAGATCTGCTGGGGAAGAGATAGGCTACCTACACCAGTATTCTTGGGCTTCCCTTGTGGCTCAGCTGGTAAAGAATCTGCCTGCAATATGGGAGACCTGGATTTGATCCCTGGGTTGGGAAGATCCCCTGGAGAAGGGAAAGGCTACCCATTCCAGTATTCTGGCCTGGAGAATTCCATGGATTGTATAGTCCATGGGTTGCAAAGAGTGTGGGACATGACTGAATGACTTTCACTTTCACTTACGGAGTTTTCTCCACAGTTCAAGACATGAGTTCTCAGACTGAAAACTGAAGTACTAGATGCAGTAACTAATGAACAAATGAACTATTTAATATGCTAATACATCTAAATAAGCATTGACAGTCAAATATTTAAATAATGACTAATTTTTTAACAAAATGAAATTAAAATAATAGCTAACAAAAATAGAAAATGAAGGAGAATTTGGATTTGCAGCATCATATCCTTCCAGATGTTCAAGCTGGTTTTAGAAAGGCAGAGGAACCAGAGATCAAATTGCCAACATCCACTGGATCATGAAAAAAGCAAGAGAGTTCCAGAAAAGCATCTATTTCTGCTTTATTGACTATGCCAAAGCTTTTGACTGTGTGAATCCCAATAAACTGTGGAAAATTCTTCAAGAGATGGGAATATCAGAACACCTGACCTGCCACTTGAGAAACCTATATGCAGGTCAGGAAGCAACAGTTAGAATTGGACATGGAACAACAGACTGGTTCCAAATAGGAAAAGGAGTACATCAAGGCTGTATATTGTCACCCTGCTTATTTAACTTATATGCAGAGTGCATCATGAGAAATGCTGGGCTAGAAGAAGCACAAGCTGGAATCAAGATTTCCAGGAGAAATAGCAATAACCTCAGATATGCAGATGACACCACCCTTATGGCAGAAAGTGAAGAAGAACTAAAGAGCCTCTTGATCAAAGTCAAAGAGCAGAGTGAAAGAGTTGGCTTAAAGCTCAATATTCAGAAAATTAAGATAATGGCATCTGGTCCCATCACTTCATGGGAAATAGGTGGGGAAACAGTGGAAACAGTGTCAGACTTTATTTTTTTGGGCTCCAAAATCACTGAAGATGATGATTCCAGCCATGAAATTAAAAGACACTTACTTCTTGGGAGGAAAGTTATGACCAACCTAGATAGCACATTCAAAAGCAGAGAGACATTACTTTGCCAACAAAGGTCCGTCTAGTCAAGGCTATGGTTTTTCCAGTGGTCATGTATGGATGTGAGAGTTGGACTGTGAAGAAAACTGAGCACCAAAGAATTGATGCTTTTAAACTGTGGTGTTGGAGAAGACTCTTGAGAGTCCCTTGGACTGCAAGAAGATCCATCCAGTCCATCCTAAAGGAGACCAGTCCTGGGTGTTCATTGGAAGGACTGATGCTAAAGCTGAAACTCCAATACTTTGGCCACCTCATGCAAAGAGTTGACTCATTGGAAAAGACTCTGATTCTGGGAGGGATTGGGGGCAGGAGGAAAAGGGAATGACAGAGGATGAGATGGCTGGATGGCATCACCAACTCGATAGACATGAGTTTGAGTGAACTCTGAGAGTTGGTGATGGACAGGGAGGCCTGGTGTGCTGTGATTCATGGGGTTGCAAAGAGTTGGACACAACTGAGCGACTGAACTGAACTGATCCTTATATGTTTTCAAGATGAAGATATGGATTAGCTTATATTAAATATGCAAGGAAAAAATTTAGGAACATTTATTAAAGTAATAGAAACAAGTCCATAATTTTCAAAAAGTAGGGTTCTGGAAGAAGAATTTTTAAAATGCTAACAATTCAATAGGAGATAATAAAAAAGAAAAAGAGAAATTAAAACAGAATATATCAACACAAAAATAAAATTTAAGAAATAATTTAAATGAATTCAGTAATCAAATGTGACTGGATTAAAATCATCTACTAAATGACAGAAATCCCATAAACCTGATGTGTATAAAGTTATATAGTTAAAGAGTAACACAACTAGGGTGCCCATTCTTACCACTGTTATTCAACATAATTTTGGAAGTCCTTGCCACAGCAATCAGAGAAGAAAAAGAAATAAAAGAAATCCAGATAGGAAAAGAAGAAGTAAAATTCTCACTGTTTGCAGATGACTTGATTCTCTACATAGAAAGCCTTAAACATGCCACCAGAAAATTACTAGAGCTAATCAATGAATATAGTAAAGTCACAGGCCATAAAATTAATACACAGAAATCCCTTGCATTCCTATACACTAATGATGAAAAATCAGAAAGAGAAATGAAGGGAACAATCCCATTCACCATTACAACAAAAAGAATAAAATACTTAGGAATAAATTTACCTAAAGAAACAAAAGACCTGTATACAGAAAACTATAAGACACTGATGAACGATATCATCTTTTTAAGATGTCTGTTTAAGATAACACAAATAAGTAGAGATATATACCATGTTATTGGATTGGAAGAATCAATACAGTGAAAATAAGTATACTACCCAAAGCAATCTATAGATTTAATGCAATCCCTATCAAACTACCAGTGGTATTTTTCACAGAACTAGAAAGAATAATTTCACAATTTGTACGGAAACACAAAAGACCTGATAACCAAAGCAATCTTAAGAAAGAAGATTGGAACTGTAGGAATCAACCTTCCTGATTTCAGACTATACTGCAAAGCTACAGTCATCAAGACAGCATGGTACTGTTACAAAAACAGAATTATAGACCAATGAAACAACATAGAAAGCATGGAGATAAATCCGTACATCTATGGGCACTTTATCTTTGACAGAGGAAGCAAAAATATACAATGGAGAAAAGACAGTTTCTTTGCTAAGTGGTGCTGGGAAAACTGATCAGCTGTGTGTAAAAGAATGAAATTAGAACAATTCCTAACACCATACACAAAAATAAAATGGATTAAAGACATAAATGTGAGACCAGAAACTTTAAAACTCTTAGAGGAAAACATAGGAAAAACACTCTTAGACATAAATCACAGCAAGATCCTCTGTAACCCACCTACTAGAGTAATGGAAATAAAAACAAAAATAAACAAATGGGACCTAATTAAATTTAAAAGCTTCTGCACAATGAAGGAAACTATTAGATCAGATCAGTCGCTCAGTCATGTCCGACTCTTTGCAACCCCATGAATTGCAGCATGCCAGGCCTCCCTGTCCATCACCAACTCCCGGAGTTCACTCAGACTCACATCCATCGAGTCAGTGATGCCATCCAGCCATCTCATCCTCTGTCGTCCCCTTCTCCTCCTGCCCCCAATCCCTCCCAGCATCAGAGTCTTTTCCAATGAGTCAACTCTTTGCGTGAGGTGGCCAAAGTACTGGAGTTTCAGCTTTAGCGTCATTCCTTCCAAAGAAATCCCAGGGCTGATCTCCTTCAGAATGGACTGGTTGATCTCCTTGCAGTCCAAGGGAGTCTCAAGAGTCTTCTCCAACACCACAGTTTGAAAGCATCAATTCTTTGATGCTCAACCT
>NW_011494889.1:7604662-7608910 GCF_000754665.1 Bison bison bison | reverse complement strand
CTTTTGAATATGCTATCTAGGTTGGTCATAACTTTCCTTCCAAGAAGTAAGCATCTTTTAATTTCATGGCTGCAGTCACCATCTGCAGTGATTTTGGAGCCCAGAAAAATAAAGTCTGACACTATTTCCAATGTTTCCCCATCTATTTCCCATGAAGTGATGGGACCGGATGCCATGATCTTAGTTTTCTGAATGTTGAGCTTTAAGCCAACTTTTTCACTCTCCACTGTCACTTTCATCAAGAGGCTTTTGAGTTCCTCTTCACTTTCTGCCATAAGGGTGGTGTCATCTGCATATCTGAGGTTATTGATATTTCTCCCGGCAATCTTGATTCCAGCTTGTGTTTCTTCCAGCCCAGCGTTTCTCATGATGTACTCTGCATATAAGTTAAATAAACAGGGTGACAATATACAGCCTTGACGAACTCCTTTTCCTATTTGGAACCAATCTGTTGTTCCATGTCCAGTTCTAACTGTTGCTTCCTGACCTGCATACAATAAGCAAAGTGAAAAGACAACCCTCAGAATAGGAGAAAATAAAGCAAATAAAACAACTGACAAAGAATTAATCTCCAAAATATACAAGCAGCTCAGGCAGCTCAATACCAGAAAAACATAAAACCCAATCAAAAAGTGGGCAGAAGACCTAAACAGACATTTCTCCAAAGAAGACATACAGATGGCTAATAGATGAAAAGATGTTCAATATCAGTCATTATTAGAGAAATGAAAAGCAAAGCTACAATGAGGTATCATCTCACACTGGTCAGAATGGCCATGATCAAAAAGTCTACAAACAATCAATACTGCAGAGAATGTGGAGAAAAGGGAACCCTCTTGCACTGTTGGTGGGAATGCAAATTGATACAGCCAGTATGGAGATTCCTTTAAAAACTAGGAATAAAACTAGCATATGACCCAGCAATCCCACTGTTGGACATATACCCTGAGGAAACCATAATTGAAAAAGACCCATGTATCCCAACGTCCACTGGAGCTTTATTTACAACAGCTTGGACATGGTTGCAACCTAGATGTTATCAACAGATGAATGGATAAAGAAGTTTTGTTATATATACACAATGGAATATTACTCAGCTATAAAAAGGAATGCACTTGAGTCAGTTCTAATGAGGTTAATGAACCTACAGAGTGAAGTAAGTCAGAAAGATAAAGACAAATATCATATATGTGTATATATATATATATATATATAATATGGAATCTAGAAAGAAGATAGTACTGATGATTCTACTTGCAGCATAGCAAAGGAGATGCAGACATAAAGAATGGACTTTTGGACACAATGGGGAAGGAGAGGGTAGGATGATTTAAGGGAGTAGCATTGAAAATATGCATTACCTTGTAAATATATGTATTACCTTTTACATATATGTAAAATAGATACCCAGTGGGAATTTGCTGTATGACACAGGGAACCCAAAGCTGGTGCTTTGTAACAACTTAGAGGGGTTAGGATGGAGAGGAGGTGGGAGGGAGGTTCAAAAGGGAGGGGACCTATGTATACCTGATTCATGTTGATGTATGGCAGAAACCATCACAAAATTATAAAGTAATTATCCTCTAATTTAAAATGAAAAAAAAATTTTAGGTAACAAAATTTGGAAAGAAAACAATGCAAACGGGGTAATACTATCGAAAGGAAACTAGGGTGATGATATGAATATCAAATAAAAGATATGTGAAGCCCAAAAGATTGGAGAAGGAAATGGCAACCCAGTCCAGTACTCTTGCCTGGTAAATTCCATGGGTGGAGGAGCCTAGTAGGCTACAGTCCATGGGATCGCAAAGAATTGGACACAACTGAGCAACTTCACTGGTTCAATGAAGCACAAAAGACAGCAATGTCATAAAGAGGGAAATTACTTCATGATAAAGGAAAAATCTACAAAGAAGATAAATTATGATACCATATGCACCTAATAATATATCCTCATGCAATATAAAGAAGATAGAAAGTACCTCCAATTCATTTCCTGAATCCAGTACTACTTTTAGTACCAAAAGTAGGCAGAGGAAGAAAGGAAGGGAGGAATGAAAGAAACTGTAGAGCAATATACTTGTATATGTAAAAGCAAAACTTCTACATAAACTATCTGCAAATAGAATCTGGAAATGCATTAAAAGAACAAATTGAAAAGGTCTGGTATCTTCCAGGAAATGCAACATTGGTTCAATATCAGGAAAACTGACAATAATATCGATAATGTCAACACAATAAAGGAGATGATAAGATCATATAAGTAGATTTTAAAATTCAACAACCATTCCTAATAAAAATATAAAGCAAAACAAGTTTAGACAGAATGACTTAATTCTAATAAAAATATTTATTTACCAAATAATAATAATTGTTATAAGTTATGAAATATTTATAATTCAATTAAAATCAGGTTATTGGACAGATATGCTGATAATTAGCACTATTGCTTAATAATGTCTTGAGCATAATAATGTAATAAGACAAGAAAAAGAAATTACAATATTATAAATTCTTAATAGCAATACAGACTATAAAGTACTTAATAAATGTTACAAGACACAGAACCTGTATCAAGAACCACTTTCAAGTTTGGTTGAATGGCTTTTAAAAAGATCATTTTTTAAAGTTTCTAACTGGACTCCAGAGTCCAATTTTTTATTGAAAAATATCTTAAAATTAATATAGAATAATATAGTATAATCTATCTTCCTGGAAGAAAATGAAAATGGAATTCTTTCTTACACCACATACAAAAGAAAAAAATTCCAATTGGCATATGAGACTAATGGAAAATGAAAAAATATTTGGAGAGTTGGCAGAATCTTGAAGCTCTACTACATGGAAATGAGGGAAATCTTATTCAAGTCTGGAAACCAGAGTCTGAAAAAAAGTCATAATTGAAAATGTGAAAATAAAAAAACTTCCTTACAAAGTGCCATAAACAAAGTTAGTTTAAACAATGAATAATTATGAAAAATTATACAGCATAGATCACACTACACAGCTAACATCCCTAGTGTTCAAAAGAAACAGTGGGATAAATTTTGAGAAATGATCCTGCATTATCTCATACACACTCTATAATCTAGCAGTTCTACTCCTAAGTATATACTTAAGAGAAACTCTTGCACTCACCCATCAAGAGATATTTTCAAAAAAAGCTCATAGTAGAACTTCTCATAAAATTCATCCATCCCAAACAGAAAGAACCCAAATGCCCATTAACAGGAGAATGGAAAAATTGTGGTATTTTCCCATGATGGAATATTAACAGTAATAAAAATGAATGAGCTCAGTTATGAGCAATAACATGAATAAATTCTAGTTACATAATGTTGAAGGAAAAAAACAACAGGTCCAGAGAGTTATCTGATCAAGTTTCAAAAACTATCATATTAATGAAAAATAAACACAGAATTCAGAAAAGTGAGTACCTCTCTGGGCAGAAATAGGGAACCAGAAAAGGAAGAAATGTATAGGTAAATGAAAGTTATCTGTAAAGTTCTAGGTCTTGAGTTGGATGCTGTATACTTGGTTTGGATTTTACTGATTTAAAATTTTTTTTTCTTTTTTTTAATTTTAATTGGAGGCTAATTACAATATTGTATTGGTTTTGCCATACATCAACATGAATCCGCCACGGGTGTACACGTGTTCCCAATCCTGAACCCCTCTCCCACCTCCCTCCCCATACCATCCCTCTGGGTCATCCCAGTGCACCAGCCGCAAGTATCCTGTGTCCTGCATCGAACTTGGACTGGCGATTTGTTTCGCATATGATATTATACATGTTTCAATGCCATTCTCCCAAATCATCCCCCTCCCTCCCTCTCCCACAGAGTCCAAAAGACTGTTCTATACATCTGTGTCTCTTTTGCTGTCTCGCATACAGGGTTATCATTACCATCTTTCTAAATTCCATATGTATGCGTTAGTATACTGTATTGGTGTTTTTCTTTTTGGCTTACTTCACTCTGTATAATCGGCTCCAGTTTCATCCATCTCATTAGAACTGATTCAAATGTATTCTTTTTAATGGCTGAGTAATACTCCATTGTATATATGCCTTCAGAATGGGAGAAAATAATAGCAAATGAAGCAACTGACAAACAACTAATCTCAAAAATATACAAGCAACTCCTGCAGCTCAATACCAGAAAAATAAATGACCCAATCAAAAAATGGGCCAAAGAACTAAATAGACATTTCTCCAAAGGAGACATACAGATGGCTAACAAACACATG
>NW_011494889.1:7600535-7604562 GCF_000754665.1 Bison bison bison | reverse complement strand
TGCTCAACATCACTCATTATCAGAGAAATGCAAATCAAAACCACTATGAGGTACCATTTCAAGCCAGTCAGAATGGCTGCGATCCAAAAGTCTACAAGCAATAAATGCTGGAGAGGATGTGGAGAAAAGGGAACCCTCTTACACTGTTGGTGGGAATGCAAACTAGTACAGCCACTATGGAGAACAGTGTGGAGATTCCTTAAAAAACTGGAAATAGAACTGCCATATGACCCAGCAATCCCACTGCTGGGCATACACACTGAGGAAACCAGAAATGATTTAAAATTTAAATGCATAAAAGAGGGTCATGCCAATAATGATAGTAACTCATGGACTGAGGATTGTGATTATTCTGTGTCTGTGTTGTTGTTCAATCACTAAGTCATTTCAGACTCTTTGCAACCCCATGGACTGCAGCATGCCTGGCTTCCCTGTCCTTCACTATCCTCCAGAGTATGCTCAAACTCACATCCTTTGAGTCAGTGATGCCATCCAACTACTTCATCCTCTGTCGCCCCCTTCTCCTCCTGCCCTCAATCTTTCCCAGCATCAGGGTCTTTTCCAATGAGTCAACTCTTTGTGTCAGGTGGCCAGAGTACTGGAGTTTCAATTTCAGCATCAATCCTTCCAGTGATTATTCAGGGTTGTTTTCCTTTAGGATTTAGTGCTTTGATCTCATTGCAGTCCAAGGGAGTCTCAAGAGTCTTCTCCAACACCACAGTTTGAAAGCATCAATTCTTTGATGCTCAACCTTCTTTATAGTCTGGCTCTCACATCCATACCTGACTACTGGAAAAACCATAGCTTGGACTATATGGACCTTGGTTGGCAAAGTGATGTCTCCACTTTTTAATACATTATCTAGGTTTGTCACATCTAGGTTTTCTTCCAAGGAGCAAGCGTCTTTTAATTTCATGGCTGCAGTTACCATCTGTAATGATTTGGGAGCCCAAGAAAATAAAATCTGCCACTGTTTCTATTTTCTCCCCTTCTATTTGCAATGAAGTGGTGGGACCAGATGCTATGATCTTACTTTTTGAAATGTTGAGTTTTAAGCCAGCTTTTTCACTCTCCTCTTTCACCTTCATTTAGGCTGTTTAGTTCTTCTTCACTTTCCACCCTTAGGGTAGTATCATCTGAATATCTGAGTTTATTGATACTTCTCCCTGCAATCTTGATTCCAGCTTGTGTTTCATCCAGCCCAGCATTTTGCATGATGTACTCTGCATATAAGTTAAATAAGCAGGGTGACACAGCCTTGAAATACTCCTTTCCCAATTTTGAACCAGTCTGTTGTTCCATGTCTGGTTCTAATTATTGCTTCTTGGCCCACATACAGGTTTTGCAGAAGGCAGGTAAAGTGATCTGGTATTCCCATCTCTTTCAGAATTTTCCACAGTTTATTGTGATCCGCACAGTCAGAGGCTTTAGCATAGTCAACAATGCAGAAGTAGATATTTTTCTGGAATTTTCTTGCTTTTTCTATGATACAACATTGTTGGCAATTTGATCTCTGGTTCCTCTGCCTTTTTAAATCCAGCTTGTACATCTGGAAGTTCTCAGTTCATATACTGTTTTAGCCTCGCATGAAGGATTTTGAGCATTGCCTTGCTAGCATGTGAAATGAATGCAATTGTGGGGTAGTTTGAACATTCTTTGGTGTTGACTGTCTTTGGGATTGGAATTTTCAGCTACAAATTGGCACTCATCAAGGGCATTGCCAGTGAGTGAACAACAAAGGCATTTGCCTCTACAGAGATTGAACCCCATGCTGCTGCAGCTGTTGACCTTCCACAACCCCTGAGGGAGTTCAGGGTGGAGTGAGGCACTCTGTGCTTCAGGGCATCTGGTGGGACAGGTCTTTAGACAGTTGGATGTTTTTAGGAACAGATTTTATGATCTCCATCCTTGAATCTCCTTATATATAGAGAAGCACTAAATCCCTTCATGGTGAAATCAGACCCTCATGACTAACAGAAAACCTTTTGTAAAGTGAGTACTTCATGGTATTGAACCCCCTTCACCAAAACCTTATATATTGGCCTTTCCCCACTGCCACTTTGGAGCAGTCTCTCAGAGCTGTCCGAGATGCTGCCTCCTGGCCTACAGTCCTCATTTTGCCCCAAATAAAGCTTAACTCGCAGCTCTCAAGTTGTACATCTTTTTTAGTTAACAGAATGAAAACTGACCTTTTCCAGTCCTGTGGCCACTGCTGAATTTTCCAAATTTACTGACATACTGAGCGCAGGACCAAAAGCATCATCTTTTAGGATTTGAAATAGCTCAGCTAGAATTCCATCACCTCCACATTACTAGCTTTGTTCCTAGTAATGTTTCCTAAGGCCCACTTGACTTCAATTCCAGGATGTCCAGCTCTAGGTGAGCGACTATTGTGGTTATCTGGATCATTACCTGGGTCCACCTGGGTCTATCTTGGTTATCTGGGTCATTAAGACTTTTGTACAGTTCTTCTGTGTATTCTTTACACCTCTTCTTAATCTTATCAGCTTCTATTAGGTGCACACAGTTTCTGTCCTTTATTGTGCCCATCTTTGCATGAAATGTTCCCTTGGTATCTCTAATTTTCTTGAAAAGATCTCTAGTCTTTCCCATTCTGTTGTTTTCCTCTATTTCTTTGCATTGTTCACTTAAGGCTTTCTTATATTTCCTTGCTCTTCTGTGGAACTCTGCATTCAGTTAGGTATATCTTCCTCTTTCTCCTCTCCTCTGCCTTTCACTTACCTTCTTTCCTCAGCTATTTGTAAGGCCTCCTCATACAACTATTTTGTCTTCTTACATTTCTTTTTCTTTGGGATGGTTGCAGTCACTGCCTCTTGTACAGTGTTACGAACCTCTGTCTGTAGTTCTTCAGGCACTCTGTTTATCAGATCTAATCCCTTGAATCTATTTGTCACTTACATATAATAGTTAGGGATTTGATTTAGGTCATACCTGAATGGCCTAATAGCTTTCCCTTCTTTCTTCAATTTAAGTCTGAATTTGGCAACAAAAAGCTCATAATCTGAGCCACAGTCAGCTCCAGGTCTTGTTTTTGCTGACTGTATAGAGCTTTTCCATCTTCAGCTGCAAAGAATATAATCATTCTGATTTCGGTGTTGACCATCTGGTGATGTCCATGTGTAGAGTTGTCTCTTGTGTTGTTGGAAGAGGGTGTTTGCTATGATCAGTGTGTTCTCTTGGCAAAAGTCTGTTAGCCTTCCTACTTCATTTTGTACTCCAAGGCCAAACTGCGTGTTACTTCAAGTATCTCTTGACTTCTTTGCATTCTAGTCCCCTGTGGTGAAAAGGACAGCTTTTTTTGGTGCTAGTTCTAGAAGGTCTTGTAGGTCTTCATAGAACCATTTGACTTCATCTTCTTTGGCACTAATAGTTGTGGCATAGACTTGAATTACTGTGATATTGAATGGTCTGCCTTGGAAACAAACCGAAATCATTCTGTTGTTTTTGGGATTGCACCCAAGGACTGCATTTCAGACTCTTGTTGACTGTTTCTCTACTGGATTGTTGCCCATACAAGTAGATATAATGGTCCTCTGAATTAAATTTGCCCATTCCCATCCGTTATAGTTCACCGATCCCTAAAATGTCAATGTTCACTCTTGCCATCTCCTTCTTGACCACATCCAATTTACCTTGATTCATGGACCTAACATTCCATGTTCCTAGGCAATATTGTTCTTTACAGCATCAGACTTTACTTTCACCACCAGTCACATCCACAACTGGGCGTTGTTACTGCTTTGGCCCAGCCTCTTCATTCTTTCTGGGGCTATTTCTCCGCTCTTCCCCAGTAGCATATTGGACACTCCTACTGAACTGGGGGGCTTATCTTCCAGTGTCATATTTTTTTGCCTTTACATACTGTTCATGGAGTTCTCCAGGCAAGAATAATGAAGTGGTTTGCCATTCCTTTCTCCAGTGGATCACATATGTAAAGTCCAAACAAAACAAAGAGCTCCTACAAATGATAAGAAAATGGTAAGTGCCAATAGAAGAATGTAAAAAA
>NW_011494889.1:7598137-7600435 GCF_000754665.1 Bison bison bison | reverse complement strand
CCCAGGGACGGGGGAGCCTGGTGGGCTGCCGTCTACAGGGTCGCACAGAGTCGGACACGACTGAAGCGACTTAGCAGCAGCAGCAGCAGCAGCAGGAGTGTAGAGGATGTTATTAATTCTTTGGATTGTTTCTCTTGTTAAAAACAACACATACTAATTTTGATTTTTTTTAAATTGAGATATTTGAAATTTTAAAAACAAATTAAAACATTTTTACAGTTATATTTTGCCACAACTAAAAATGAACTTTGTCCAAAATGTAAAGAAATGCAAACACATTTTATTTTGTAGATTGTCGTTTTATGGATATATGATCCAGAAAACGCGGACCCCAGTGAGTTGCTGTGGAATGCCAATGAACCTTCCCTAGTAGGTGGAAACATTATTATTTTCATGGATAAAATAATATGCTACATTTCTTTTTTAAGAGCTGCAAATAATTTATTATAGTTTAAGTAGCCTAGAACTAAACACATTTTAATTATCCATTAAATTTAGTTTACTCATTATAGTGATTTTGAACTTGTGCTCAATCACTACAATTATAAATCTTTCTTTAGAATTCTTATTGAGCATTTTCCATATTTTCTGTGAACCTCATTATCCACGAAGGGGCTGACCATTAAAATGCTTTCAAGGTGTTTCTTGAGCATCTACCTTGAAGTCATCCTTCAAAAATCTGTCTAGTTCTTTATTGAATGCTTTACCATTGGAGATTAATAAAGTGCAACACAGTGTATAAATAAGTCCTTCCTTTTATCTGTTACAAATTTACCTCTTTCAAGATTCAAGTTTTTTCTTCTGTTACAATTAAAAGGTACAGAAGAGAAACATAAAATGAAAAGTTTTCTTATAGGATTCTCTATGTCTTAATTAGTCTAGATCTGAGTTTTTCATAGCATGTTGTTATGACTCATGGTAATTAAATTCACAGGAGATAGACTGATAAATCAGAAGGACAACCAGTCAGTTGTTTTGTTTGACAATGACTTCAGAGGGAATAAAATAAATTAATGGTAATTAAACACCTGGAGTAACAGGCAAATTTGGCCTTGGAGTATGGAATGAAGCAGGGCAAAGGCTAATAGAGTTTTGCCAAGAGAATGCACTGGTCATAGCAAACACCCTCTTCCAACAATAGAAGAGAAGACTCTACATATGGACATCACCAGATGGTCAACACCAAAATCAGATTGATTATATTCTTTGCAGCCAAAGATGGAGAAGCTCTATACAGTCAGCAAAATCAAGACTGGGAGCTGACTGTGGCCTAGATCATGAACTCCTTATTGCCAAATTCAGACTTAAATTAAAGAAAGTAGGGAAAACCACTAGACCACTCAGGTATGACCTAAATCAAATCCCTTATGATTATACAGTGGAAGTAAGAAATAGATTTAAGGGCCTAGATCTGATAGATAGAGTGCCTGATGAACTATGGACTGAGGTTCGTGACATTGTACAGGAGACAGGGATCAAGACCATCCCCATGGAAAAGAAATGCAAAAAAGCAAAATGGCTGTCTGGGGATGCCTTACAAATAGCTGTGAAAAGAAGAGAAGCGAAAAGCAAAGGAGAAAAGGAAAGATATAAGTATCTGAATGCAGAGTTCCAAAGAATAGCAAGGAGAGATAAGAAAGCCTTCCTCAGTGTTCAATGCAAAGAAAGAGAGGAAAACAAGAGAATAGGAAAGACTAGAGATCTCTTCAAGAAAATTAGAGATACCAAGGGAACGTTTCGTGCAAAGATGGGCTCGATAAAGGACAAAAATGGTATGGACCTAACAGAAGCAGAAGATATTAAGAAGAGGTGGCAAGAATACACAGAAGAATTATACAAAAAAGATCTTCAGGACCCAGATAATCACGATGGTGTGATCACTCACCTAGAGCCAGACATCCTGGAATGTGAAGTCAAGTGGGCCTTAGGAAGTATCATTACGAACAAAGCTAGTAGAGGTGATGGAATTCTAGTTGAGCTATTTAAAATCCTAAAAGATGATGCTCTGAAAGTGCTGCACTCAGTATGTCAGCAAATTTTGAAAACTCAGCAGTGGCCATAGGACTGGAAAAGGTCAGTTTTCATTCCAATCCCAAAGAAAGGCAATGTGAAAGAATGCTCAAACTACCACACAATTGCACTCATCTCACATGCTAGTAAAGTAATGCTCAAAATTCTCCAAGCCAGGCTTCAGCAATATGTGAACTGTAAACTTCTAGATGTTCAAGCTGGTTTTAGAAAAGGCAGAGGAACCAGAGATCAAATTGCCAACATCCACTGGATCATGGAAAAAGCAAA
>NW_011494889.1:7595821-7598037 GCF_000754665.1 Bison bison bison | reverse complement strand
ATATAAGATTATATATATATATATATATATATACCCTTTGGGTCAATAATCCCACTCCTTGGAATCTACTCCACAGAAGTATTAATAAAACCTCTAGTATATACTGCTATATGTAAAATGATCCATATTTTGTAGCATTGTAATGTGGTAAAGCAAACCAAAACTGGAGCCACAGCAAATCTCCAGTATTCTAGAAATTGATCTATAAATTACAATATAACTATATCATAGAATATTGCCCAGGCATTATGAGTTGACACTGGAGAAATTCAATGACGTATATTTGAGTGAAAAAAAAGAATGTGGAACGTATGTATAATGTGATCCAATTTTTTTTTAAAAAGAACATGTTAAGATGCATCGTTTTAAAAATACATGTACACATGTGTGTGTGTATATCTCTGCAAATTCATAGCATGGAGAAAAATAGGGAAAAATAAATACTAATTGTTAAATTATGTAGGTTGAGAGAAGGTAAAGGTAAAGGGAAGATAAAAGGGAGGAAGGGAGGGAGGGAAGGAAAAGGGGAGGGAGAAAGAGAGGAAAGAAGGAAGGGCAGCAATATATGGGGATAATAAAGAATCTAAGGCAAACAAAAACGTTTTCATGTGTACACACATATGTCTATGCAACTACCACACAGATCAATATGTAGAAGATAGATAATGTTCCTTAGGTTAAAAACTTTTACAAATTAGTAAATAAAAGACTAATAACCCAATGGGGCTTTCCTGGTGGCTCAGCAGTTTAGGAATCCACCTGCCAATGGAGGAGATTTGGGTTCAGTCCCTGGGTTGGGAAGATCCCCTGGAGAAGGAAATGGCAACCCACTCCAGTACTCTTGCCTTGAAAAATCCCATGGACAGAGAAGCCTGGCAGGATACAGTCATGCGGTCACAAAGAGTCAGACATGACTTAGTGTCTAAATGACCACCACCACAACAACCCAACAGAAAACCAGCAAAGGAAATGAACAGATAGTTCACCAGACAGGAAACAAATAGAGTATGAATATATGGAGAGATGCTCAAACTTTCTCATGATAAAAGAAATGCAGATTAAAACTGCATCAAAATACCATTTTTCATCCATCAGGCTGACAATATTCAAATATATGACAATACACCACATTGGGAAAGCTGTGAAGAAAAGAAGAAATCTCATACATTGCTAGTGAGAGGGTACATTGTTAAAACTGCAATGGAGAATAATTTAGCAGAATCCTTAAAAACTACAAATGCATATTCTCTGCGACTCAACAATTCTCCTTTTAGGAATACTCCAAGGTACAAAGTAATATATGTTCAGAGTTGCTCATTCCAACTTTGATTGTAATGGAAAATGATGTAAACAAATATTTATTAGTAGGTTACTTATTAAATTATGATTCCTCCATAATTTGTAATAATATGTGAAATAATATGAAAAACTCATGAGAGCATTTAAAGATCAAAGATATAACTTTAAGTGAATATCTTGTTCAAAAATGCATTTAATATACTAGTATTTACATAAAATGGAGAAAAGTAACATTGGCTATGCACAAAAATTTTATGGAAATATAGAAGAAACCTTATCAATAGTAGTCACTTGCAGGGTGTGTGAAGTAAGTGACAAAGCATAAGGTGGGAGAGACAATTTTTGCTGTATTTGTAATATAATGTACTTTTATAGTAGAATAAAATGTCTATTCAAGAAGAAAATAATAAAATAATGAGATCTACATCTATGGAAATGCCTGTGGTATATCGACAAAAGCGAACTACGAGTGTGTGTGTGCTCAGTTGCTCAGTTGTGTCCGACTCGGTGTGACCCCATGGACTGTAGCCCACCAGTATCCTCTGTCCATGGGGATTTTCCAGCCAAGAATACTGGAGTGGGTTGCCACGCCCTCCTCCATGAGCAGTGTAATTTCATTTTTGTAAAAAGTGTATGAGTGTGTGGGGAGGCTGCTGTGTCTATTTGTGGGTGCAGAAAATGACATGTAGGCATTCATATAAAGCCTTAATATTAGTTACCTCAGGAGTGTAGACGGAGAAGGCAATGGCACCCCACTCCAGTACTCTTGCCTGGAAAATCCCATGGACGGAGGAGCCTTGTAGGCCGCAGTCCATGGGGTCGCGAAGAGTCCGACACGACTGAGCGACTTCACTTTCACTTTTCACTTTCATGCACTGGAGGAGGCAATGGCAACCCACTCCAGTGTTCTTGCCTGG
>NW_011494889.1:7591949-7595063 GCF_000754665.1 Bison bison bison | reverse complement strand
AGGGGAGAGTGAAAAGTTGGCTTAAAGCTCAACATTCAGAAAACTAAGATAATGGCATCTGGCCCCATCACTTCATGGCAAATAGATGGGGAAACAGTGGCTGACTTTATTTTTGGGGGCTCCAAAATCACTGCAGATGGTGATTGCAACCATGAAATTAAAAGGAACTTTTAATTTCCTTTTAATTCCTTGGAAGGAAAGTTATGACCAACCTAGATAGTATATTAAAAAGCAGAGACATTACTTGTCAACAAAGGTCCATCTAGTCAAGGCTATGGTTTTTCCAGTAGTCATGTATGGATGTGAGAGTTGGACTATAAAGAAAGCTAAGTGCCAAAGAACTGATGCTTTTGAACTGTGGTGTTGGAGAAGACAGTTGAGAGTCAGTTGGACTGCAAGGAGATCCAACCAGTCCATCCTAAAGGAGATCAGTCCTGAATATTCATTGGAAGCACTGATGCTGAAGCTGAAACTCTTAATACTTTGGCCACCTGATGCAAAAAACTGACTGCTTGGAAAAGACCCTGACGCTAGGAAAGATTGAAGGCAGGATAGAAGGGAACGACAGTGGATGAGATGGTTGGATGGCATCACCAACTCAGTGGAGATGAGTTTGAGTGAACTCTGGGCGTTGGTGATGGACAGGGAAACCTGGCGTGCTGCAGTCATGGGGTTGCAAAGAGTCGGACACAACTGATCAACTGAACTGAACCAAGTTATAGTGTTATATCAATATCGATTTCTTGGCTTTGACAATGCACTAAGATTATGTAAGCAGTTGTCATTAGGGAAGGCTGACTCAGTTCTTGGGAGTGAAATTGTTTCAAAATAAATTAGTTAAAATTTTATTTAAAAATTCCTTTAGTATTTGCTCATTGTATGAAGAATAAAATCCAAACTATTTTCCAAAGCCTACAATGCTTAGCATGATGTGGCCCCTACCTATCTTTTTTTTAACTTTTCCTGTATTAGTCTCTCTTTTACTTACTGTAATCTAGCCATTATCTTCCTTTTAATTCTTAAAATATAATAATTCCTCTTCTACTTCAGAGCCTTTGTAACTGTTGTTAATTCTGTCTTTAATGCTCCTTTCACAGTTGTGGGAAAGCTTTACTGTCCTCTGGGTGGTGAGACTATTTTCTCCTTTATTTATTCAACAAATGTTTATAAATGCTGGTTTGGGAAGCAAAGCCTTGAGGCAGTAGTTCAGTTTTGGACATACTGATTTGAAGTGCTTGCAAGTCAAGTAAGAAAGAAACAAGCCCTCAAAAGGGCAGATTAGTTCAATGTTTCAAATGCTGCTGAGAAACCAAGTGAGAAAAAAAAAGATATTTATTAAATTTAGCTATATGTATAACCATTAGAGTGCTGTGACATGCCTGCTGCTCAGTCGTGTCTGACTCTTTGTGACCCCATGGACTGTAGTCTGCCAGGCTCCTCTGTTCACGGAACTTTACAGGCAAGAATACTGGAGAAGGTTGCCATTTCCTATTCCATCAGACCATATACTGATGTTATAAAGAAGAATACTTTTTTAAAAAGGAAAAGTTTTACAGTAGATAGTGAAATTTGCTAGTTAAAATTAATAGTAATAAAATAAATTAGCATAGTCCTTTGAGAAATAATTTTGTTCTAATTATATCAAAAATTTTTTAAGTGTTCATAATTTTTGATCCAGTAATCACATTTTCAAGAATCTAGTAAAAAGAAATATTTATAAAGTAGAAAAAACTATATCTAATAATGTCCATGGCTTTAATATTTACAAAAGTGAAAAAAATAAAGCTACATAAATGTTTGATAGGGGAATGTTAAGTAAGTAATGATAGTTCACTCAACGGAATATTATACTACAATTTGAAATGATGTTTATATTACAAATAGTTGAGAAAAGGAGAGAAGCGGAAGACAAAGGAGAAAAAGATTTACCCAGCTGAATGCAGAGTTCTAGAGAACAGCACAGAGAGATAACAAAGCCTTCTCAAGTGAACAATGCAAAGAGACAGAGGAAAACAACAGAATGGGAAAGACTAGAGATCATTTCAAGAAAATGGGAGATACCAAGGGAACATTTCATGCAAGATAGGCACAACAATAAAGGACAGAAACAGCAAGGCCCTAACAGAAGCAGAAGATATTAAGAAGAGGTGGCAAGAATGTACAGAAGAACTGTACAAAATAGGTCTTAATGACTCCAATAACCATGATGGTGTGGTCAGTCGTCTAGAACCAGACATTCTGGAGTGTGAAGTAAAATGGGCCTTAAGAAGCACTACTGCGAACAAAGCTAGTGGAGATGATGGAATTCCCGCTGAACTATTTCAAATCCTAAAAGATGATGCTGTTCAAGTGCTGCACTCAATATGCCAGCAAATCTGGAAAACTGAGCAGTAGCCACAGGACTGGAAAAGGTCAGTTTTCATTCCAGTCCCAAAA
The DNA here is from genome assembly GCF_000754665.1 of Bison bison bison. Classification (NCBI taxonomy): domain Eukaryota; kingdom Metazoa; phylum Chordata; class Mammalia; order Artiodactyla; family Bovidae; genus Bison; species Bison bison. The sequence goes on along the minus strand of NW_011494889.1, from coordinate 7,592,627 downwards.
AAGGGCAATGCCAAAGAATTTTCAAATTATCATATAGTTGCACTGATTTCACATTAGGAAGATTATGCTCAAAATCCTTCAAGCTAGGCTTCAACAGTATGTGAACTGAGAACTTACAGATGTACAGGCTGGATTTAGAAAAGACAGAGGAACCAGAGGCCAAATTGTCAACATCTACTGGATCATAGAAAAAGTAAGAGAATTCCAAAAAAGCATCTATTTCTGCTTCATTGACTACACTAAAGCCTTTGACTGTGTGGATCATAACAAACTGTGGAAAATTCTTAGAGATAGAAATACCAGACCACCTTACCTGTCTTCTGAGAAACTTGTGTGCAGGATAAGAAGCAACAGTTAGAACCTGACATGGAACAATGAACTGGTTCAAAACTGGGAAAGCAGTATATCAAGGCTGTATACTGTCAATCTGCTTATTTAACTTATATGCAGAGTACATCGTGCAAAATGCTGGGCTGGATGGCTTACAAGCTGAAATCAAGATTGCCAGGAGAAATAGCAATAACCTCAGATATGCAGATGACACCACCCTTATGGCAGAAAGCAAAGAACTAAAGAGACTCTTGATGAAAGTGAAAGAGGAGAGTGAAAAGTTGGCTTAAAGCTCAACATTCAGAAAACTAAGATAATGGCATCTGGCCCCATCACTTCATGGCAAAT
>NW_011494889.1:7575511-7591849 GCF_000754665.1 Bison bison bison | reverse complement strand
AAGTGAAAGAGGAGAGTGAAAAGTTGGCTTAAAGCTCAACATTCAGAAAACTAAGATAATGGCATCTGGCCCAGCATCACTTCATGGCAAATAGATGGGGAAACAGTGTCAGATTTTATTTTACTGGGTTCCAAAATCACTGCAAATGGTGACTTCAGCCATAAAAGACACTTGCTCCTTGGAAGGAAAGGTACATCAAACCTAGACAGAGATTAAAAAGCAGAGACATCACTGTGACAACAAAGGTACCTTATAGTCAAAGCTAGGTTTTTCCAGTAGGCATGTATGGATGTGAGAGCTGAACCATAAAGAAGGCTGAATACTGAAGAATTGATGCTTTCGAACTGTGGTGCTGGAGAAGACTCTTGAGAGTCCCTTGGACAGCAAGGAGATCAAACCAATCAATCCTAAAAGAAATCAACCCTTAATATCCATTGGAAGGACTGATGCTGAAGTTGAAGCTCTAATACTTTGGCCAACCTATGTGAAGAACCGACTCATTGGAAAAGACCCTAATGCTAGGAAAGATTGAGAGCAGAAGGAGAAGAGGGTGACAGAGAATGAGATGGTTGGATGGCATCACTGACTCAATAGACATGCGTTTGACTAAACTCTGGGAGATAGTGAAGGACAGGAAAGCCTGGCATGCTGCATTTCATGGGGTCACAAAGAGTCGGACATGACTTAGGGACTGACTGAACAACAACAATGGACTTTAGATTATATAGCGTGAATACGCAGCAGTAACCCACATTTGGTAAACCTTAAGAAAATGTCCTAAATGTAGAAAAAAAGAAAATATCCTAAATGTGTTTTTTATACTTTTGATGATTCCTTTGTGGTAATGTTTTTCTATACTTATAAAATTATCTTTGATGACCATGAATTATCCTCTTAATGGAGAAACATACGTTCTTAAGCTTGTTTATCTGGTTGTCTTAACTTTCTCTTAGTCTGTCCTTTTTTCTGTCATCTTGTTGTATAGGTTGTTGTATTTTATGTCCATCTTATTCTATGCCACATTAAGAATGCTCGTTTTACTCTTTTATTTTGCAGTTATAGGAAAGATAGTTGTATTTAAAATTCTGAATAGTGAATAAGACTTTTAGAAACAAAATAAAAAGATTTATTATTTATCATTTTTTTTTACCAGACAAATCTGTTTTTCTCCATCAAAATCTCTAAATGTGTATTCTTCAGGGAAGCTTTCCTGAAGACCACCATTCCTACTCTTAAAAATGGGTTAAATTCTCCTGTTAGACAATCCCATAGTCCTAATGATTATATCCTTAGTCATACTCATACAGCAATCTCAAAAGTTTCTTTGTGGGTGGTTGACATATTTCCAGGAAATTAAACAGGAGCGTTATTGGAGGAGTCTAGACTAGCCCTATCTGAATTTGCATTCTACAGATTCCCTATAATGTAACTGTTGCCTCTATTCTTAAAAAACTTTATTAGAGATAATTCCAGTAAATTCAACAGCTCCTTAAATCTCATCAGAAAAAGAGGGGGCATGTCAGATCTGTCTTTATACTAATAGAATTTTTCTTCGAGCTTCCAGATATATTTGAAATATGCTTTTTAAAGGATATGTTGTTTTGAAGTCAGGCTTATATAGAAATAATTCTAAAGATTAGTTTTAGAAACTCCATTACATATTTCATTGATATTAAAACTAAGAGTATTTATTTAAGAGCCTCCATAATCTCAGTTTATTCAGGACTCTGTACATAGTATTTTCAACATGTTATAAATTATATTGTGATATTTATAATTCATAAAGTTCTACTGGGGAGGAGACCATATAGTAGGGAAAAAATAAAACTGAATCTTGAGAATGTGGTAAATTTATAAATGTAAGCAATGTCTTAACTAAAATAATAAATTTAATGCATCATGGTGTAATTTCAGGGTAACTTTGGCTATGAAAAGAGTAAAGAGAGGAATCTTTTTTTTTTTTTTTTTTTTACAGAATTCCATAATACTTAGCAAGCAGTTGGCAGCTTTGGGACAGATGCCTTTCATATATACAATTCTGAAGAGAAAAGTTTATTTTCCACAAGAAAGAATAAAGGATGGGTATTTAATTTTTAAATTTAAGATGTGAAATTTATGTTTAAAATTAAGTAAAATTATTATCATAAACTTCAAGATATTTAAAAACCCCAGTAGAATTTCATGGAGTATCTTCTATGTAATTTCTAAGTAGCTTGTTTTAACACATAAAAATTGTGATAATCAAAACTGGTTACCAACTCAGAAAATATCAGTCACAGTCCTGGAGTAGGTTCACAATTTGTTTAAATAGCTAAAGGTCAATGAAAGAGTCTCATTCAGGATAGTAGCAAATCTTGACAATACTGCAAAATGTTTTCTGCTGGTTCTTTAAAATGAGCCACAGTGGTATGACTGATAGCACAGTTATTGCTATTATTTCAGTACAGGGGCATACACACAAACACACATCTGAAAAGTAAAACTGGTTATTGTTAAAGTTAGTAGGTGATCATGGGGTTTAAACAAACTTTTTGAAATTTTATTTTATTGAAGTATAGTTGGTTTACAATGTTGTGTTAATTTCTACTGTATAGCAAAGAGATTCAGTTATATATATACATACATATATTTATATATATACACACACACATTGTTTTCATGTTCTTTTCCATTATGGTTTGTCAAAAGATACTGAGTATAATTCCCTGTGCTACACAATAGGACCTGCTGTTTAGCCATCCTGTATATACTAGTTTGCATCTGCTAATCTCAGTCTCCCAATCTATCCCTCCTCATTCCTCCCTTCTTTGGCAACCACAAGTCTGTTCTCTATGTCTGTAAGTCTGCTTCTATTTTGCAGATAAGTTCATTTGTGTCGTATTTTAGATTGCACATATAAGTCCCATTTGTTTATTTTTGCTTTTATTTCTACTGCCTTGGAAGACTGACCTAAGATAACACTGGTACAATTTATGTCAGGGAATGTTTTGCCTATGTTCTCATATAAGAGTTTTATGGTGTCATGTTTTAAAGTCTTTAAGCCACTTTGAGTTTATTTTTGTATATGTTGTGAGGATTCGTTCTAACTTCATTGATTTATATGCAGATAGCCAGCCTTTCGAAATCAATCAAGCACCTAGGCTTGATTGACAATCCAAGGCTGTATATTGTCACCCTGCTTATTTAACTTCTATGCAGAGTACATCATGAGAAATGCTGGACTGGATGAAGCACAAGCTGGAATCAAGATTGCCAGGAGAAATAGCAATAACCTCAGATATGCAGATGACACCACCCTTATGGCAGAAAGCAAAGAAGAACTAAAGAGCCTCTTGATGAAAGTGAAAGAGGAGAGTGAAAAAGTTGGCTTAAAACTCAACATTCAGAAAACTAAGATCATGGCATCTGGTCCCATCACTTCATGGCAAATAGATGGGGAAACAATGGAAACAGTGACAAACTTTATTTTGGGGGGCTCCAAAATCATTGCAGATGGTGACTGCATGCATGAAATTAAAAGACAATTTCCCCTTGGAAGAAAAGCTATGACCAACCTAGACAGCATATTAAAAAGCAGAGACATTACTTTACCTACAAAGGTCCATCTAGTCAAGGCTTTGGTTCTTCCAGCAGTCATGTATGGACGTGAGAGTTGGACTATAAAGAAAGGTGAGCACCTAAGGATTGATGCTTTTGAACTGTGGTGTTGGAGAAGGCTCTTGAGAGTCCCTTGGACTGCAAGGAGATCCAACCAGTCCATCCTAAAGGAAATCAGTCCTGAATATTCATTGGAAGGACTGATGCTGAAGCTGAAACTCCAATACTTTGACCACCTGATGCGAAGAACTGACTCATTGGAAAAGACCCTGAGGCTGGGAAAGATTGAAGGCAGGAGGAGAAGGGGACAACAGAGGAGGAGATGGTTGGAATGCATCACTGACTCAAAGGACATGAGTTTAAGCAAGCTCCAGGAGTTGGTGATAGACAGGGAAGCCTGGCGTGCTGCTCCATGGGGTCACAAAGAGTCAGACACGACTGAGTGACTGAACTGAATTGAACTGAGGCAAAGGGCAAGGTGCTTATAACTAAAAGATGTAGTACTTCTAGACAACAACCTCATAGTTTAGCAGGGGAGACAAGTAAACAAATAGACTCTGCGATAGAAGTGAACCCAAGGTGAAGTGGAATGTATGTAAGGTACACCAACTATGGCTTGGAAGGTGCACTGAGGCTCAGAGAGGACTTTCCTAAAGAGGTGACATCCGCATTATTGAAAATAAAAGTCAGCCAATTGAAGGAGCCTTTCAAACAGTGGGGCAACATATAGGAGGGCCTTCAAACAGAGACCTGAGAGAGCAGATTCATTCTAGGAGATCAAAGTTCAATTCATGGTTAAATTAAAGGGTGATTTTAGAACAATGCTCAAACAATTTAGAACATGCATCAACTTAAAGTAGACTGCTCTACACATAGATTGTTATATAAGAACCTCATGGTAACCACAAACCAAAAACCAATAGAGTCACCAAAAATAAAGGGAAAGGAATGCAGGTATTGCACTAAAGTCATCAAAATACAAGGAGAGATAGTAAAAGAAGAAGAAAGTAACAGAGAACAACAACAACAAAAGTAACCAGAAGACAATTAACAAAATGGCATATATATCAATGCCATTTTGTTTGTAAGTACATACATATCAATGATTACTTCAAATGTAAATGAACTAAATGCTCCCATCAAAAGATATAGGGTGATTGAATGGATTGAAAAATAAGACCCATATATATGCTGCCTATAACAGACTCACTTCAGATCCAAAGCCATACACACAGACTGCAAGTGAAAGGGTGGAAAAAGATACAGGCATACCTTATTTTATTGTGCTTTACTTTATAACTGAAGGCTTTTGGCAACTGCATCTGTCAATACTATCAGTACAATTTTTTATAACAGCATTTGTTCATTTTGTGTCTCTGTGCCACATTTAGTAATTCTTGCAATATTTCAAACTTTTTGTTATTGTTTATATTATTATATTATATTTTATGTAATAATAATATTAATGACTACAGCCATGAAATTAGAAGATGCTTGCTTCTTGAAAGCTATGACAAACCTAGATAGCAGACAGAATATTAAAGAGCAGAGATATCACTTTGCTGACAAAGGTCCATATAGTCAAAGCTATGGTCTTTCCAGTAGTCATGTTACGGATGTGAGAGTTGGACCATAAGGAAGACAGAGTGCCGAAGAATTGATGCTTTCAAACTGTGGTGCTGGAGAAGACTCTTGGGAGTCCTTTGGACATTGAGGAGATCAAACCAATCAGTCCTGAAGGAAATCAACCCTGAATATTCATTGGAAGGACTGATGCAGAAGCTGAAGCTCCAATACTTTGGCCACCTGATGCAAGGTGCCTGATGCTGAGAAAGATTGAGGGGAAGAGGAGAAGGGGGCAACAGAGGATGACATGGTTGGATGGCATCACAGACTCAATGGGCATGAGTTTGAGCAAACTCTAGGAGATAGTGAGGGAGAGGGAAGCCTGGTATGCTGCAGTTCATGGGGTCACAAAGAGTCAGACATGACTTTGTGACTGAAGAACAATAAATATTAATGGTGGTCGTGATCAGTGATCTTTGATACTACTATTGCAAAATGATCACAGTTAGCTGAAGACTCAAATTTTGGTTAGTGTTTTTTACCAATAAAGTCTTTTTGATAAAGATATATACCTTTTTCTTTTAGACAATGCAATTGGACACTCAATAGACTACAGCATGTACACATAAGATTTCTATGCATTGGGAAACAAAAACAATCATGTGACTTGCTTTACTGCAATATGTGCTTAATGCAAAGGTCTGGAACTGAACCCATAATATCACCAAATAATGCCTGTACTCTATGAAAATGAAAGCAAAAATATAGCTGGTGTAGCAATATTTATATTGGACAAAATAGACTTTAACATGAACTGTAATGAAAGACAAATTGGAACATAAATAATTACAAAGATATCAATCCAAGAAGAATATATAACACTTGTAAATATATAAGCACCCAACGTAGGAATACCTAAATACATAAAGGAAATATTAACAAACATTACAGGAGAAGTTGACAGTAATACAATAACAACAGGGTCCTTTAAACCCCACTTATATTAATGGACAGCTTATCTATACAGAAAACCAATAAGGAAACACTGGCATTAAATGACACATTAGAACCAATGATGAGATGCACACAGAATATTTCACCCCAAAACATCAGAATACACATTCTTTTAGGTACACATGGAATATTCTCCAGGATAGGTTACATGTAAGAACACAAAAAGAGTCTCAATAAATTTAAAAAGATTGAAATCATTTTTTCCAGTCATAATGGTATGAGACTAGAAATCAGCTACAAGAAGAAACTAGACCAAAGCACAAGCAGATGGAGTCTAGACAACCATTGGTGTCACTGTGAATATCAAAGAGAAAATAAACTAACACCTTGAGAGAAATGAAAGTGGAAATATAACATCCTAAGTTCTATGGGCTGCAACAAAGGCAATTCTAAGAGAGAAGCTTATAGCAGTACAGATTACATCAGGAAAGAAGAAAATTACAAATAATCTAAACTTATACCTAAAGGAACTAGAAGAAGAAGAATAAACAAAATCCAAAGCTAGTAGAAGGAAAGAAATTATGAAATCAGAATGGAAACAAATAAAACAAAGAGGGAAAGAGGGAAGGAAGGGTGAATGAAGAGTTTGTTCTTTGAAAAGATAAACAAAGTTGATAAAACATTAGCCAGACACATCAAGAAAAAAGAGATTTGGCCCAGATAAATAAACTCAGAAGTGAAAGAGAAGTTACAATGGACACCATAGAAATACAAAATATAAGAAATTACTTATGAAAAATTATACACCAACAAATAGAACAAACCAGAGAAATGGAAGGATTCCTAGAAACATATAGTCTTTTAAGACTGAATCTGGAAGAAACAGAAAATCTGCACAGACCAATCATTAGTAATTAAATTGAATCAGTAATCAAAAAATTCTAACCAACCAAAGTCCAGGACTAGATGCCTTTACAGGTGAATTCTACTGAACATTTAATGAAGACTTAATCACTATTCTTCTTAAACTATCCCCCCAAAAATTGAATAGGAACTCATTCTATGAGGCTGGCATCACCTTGGTACTAAAACCAGATATAGACACTACAAAGAAGAAAATTACAAGCCAATATCACTAATGAACACAGATGCAAAATTACTCAACAAAATATTAACAAACCAAATTCAACAATTCATTAAAAAAAATCATATACCATGATCAATTGAGATTTATCCCAGGGAAAGAAGGGTGAATCAACATCCACAAATCCAATCACTGTGATACACCCCATTAACTAAATAAAAGATAAAAATCATGTGATCATCTCAATAGATGCACAAAAAAACTTTTCACAAATTCAACATCCATTTATGATAAAGGCTCTCAACAAAGTGCATGCAAAGGAAATGTGTGTGTGCTCAGTCTGAGTTGTGTCCAACTCTTTAAGACCCTGTGGACCGTAGCCTGCCAGGCTCCTCTGTCCATGGGATTCTCCAGGCAAGAATACTGGAGTGGGTTGCCATTTCCTCCTCCAGGGGATATTCTAACCAAGGACCAAACCTATGTCTCCTGCATTGGCAGGCAGATTCTTTACCACTGAGCCACCTAGGAAGCCCAAATGAACATATCTGAACATAAGAAAGGCCACATATGACAAACCCACAGCTAATATTATACTCAATGGTGAAAGGCTGAAAGCATTTCTCTATGATCAGAAATAAGACAAAGATGTCCACTCTCTCCACTTTCATCAACATAGTATAAAAATTTTCATCCACAGCAATAAGACAGTAAAAAAATAAATAAAATGAATCCATATTGGAAAGGAAAAAGTAAAACTGTTTGCAGATAACATGGTATTATATATTAAAAATCCTATCGATCCTACCAAAATACTATGAGAGCTAAAAAAAAAAAGTAAAGTTGCAGAAAATAAAATTAGCATATAGAAATCTGTTGCATTTCTATATGCTAGTAACAAAACTATGACAGAGAGAAATTAAGAAAACAATCCCACTTACAATTGCATCAAAAAGAATAAAATACATAGGAATAAATTTAACCAAGAAGGTTAAAAACCTGTATTCTGAAAAGTATAAGACACTGATAAAGGAAACTGAAGAAGACACAAATAAATGGAAACATATTACTTGCTCGTGAACTGGAAAAAACTAATATTTTTATATGCCCATACTACCCAAATCACTCTACAGATTCAGTGCAATTCCTATCAAAATACCAATGGCATTTTTTACAGAACTAAAATAATCCTAAAACATGTATGAAAATACAAAAGATCCTGAATACCCAAGCAACCTTGAGAAATAAGAACATAGCTGGAGGAATCACAATCTAATTGAAACTATACAACAGCATTATAGTAACAGTCATTTCACAGTTATAGTCATTTAAAGTATGATACTGGTGCAAAAATAGACACATAGGTCAATGGAACAGAATAGAGAACCCAGGAATATACCCACACTTACACAGTCAATTAATCTACAGTGAAGGAGACAAGAATATACAATGGAGAAAAGAATAAAACTGGGCCAATTTCTTACATCATATATAAAAATAAACTCAAAATGGATTAAAGGCTAAAGTATAACCTCTGGAGTGATGAAACTCCTAGAAAAAAACGTAAGGACTGTGCTCTGTGATGTTGGTATTGGTAGTGTTTTCCTGGTTTGGTCTCAGGCAAGGACAACAAAAGCAAATACAAACAAATGGACTGCATCAAAAGCTTTTCTTTTTTTTTTGGCCAGGGAGGGAAGAGGCATGCCACCCAATTTATAGGATCTTAGTTTCCCCAACCAGGGATTGAATCTGGGCCTATAGCAGTGAAAGCACCGAGTCCTAACCACTTAACCAGTTGACCACTAGGTAATTCCCAAACTAAAGCACTTTTGCACAGAGAAGGACACCATCAGTAAAATGGAAAGGCAGACTCCTGATTGGAGAAGATATTAGCAAGTGTTATATCTAATAAGCTAATATCTAGATGGTATAACACTTTGCACAGAAAAGGAAATGATCAATAATATCTAGATTGTATAAAGAAGTCATACAAATCAATATCAAGTAAAATCCAATTTAAAGATGGGATGATGATGTGAAAAGACATTTCTCCAAAGAATGCATATAAATGACCAATAGACACATGAAAAGATGCTCAATATGACTAATACTCAGGGAAATACAAATCAAAACCACAATGAGATACCATGTTTTTGATGCTCAAAAAGATGACAAAATAACAAATGTTGGCAAGGATATGGAGAAAAGGGAACCCTGATGCACTCCATATAATAAATATATGTAGTGCACTCCATGTAGTACATGACCCCAGTAGTAATTTATGGGTGTGAGAGTTGAAGGTTGAGTGGAGAAGAATTGATGCTTTTGAACTGTGGTGCTGGAGAAGACACTTGAGACTTGAGAGTCCCTTGGACAGGAAGGAGATCAAACCAGTCAATTCTAAGGGAAATCAACACTGAATATTCACTGGAAGGACTGATAGTGAAGTTGAAGCTCCAATACTTTGGCCACTCGATGTGAAGAACTGACACTGGAAAAGACTGTGATGCTGGGAATGATAGAAGAGAGTGGGGTGACAGAGGATGAGATGGTTGGATGGCATCATGGACTTAATGGACATGAGTTTGAGCAAACTCCGGGAGACAGTAAAAGACAGGGAAGCCTGGTGTGCTGCAGTCCATGGAGTCACAAAGAGTCAGATACTCCTGAGCAACTGAACAACACGCACTGTTGGTGGGAATGTTAATTGGCATAGCCACTATGGAAGAACTTCCTCAAGAAATTAAAAATAGAACTACCATATGATCTAGCAATTCCACTTCTGGATATTTGCTCTAAGAAAATAAAAACACTAAATTGAAAAGATAGATGTGTTCACTGCGGCATTATTTACAATAGCCAAGATATGGAAGCAACCTAAATATCCATCAGTAGATGAACCAATAAAGATGGGATACACACACAGACACAATGAACTCAGGCGTAAAAAATAATGAAATCCTGCTATTTACAGCATGGATGGGCCTAGAGAGTATTATGGTAAATGAAGTAGGTCAGACAGAGAAAGCAAAATACTGTATGACCTCACTTGTATGTGAAATCTAAAAGTCAAAGTGAAATAGAAACAGACATAGCTACAGAGAACCAACCGGTGGCTGCCAGGGGGTGGGAGGTGTGGGGACTTTGATGAAATAAGCAAAGGGAATTAAGAGGTACAAACCTGTCATTACACAGGGATAATAATAATTCACAGGGATATAATATGCAGTATAGGAATATAGCAACAATACTGTAATAATTTTGTGTGGTAACAGATGATTACTAAATTTATCATGGTGATCACTGTGTTATTACTTTGATTGTCAAATCACTATGTTGTACACCTGAAATGAACATAATGTTGTGTGTCAACTTCACTTTAATAAAATAAAATAAGTTATATGGCAAGCTAATTAAACAAAGAAATTCAACTTTATGGTAAGTAATACAGAATAAGTATAGATTTAATTTAGTTTTTTGGCAGCATGTATATCAGTTGGTTTTCACAATTAATTCAGCAAATTTCAAATTAATTCAGCAAAATTAACAGTACTAATCAAGCTACTGTTAAAACTAGGGGTACAGTCAAGCTCCCTACCTTCTATATTCAAATTTTAATTGGGAATTCAAGAATTCAAATTATTCTAACATGGGAAATGGATAATTAACAAGTAAATATGTAAATAACGTATTGTATCAAGAACTATGAAAAACTATACTAAATGATAATACAGAGAGAAATACATTTAGATACCATCTTAGAGGAGGCATTGAGTTGAGATAAAAGGGTTTATATGAACCAGGAATGTGAAAAAATGTGGAAAGACTAATCTACATTCTTGAAAAAAGATCAATGATGGAACAAATACATAAACAATTATAGACCAATACATCTGAAAACTTAAAGAAAAAACATTCTAGAAAGTAGTTTTCAAACATGACTCAAAAGGAAATACAGGAGTTGAGCAATATTTTAACTATGAAGAAACTTAATCAGTATTTAACAGTCTTTAAGGAGGGCGAGAGAGCACTAGCACAGACAATTTCAATCCTAACTTGCAAAATGAAGTTACCAAGTTTGCATATGCCAATTCAGGCAAGGTATATATGAGAAAGAAAACTTATATGCTGATGTCATTTATGAACCTAGATGCAAAATTCTGAATAAAATATTAGCAAAATAAACCCAATAATATATGAAAAGAGAAATGACATATAATCAAGTTGATTTATACCAGAAGTGCAAGCTTAGTATAATATTTTAAATGTTTTAACATAATTTATTACATTAATAAATTAAAGGAGAAAATTGCATGTCATCTCAATAGGGACAGAATGAAGCTTTATTTTTACCTCCATATATTACTTACCTCATGAAAGTGAAAGCTGCTTATTCATGTCCGACTCTGCGACCCCATGGACTCAGTCCAGGGAATTCTCCTGGCCAGAATACTGGAATGGGTAGCCTTTCCCTTTTCCAAGGGATCTTCCCAACCCAGGGATTGAACCCAAGTCTCCCACATTGCAGGCAGATACTTTACCAGCTGAGCCACAAGGGAGGCCCAAGAATACTGGAGGGGGTAACCTATCCCTTCTCTAGCGGATCTTCCTGACCCAGGACTTGAACCGGGGTCTCCTGCATTGCAGGCAGATTCTTTTCCAACTGAGCTATCAGGGAAGCTTAGTACTTACCTCATATCATACATTAAAATAATCTCAGATTAATAATAATTATGATAATAATAAAACAACTTCAGAAGACATACATGTGAAAGGCTTAGCTGAGAACTTTTAGAAAGAGATAGGATAATACTTTTATTGCCTCAGGATAGAAAATTTCTATAATTGATAAAAGTATCTCAAATTATAAAATCAAAGATTTGATAAACACTCATTAATAGGTACATGAAATGATGTTTGACTTTATTGATAGAGAAAAATATTAATAGCCCAAAAAGGACCATTTTACACACAGAGACTGATAAATATGTTAATATTTTATAATGTTATTAATGAAAACATGTCAGTCTATAAAGCCTTCTGTAACAAAATACCACAAGCTGGGTGATTTTATAACAACAGAAGCTTATTTTTCACAGTTCTGGAGGCTGGAAATCTGAAATCAGGGTGGCAGTATGGTTGATTGAGGGCGCTCTTTTGGGTGTCAGAATTCTCACTGTATCCTCACATGGCAGAATAGGCTGGAGAGCTCTCTTGGGTTTCTTTTACAAGGGCATTAATCCCACTTATGAGAGCTCTATCCTCATTACTTACCTCTCTAAGGCCCCACTATAACCATTATATTGGGCATTAGGATTTCAATATATGAATACTGAGCAAACACACATTTCACACCATAGCAATGTGCAACAATGGGAACACTTACATACATTGCTAGCAGAAGTATAAATTGGCACAACCAATTTGAAAGATATTTTTACATTGTCAGACAAAATTGAAGATGCATATATCCAATGGTTGAGCAATTCAACATCTGTGGTTACCTTAGAGAAACCCATGCACAGGTGAATCAAGAGATATGTGAAAGTATATTTGTAGCAGCATTTTTCTGAAAGGAAAAAATCTGAAACTCTAATTTCCTTTCATAGAGAAATGGATAAACAGTCTCTTGCATAATTACGCTATAGAATGTATACATTATACAGCTGTGAGAAATAAACACAGCAACACAAATCAACATGAATGTATTTCACAAGCATAATATTGAAGGAAAAAGGAATGGCAAAGTACTTCTGCATTCTTGCCTTAAGAACCCCATGCACAGTATAAAGACGCAGAAAGATGTGACACTGAAAGATGAACACCCCAGGTCGGAAGCTGTCCGATATGCTACTGAATGAAAAGTCTGAGTCAAAGTGGAAAAAATGTCCAGTTGTGGTAAAAGTTGTGTCTGGTGGTAAAAGTAAAGTCCAATGCTGTAAAGGACAATATCGCATAGGAACCTGGAACGTTAGGTCCATGAATCAAGGTAAATTGGAAGTGGTCAAACAGGAGATGGCAAGAATGAACATCGACATTTTATAAATCAGTGAACTAAAATGGACTGGAATGGGCAACAATCCCTTAGAAGAAATGGAGTAGCCCTGATAGTCAACAAAGTCTCAAAAGCAACAGAATGATCTCGGTTCATTTCCAAGGCAAACCATTCAATATCACAGTAATCCAAGTCTGTGCCCCAACCACTAATGCCAAAGAAGCTGAACAGTTCTATGAAGATCTACAAGACCTTCTAGAACTAACAGCAAAAAAAAGATGTCCTTTTCATCATAGTGGATTGGAATGCAAAAGTAAGAAGTCAAGAGATACCTGGAGTAACAGGCTAGTTTGGCCATGGAGTACAAAATGAATCAGGGAAAAGGCTAACAGAGTTTTGCCAAGAGAACACACTAGTCAGAGCAAACACCCTCTTCAACATGAGAGACGACTCTGCACATGAACATCACCAGATGGTCAACACTGAAATCTGATTACATTCCTTGCAGCCAGAGATGAAGAAGCTCTATACAGTCAGCAAAAACAAGACCAGGAGCTGACTGTGGTTCAGATCATGAACTCCTTATTGCCAAATTCTGACTGAAGTTGAAGAAAGTAGGGAAAACCACTAGACCATTCAGGTATGACACAAATCAAATCCATTATGATTATACAGTGGAAGTGACAAATAGATTCCAGGGATTAGATTTGATAGAGTACCTGAAGAACTATGGATGGAAGTTCATAATATTATACCAGAGGTGGTGATCAAGACCACCCCCAAGAAAAAGAAATGCAAAAAGGCAAAATGGTAGTCTGAGGAGGCCTTACGGATAGCTGAGAAAAGAAGAGAAATGAAAAGCAAAGGAGAAAAGGAAAGATAAACCCATCTGAATACAGGGTTCACAGAATAGCAAGGAGAGACAAGAAAGCCTTCCTAAGTGAACAGTGAAAAGAAACACAGGGGGAAACAAAAAAAACAGAATGGGAAAGACTAGAGATCTCGTCAAGAAAATCAGAGATACAAAGGGAATATTTCATGCAAAGATGGGCACAGTAAAGGATAGAAATGGTATGGACCTAACACAAGCAGAAGAGGTGCAAGAATACACAGAACTATACAAAAAAGATCTTAATGATGCAGATAACCATCGTGGTGTGATTGCTCACCTAGAACCAGACATCTTGGAGTACGAAGTCAAGGGGGCCTTAGCATCACTATGAACAAGCTAATGGAGGTGATGGCATTCCAGTTGAGCCATTTCAAATCCTAAAAGATGATGCTGTGAAAGTACTGCATTCAATATGCCTGCAAATTTGGAAAATTCAGCAATGGCCACAGGACTGGGAAAGGTCAGTTTTCATTCCAATCCAAAGACAGGCAACACCAAAGAATGCTCAAACCACAGCACAATTGCACTCATTTCACACGCTAACGAAATGATACTCAAAATTCTCCAAGCCAGGCTTCAACAGTACGTGAACCAAGAACTTCCAGATGTTCAAGCTGGCTTTAGAAAAGGCAGAGGAACCAGAGATCAAACTGCCAACATCTGCTGGATCATCGAAAAAACAAGAGAATTTTAGAAAAACATCTACTTCTGCTTTATTGACTATGCCAAAGCCTTTCACTGTGTGGATCACAACAAACTGGAAAATTCTTCAAGAGATGGGAATACCAGACCACCTGACCTGCCTCTTGAGAAATCTGTATGCAGGTCAGGAAGCAACAGTTAGAACTAGACATGGAACAAAGGACTGGTTCCAAATTGGGAAAGGAGTACATCAAGGCTGTATACTGTCACCCTGTTTATTTAATATATGCAGAGCACATCATACGAAATGCCAGGCTGGATGAAGCACAAGCTGGAATCAAGACTGCCAGGAGAAATATCAATAACCTCAGATACGCAGATGACACCACCCTTATGACAGAAAGCAAAGAAGAAGAATCTCGTGATGAAAGTGAAAAAGGAGAGTGAAAAAGTTGGCTTAAAACTCAGCATTGAAAAAACAAAGATCATGGCATCTGGTCTCATCTCTTCATGGCAAATAGACGGGGAAACAATGAAACAATGACAAACTATTTTCTTGGATTCCAAAAATCACTGGAGATTGTGACTGCAGCCATGAAATTAAAAGACACTTGCTCCTGGGAAGAAAACCTATGATAAACTCAGATAATGTCTTTAAAAGCAGAGACATTATTTTCCCAAAAAAGGTCCATCTAGGCAAAGTTATGGTTTTTCCAGTAGTCATGCATGGATGTGAGAATTGGACTATAAAGAAGGCTGAGCACCAAAGAATTGATGCTTTTGAAGTATGGTGTTGGAGAAGACTCTTGAGAGTCCTGTGGACTGCAAGGAGGTCAATCCAATCCATCCTAAAGGGAATCAATCCTGAATATTCATTGGAAGCACTAATTCTGAAGCTGAAGCTCCAATACTTTGGCCACCCGATGTGAAGAGCTGACTCATTGGAACAGACCCTGATGCTGGGAAAGATTGAAGGCAGGAGGAGAAGGGGATGACAGAGGATGAAATGGTTGGATGGCATCACCGACTGAATGGACATGAGTTTGAGAAAACTCCAAGAGATGGTTGAAAGACAGGGAAGCCTGGCATGCTGCAGTCAATGGAGTTGCGAAAAGTTGGACGCAACTGAGTGACTGAACAAGAACACCTGAAATATAATGTGGCATGTGAAACTGAATAGGGGGAAAGATTAAGATTCCATTAAAGCATTGGAATAGTTTGAACTTTTTCCTGAATATAATATATGGGCCACTGAATTTTCTAAGTAGTTTTTAAGCAAGCACAGAAAATAGCAGAGAGAGAAACTGGTAACTGACTTCATAGAGCACAGAAATTCTGTTAATTGGGAGCTTGCAGAAGGGAATTCTGAATAGAAATTCCCTAGGGTACCTGCAATCGTGCTCCCTGAATATGGAAACCTAGCATGCTGCTGCTGCTGCTAAGTCGCTTCAGTCGTGTCCGACTCTGTGCGACCTCATAGACGGCAGCCCACCAGGCTCCCCCGTCCCTGCGATTCTCCAGGCAAGAACACTGGAGTGGGTTGCCATTTCCGTCTCCAATGCATGAAAGTGAAAAGTGAAAGGGAAGTCGCTCAGTCGTGTCCGACTCTCA
>NW_011494889.1:7527431-7575411 GCF_000754665.1 Bison bison bison | reverse complement strand
GAGTGGGTTGCCATTTCCGTCTCCAATGCATGAAAGTGAAAAGTGAAAGGGAAGTCGCTCAGTCGTGTCCGACTCTTAGCGACCCCATGGACTGCAGCCTACCAGGCTCCTCCATCCATGGGATTTTCCAGGCAAAGTACTGGAGTGGGATGCCATTGCCTTCTCCAGGAAACCTAGCATATCTCCTCCTGAAAGCATTTGAATTAACAAGTTATAACTACTTAAGATAACTTAAATTTGGAATCAGGAGGGGAGAAGCAGAGTGAGGCACAATGGGAACAAGAGGTATACCTCAGAGATATCTCACAACTTGTTTCTGCTTCTCCCTTAAATATTAAAGGACATTTAATATTAAATATTAAAGGACCACCAATTACAGAAAGCTTTGAACAGATTCAGAGACCTAAATCAATAAACAGAACAACTCAATTCAGAGGACACAGCACACAGCAGGAAGCAAAAGAAAGTTCACAAAAAAATATACTGTGTACACAGAAATAAGAGAAGATATTATACACATAAAAGGTGACTAAGATGCTATAAAATGATAAAGAAGAGAAGGATTTGAAACGTGTATAAACGTAGTCACAATTTTTTTTAAAAAATCAAAGGTTTGAAAGCAAAATGATAGACATGGAAAACTGAAAAGCTCAGTATGCTTGGCCAGGCCTTCAGTCCTGGGTCCTTCTTAGCTCTTGTAGATAACCAATTATCCAATCAAACAAAATAGTCACCAGAACATAATTGTTCTGTGGCTGCTTATACGAGATTATTATATAGTCAGTGGACAATAACAAAATGATACTGATGATTTGAAAAGACCAACTGGTACTTGAAACCAGTGTTAGAGTCAGTGGTGTGGCTTGCCCAAAGCAATAATAGGATCCAGTTTAATGGTGCCATGGTTTAGGGCATAGAAGTTTGATGACATCCCTTCAATTGCCCCAACGTGGGGTTTCCTTCACCTGGCAGGACCTCATTCTGAGTGGGCAGAATGCCATCACCACCAACCGAGTGTATATTCATTGAGGATATGGGAAACTCAAGAAGCATTTACTGAACATCCTATAAACTGATGTCTCCTGAATTGCCCTGCTGAGAAATTCTCCTTAGAACTTCTCCTAAGTTTTAAGATACATATCAGAGTGCTTGTTTTCACAAATACATTTGTGTGTCCACTTCAAAAGATAGACCCAGCCCTGTCAAATTTTGTAATACAAAGGAAAAAAGTGACAATCTTAAACACTTATAGAAAGGCACCTCATTTAAATAATAAGAGTCAATGTGTCGTCTGACTTCCCATTAGTAAAGCTGAATATGCAAGGCTGGAGAAAATGCCTTCAAAATTTTGAAGTCTCTAGCCAAATTATCTAGCCGGTTAATGTGAAATAAAGATATTTTGGGGTATTCAGAGTCTCAAAAATTTTATGTTCACACACCCTTTAACAGGGAGGTACTAAAAAATGTATTTAACAAAACAAGAAAGATCCAAGCACTGGACCCAGTAAATGGTGACTTCAACCCAGGGAATAAAGAAAGAAAATTTCAGGAAACAAGTACTAGGTTACCTCTGCATTTACCACAAGGAAAATATTATGGAGCACCATTTTAATTACCTACTGGAAAACTTAGAAAACTGAACACATTTTTAAGTGAAATTATCAACTTTATGGGAAATATTGTAAATATACATATAGGAAAATAATACATATAGGAAAACGTAATTATAACTTTCTCAGTAGTTAACAATATGTATATATTAAATAACAACATAAATACTATAAATTTAGCTAAACACTATGAAATTAACTTGAAAAAAGAGATGTACAAGTAGGTATATTGCGGCAGAAATAGTTTTGTGTGTCATATAAGAAGCCAATGATGAACAAAATTACATATTAAGAGAGCAGTATAAGAATATTTATTTGAGATAATGGAGACATTTCAGAACAAAGAGCTGCAAGAATCAAAACTGTTTTCTTTTGGTAACTATAAAGTGAGGAATGAGGAGAAATGGGGCTGTGGTGGCATTTTAATATTATTTGTTTTGTTTTACCCGACTTATGTTGATAAAAATAAAAATTTTTATAAATGAGGTGGATGAACCTAGAGCCTGTTATACAGAGTGAAGTAAGTCAGAAAGAAATATTAATGCATATATATGGAATCTAGAAAAACAGTACTGATGAAACTATTTACAGAGAAGCAATGGAGATGCAGTTGTAGATAATGGTCTGGTGGACACAGCAGGGGACTGAGAGGGTAGGACAAATTGAGAAAGCAGCACTAACATATATACACTATCGAATATAAAATATGTAAAATGTAAAATAGATAACTAGTGGGATGCTCCTGTACAACACAGGGAGCTCAACCTGGTGCTCTGTGATGACCTAGAGGGGTGGAATGGGGGATGGGGGTGGAGGGAGGCTCAAGAAGGAAGGGATACATATATATATAATTATGACTGATTTGCACTGATGTATGGCAGGGCCACCACAACATTGTAAAGCAATTATTCCCCAATAAAAGAAAAGAAATTTTTAAAACAGATGATGTCAGAACCATGCAAGATGGATGAGAAGAAGGAGGGGGTGCATTTTACTTTTATATTTTCTATTTTTCTCTTTTTAGGAAATGGTATGTCTCAATACCAATGACAACAAGAGATGTGCTAAAAGAGGTTAGAGGAAATCAAGTGGCTTTTCAAGACTGCTTTATTGCAAATAGTCTTTTCCTGCTGACTTTTCCTTTGTTGACAATACCTGAGATTCCTGGGTTTTTACCAATATCTTCACCACGGGGTAGTCAGTTAATAGCAAATTGGGCTGCTTGTGTTCCTTCGTTTGTTGTGGTGGTAGCTGACATGGAGACCTTTCAGACAAATGATTCATTCCATACTTGGACCAGAATCAGAGTGCCTCCAAATATTCTGACTGAAGATGAAAGACACAATGTGTCTGATGTGACCCTATCACGGGATGGAATATTTTTTTTAATAAATGGTATTCTCTACTTAAAAAATTATAATACATTTACAAGACTGGGAAGCAATGCAAATCTTCCTGATGGTGGAATTATTGGCATTACATCAAGAAAGTGGTGTTGGATCAACTATTTATTAAAGGTTAGTAAAAGATTACATATATATGTATATTATACCCGCACATTTAGATATATTTACCGAACTGTTTAATCTTCCCAGGTGGCCTAGAGATAAAGAATTTGCCTGCCAATGCAGGAGATGCGGGTTCAATCCCTGGGTCGGGAAGATCCCCTGGAGAAGGAAATGGCAACCCACTCTAGTATTCTTGTCTGAGAAATCCCATGGGCAGAGGAACCTGGTGGGCTACAGTCTGTGGGGTTGCAAAAGAGTTGGATGTGACTTAGCGACTAAACAACAGCAGCAGCTATTTTTGGTTGTAGGTTTTTTTCCTTTTATCTCTTTATATACATTGTGCCACTCCTTCTGGCCTGTAAAGTTTATCCTGAAAAGTCAGATAATTCTCTTATGGTAGTTCCCCTATATATAACTGTGTTGCTTTTCTCTTGTTGCTCCTAAGACTCTCTCTTTATCTTTAATTTTTTTTGTCACTTTAATTATATTTTGTCTCTGTGTTCATCTTGTTTGGCAACCCTCTGTGCTTCCTAGACCGGGATGTCTGTTTCTTTTCTCAAGTTAGTGAAGTTTTCAGCTCTTATTTCTTTAAATAAATTCTCTGCCCCTTTCTTTCTCTCTTCTCCTTTCTTTTATCTTCTCCCCAATAATGCAAATGTTAGTATGATGTTGCATTGATGTTGTCCCAAAGGGACAGTTCATATGGTTTTCACTACTCTGTCTTCCTGACCACTGATTAATTTCTCTGTATCATCTAATCTTATTGTCAGTACCTTCTAGGATGTTTTTCATTTTAGCTTTTATATTCCTCTGCTCTAGCTCTTTTTATATATTTTCTAACTCTGTTGAAATTCTTACTATATTCATTCACTCTCCCAAATTCATTGAGCATTTTGTGTTCATTATCTTGATCTCTTTATCAGATATATTGCTTATCTCCACTTTGCTAAATTCTTTTTCTGGGATTTTGTCTTGTTTCTTCATTTGGAACATAATCGTCTGCCTCATTTTCCCAGTTCTTTACTGTTTACTTCTATGTGTTAGATAGGTCAGCTGTGTCTCCTGAACTTGTAAAAGTAGCTTTACATAGGAGACAGTCTTTGAGGCCCAGCAGCACACCCCTTTGGTTACCAGAACTACATTCTTTAGTGGTACCCCTGACGTGGATGGTGGGGCTGAGTAATGGGCATGCTGATCAGTGAGGCTGGCACCTGGCCAAGCTGGCTGTGAGGCTGCCCTTTGGGCGGTGGCTGTGCACCCATTGGAGAGCAGGGTAGGCTTTCTGCTCAGTTGGTTGTGTGGTCCAGCAGATTTGGGGCCTCTGCAACCCCTTGGAGGACAGGGCTGGGTTTCTGTGTAGCCGTCTGCATGGCTCAGGTGGCCTCTTGGCTGGTGCGAACCTGTTGCAGAGTGGGGCCAAGTCAAACAACTCTGAATACAAAGTTAAAACAAATTTATGCAAGCTACCAGAGCTTCCCTAAGATGACATATGTAACAGCTACACCCCCATATCAATTAAAGAAATTGAATTTATTATTTAAAAACCTTACCACAGAGAAAACTTCACGCCAAGAGTATTTCACCAGTGAATTCTATATTTTTTTTTTTAAATGTCACAATTTCTAAAATCTTTCAGAAAAACTGAACAAGGAGGATACTTCCCGATTTATTCAGTGAGGCCAGCATTATGTGATACCACAACCAAGAATAACACATGATAAGGATATAAAACTGCAGACCAATATCTCTTATTAACAAAGATCTAAAACCTATGAACAAAGTGTTAGTAAACCAGATCTAAAAATACGTAAAGAGGAAAATGCATCATGACCAAGTGGGTTTAACTTAGGAATAAAAGAGTGACTTGCAATAGAAAATCAATCAACTTAATTCACCTTATTAGAAAATAATTTTAAAAACTCATATGATCATCTCAATAGGTACATATAAAATCATTTGACAAAATGTAGTATACACAATTGATTTTAAAAATCAGTAAATTAAGAATAAAAGAGAACTTCCTCAACCTAATACAGAACATTTATGAGAAACCTTAAGCTACCATTGTCCAATGGTAAAAGACTTATTTACTCTGCTCAGATTTGATGTAAGAATGCTGTTGCTGGTTAAACCTACCATTTGGTGTTCATTTTTTATTAACACCATTTGCTCCTTTGTTCCTTTCTCCCATTTCTTGCTTAACATAAGGAGCAAGGTGCTAATGTTTGCCCACACCGCATCCATTCAACTTGGTACTGACAGTTCTAGCAGATGCAATGAGTTAAGAAATGAATGAAAGGAATCTGTATTGAAAAGGAGACTATCTTTATTCAAACACTTTTAGACATAGAAAAGAAATCTATGAAATCTATTTTTTTTAAGTTACAGGGCTAATAAATGTGTTTACCAGGTTGCAGTATGTAAGATCAATATAAAAAAACCCAACTGCATATTTATATAGCAATTTAATTTTGTATATGAAAGATATAAACATATAAATGAACAATCATAAATTGAAAAATTTTAAAATACTGTTTAAATAGAATTTAAAATATTAATACTTAGGAATAAACCTGATAAAAGACACACAAATATATATACTTTAAAACTACAAATATTATTGAGTGAAGTAAAAGACATGTATAATGTATCATCGGTTGAAATGTATGAAAATGTATCTTGTTCATAGGTGGAAAAAATGCAATATTGTTACAATGAGAATTCTTGAGAAAAGCAGCACTTCAATTAAAATCCTATTGGCTTTCATAGAAATTAAGAAGCTGATTCTATCAGTATGGAACAAAAAAAAAAAATCTGGAAATAAATGCCACTAAAAATGTAGATCTTGGTTGGAATGCAGAATATTTTAAAAGTTTTGAATTCTTCCTAAGTTTATCTACATGAACAGTATGAAAAGGCAAAAAGATAGGACACTGAAAGATGAACTCCCCAGGTCGGTAGGTGCCTAATATGCTACTGGAGATCAGTGGAGAAATAACTCCAAAAAGAATGAAGAGATGGAGCCAAAGCAAAAACAACACCCAGTTGTGGATGTGACTGGTGATGGAAGTAAAGTTCAATGCTGTAAAGAGCAATATTGCAGAGGAATCTGGAATGTAGGTCCATGAATCAAGGCAAACTGGAAGTGGTCAAACAGGAGATGGCAACAGTGAATGTTAATATTTTAGGAATCAGTGAACTAAAATGGACTGGAATGGGTGAATTTAACTCAGATGACCATTATATCTACTACTGTGGGCAAGAAACCCTTAGAAGAAATGGAGTAGCCATCATAGTCAACAAAAGAGTCCAAATACTGTACTTCAGTCCAATCTCAAAAAAGACAGAATGATCTCTGTTCATTTCCAAGGCAAACCATTCGATATCACAGTGATCCAAGTTATGCCCTGACCAGTAATGCTGAAGAAGCTAAAGCTGAATGGTTTTTTGAAGACCTAAAAGACCTTCTAGAACTAACACTCAAAAAAAGATGTCCTTTTCATTATAGGGGACTGGAATGCAAAAGTAGGAGTCAAGAAATACCTGGACACATTTGGCACATTTGGCCTTGGAGTACAGAATAAAGTAGGGCAAAAACTAATAGAGTTTTACCAAAAGAATGCACTGGTCATAGCAAACACCCTCTTCCAACAACACACAAGAAGACTCTACACATGGACATCACCAGATGGTCAATACTGAAATCAGATTGATTATATTCTTTGCAGCCAAAGATGGAGAAGCTCTATGCAGTCAGCAAAAACAAGACCGGGAGCTGACTGTGGTTCAGATCATGAACTCCTTATTGCCAAATTCAGATTTAAATTGAGAAAGTAGGGAAAACCACTAGACCATTCAGGTATGACCTAAATCAAATCCCTTATGATCATACAGTGGAAGTGACAAATAGATTCAAGGGACTAGATCTGATAGAGTTCCCTGAAGAACTATGGATGGAGGTTCATGACATTCTACAGGAGCCAGCAATCAAGACCATCCCCAAGAAAAAGAAATGCAAAAATGCAAAATGGCTGTCTGAGGAGGGCTTACAAATACCTGTGAAAAGAGAAGTGAAAGGCATAGGAGAAAAGGAAAGATATACCCATCTAAATTTGGAGTTCCAAAGAACAGCAAGGAGAAATAAGAAAGCCTTAGTGATAAATGCAAAGAAATGGAGGAAAACAATGGAATGGGAAAGACTAGACATCTCAAGAAAATTAGAGACACGAAGGGAACATTTCATGCAAAGGTGGGCACAATAAAGGACAGAAATAGTATGGACCTAACAGAAGCAGAAGATATTAAGAAGAGGTGGCAAGAATACACAGAAGAATTATACAAAAAAAGATCTTCAGGACCCAGATAATCATGATGGTGTGATCATTCACCTAGAACCAGACATCCTAGAATGTGACATCAAGTGGGCCCTAGGAAGTATCACTATGAACAAAGCTAGTGGAGGTGATGGAATTCCAGTTGAGCTATTTCAAACCCTAAAAGATGATGCTGTGAAAGTGCTGCATGCAATATGCCAGCAAATTGGGGAAACTCAGCAGTGGCCATAGGACTGGAAAATGTCAGTTTTCATTCCAATCCCAAAGAAAGGCAATGCCAAAGAATGCTCAAATTATTGCACAATTCGACTCATCTCAAACACTAGTAAAGTAATGCTCAAAATTCTCCAAGTCAGGCTTCAACAATACTTGAACTGTGTACTTTCAGATGTTCAAGCTGGTTTTAGAAAAGGCATAGGAACCAGAGATCAAATTGCCAACATCCACTGGATCATGGAAAAAGCAAGAGAGTTCCAGAAAAACATCTATTTCTGCTTTATTGACTATGACAAAGCCTTTACAAACTGTAGAAAATTCTTAAAGAGATGGGACTACCAGACCACCTGACCTGCCTCTTGAGAAATCTGTGTGCAGGTCAGGAAGCAACAGTTAGAACTGGACGTGGAACAACAGACTGGTTCCAAATAGGGAAAGGCGTATATGTCAAGGCTGTATATTGTCACCCTACTTATTTCACTTGTATGCAGAGTACATCATGTGAAATGCTGGACTGGAAGAAGCACAAGCGGGAATCAAGATTGCCGGGAAAAATATCAATAACCTCAGATATGCAGATAACACTACCCTTATGGCAGAAAGTGAAGAAGAACTAAAGAGCCTCTTGATGAAAGTGAAAGAGGAGAGTGAAAAAGTTGGCTTAAAGCTCCACATTCAGAAAACTAAGATCATGGCATCTGGTCCCATCACTTCATGGGAAATAGACGGGGAAACAATGGAAAGTGAGAGATTTCATTTTTGGGGGCTCCAAAATCACTGCAGATGGTGACTGCAGCCATGAAATTAAAATATGCTTACTCCTTGGAAGGAAAGTTATGACCAACCTAGACAGCATATTAAAAAGCAGAGACATTACTTTGCCAACAAAGGTCCATCTAGTCAAGGCTATGATTTTTCCAGTAGTCATGTATGGATGTGAGAATTGGATTATAAAGAAAGCTGAGCACCAAAGAATTGATGCTTTTAAACTATGGTGTTGGAGAAGACTCTTGAGAGTCCCTTGGACTGCAAGGAGATTCAACCAGTCCATCCTAAAGGAAATCATTGGAAGGACTGATGCTGAAGCTGAAACTCCAATACTTTGGCCACCTGATGCAAAGAACTGACTCATTGGAAAAGACCCTGAGGCTGGGAAAGATTGAAGGCAGGAGGAGAAGGGGACAACAGAGGATGAGATGGTTGGATGGCATCGCCAACTCAATGGACATGAATTGGAGTAAACTCCAAGAGATGGTGAAGGACAGGGAAGCCTGGCATGCTGCCGTCCAGGGGGTCGCAAAGAGTCAGACATGACTTAGCGACTGAACAGAACAGAACAGAAAGTGTCTTTATTTTTTACCTTCATTTCCACCAAATACAGAATTATATAATGATAGGTGGGTTTTGTTGTTTTTCAGTTGTTTTTAAAGCAATTTACAGACACTTGGTTATCTTTTGGCTTTCATCATTTTTGTTAAGAAGTGAGCCATTATTCCAGTCATTGTTCTCAAGTATATAATGTGTCTTTTTTACTTGTTGCTCCTTTAGATCCTTCATTTTATCTTTGGTTTTCAGCATTTTTATTATGTGTTTATGTGTAATTTCCTTTGTATTTATCCTGTTTGAGGTTCAGTTGAGCTTCTTGGATTTCTGGGATTAGGTCTTTCATTAATTTTTGGATGTTCTTGAACATTATTTCTTCAAATACTTCTTCTGCACCAGTCTCTTTTTCCTCTTCTTCTAGGATTCCAGAAACATATATATGAGACTGTTTTATATGGGCAGATGTCCTGACTTTTTTTCTTTGTATTTCAGTTAGGATACATGCTATTAACCTGTCTTCAAATTCACTGCTCTTTCCTTCTTGCTATTCTCAGTTAACTCTTAAATCCATCTAGTAATTTCTTTGTTCCTGGTATCATATCTTTAATTTCTAGCATTTCCATTCTGTTTTGTTTTTTTCTTCTTAATTTATTTTTGGCTGCGCTGGGTCTGAGTTGCTGCACGTGGGCTTTCTCTAGTTGCGGTGAGTAGGGGCTGCTCTCTAGTTGCAGAGCTCAGACTTCTCACTGAAGTGGCTCTGTTGTTGCAGAGCGCAGCTCTAGGTATGTGGGCTTCAGTAGTTCCAGCACGCAGGCTCAGTAGTTGTGGCACACAGGCTTAGTTGCTCCGCAGCATGTGGGATCGTCCCGAGCCAGGGACAGGATCTGTGTGCCCTGCACTGGCAAGTGGATTCTTAACCACTGGACCACCAGGGAGGTGCCCTATTCTGGTCTTGTTTTTTTTTTAATCATCTACATATCTTAACTGTAATTCCCCATCTCTGCATTCTTGCTTGTCTTTCCACTAGATTTTCAGTGTTTCATCACAGCAATTTTCTTTTTTGCTGTGCCTGGAGTCTCAGCACTGACGAGATTCCAGAGATCTTTTCATACTTTGTAACTGAGTCACTAGCTTTCCAAATCCTAAGAGAGCCATCTCTGCTGCCAAGCTTTTTTTTTTTTTTAATCACTGAGGATTTCTCTTTCCTTTCTCATCAGCCCCAGGATTTTCTTGCCTTGGGAGAATTCTCTCTCTCCTGCTTCCCTGCCCCTAATCCTTGCATGGAGACTGCTTTATACTCTCAGTGAAGTCCATGTTTATGTCAGAAGGAGAGCTTGTCTTGGCTCTCTTATCCCACTTCCTGTATACGGTAACTGAGCATCCAGAATGCTGACAGATTTCTCTCAGCTTTGTTGCCCTGGTGCCTGTCCCCTCCCTGTCTTCAGAAGGTTACTGCTTTATATTTGGGAGAGGCCATGAATGCATCAGAGGGATTTTTCCACTTTCCTGTCCTGCCCCAAGACCATGGCTTACTATACCCAAGCACTAAGTGAAGATCTATAGGAAAGAGTTTTGGGTAGGTATAATCTCATTACATGGCTGGGGTTCACTGGAGTTCCCATCTATCATGTTTATGACCAATTCCCCTTCCCATCCCTCTGCCAAGAATAGTGAGAATAGCTGTGAGTCTTTTCTATAAAGGGCTCATTTTGTTTCTAATCTATTTCCTTGTTGAGAATTGTTTCACACTCATTTTCAGCAACAGAAGTTCTAGGTTTTAAATTGAATCTTCATTTGGTAAAATGTCTTTTTACCCCAGATGATCTTTTTTTTTTTTTTTTTTTAGTTATCAGTTCGATTTCTTTCTACATACTGTTTGAGTATAGACCAAATATTTGCATATTGAATAAATGTACAAATTTATTTATTTTGGGAGACAAGATAGGCACAAAAGACTCTGTTGATTGCCATGGACATAGAACTTCCATTTTAAGTAAAAATCTTTAAGAATTAGAACCAGTTGGGGGAGGGGAGACAGAGGAAAGGGGATACCTGGCTCCCTAAATGAAATTACACCCACTGAATCTCAGACATAGCATCTCTGGGTGGTCTTCCCCTCTAACAGTGTCCATCAAAGGGTAGTACTGAATTGTCTCAGGTTTTAAGTTCTCTCTTCTCTTTAACAAAGGAAGTGGAATTCCAAAAATAATGTTTGAAATATCCTTATTTCTTGACCTTAGTAAACATCAAAGTCTAAGGGACACTCTTGGTCAGATAGATAAATACATAAGAAAAGAGAAGGCTAATGCTCTTAATTTCTCTTTAAAAGAGAATTTAAATTAATTATTTCTATTGATAGAAAACGTATACAAAAGAATAAAATTACTGGAATAATTTATTTTTATACCTATGTGTAATATATTTCCATGTAACTTCTATGTCTGAAGTATTGTTCAGAAATACATTACAAATTAAACCTTTAGTAGTCACTGTGTTTTATTTTTAAATGTTGCAAAACAGAAGACAGGAACTGTTAGCACCCTCTCTAAAATCAAAGATATTCTAATTGTTTTCTGTTTTGTCACAGGATAAAGAAAGAAGAAGCAACATGGCAATCTGGACAGAAAATGAAGTTTATCTTGGATATGCTCGTCTTAAATTTGTTAAAATAGTAACTACTGAAAAACTGAAAGGACTTCTACATATGTCACCAACTGCTACTCTGACTATACATAATGTTGAGTATACAGGACACCCTTTGGAACTTGCCTTGTTATTAAATTACTGCATTATATGTAACACCTCCAAAACAATGTACCTAGTGATACACAATGAAGATACAGTACAGTGGGTATTCCAAGACTTTGCATTAAATGTCAGTATAGACACTTTTTTAATTCCATATTTCCTATATTCAGCAATGCCAGAATTATTACTATGGGACAAACATAGGATCTACTATTATTATCATAATTTCACAGATACTGGAGTTTTACAAACAACTACAGAATTTGGAAATCTATCAAGATTATCACAAAACAGCATTATTCATAATGTTCTTATGGGTAAGTTATCTTCAATCTGCAAAAATTATTCTAGATTTCGTAGACATCTTCCTTATGAAGATGTACAATTTTAATGTATTAAAATACGGTGTTTTTGATAAAGATGTTTAGATGTTTTACCATCTAAAAAATGGTTATCTTTAAAATTCTCTTAATGCTAACTAGGATCTCATAAAGGACTTCCCTGATGGCTCAGACGGTAAAGAATCTGCCTGCAATGCAGGCTACCCACTTTGATATTCTTGCCTGGAGAATTCCATATACAGAAGAGGCTGGTGGGCTACAGTCCATGGGGTCTGAAAGAGACGGACACAACTGAGAGACTAACACTTTCACTTTTTTTCAGGATCTCATAAAGCAAAATGGCAAACTCAAGTTCTTTATTCAGAGGTTCATTTTGATCAATCAGCAAATACACATGCAACTTACATATGTGTCTTCAGTGTAGAAGGTGACGTGTGGTTGTAGTCACTTCCTAGGGCTTAGGGCTCCCATAACAAAAGTACCACAAACTGGCACAGACTTCAAGCCACAGGAATTTATTGTCTCGGTTCTAGAGGCTAGAACTCCACATTTAAAGTGTTGGCAGGGCCATACTCCCTCTGAAATCTGAAGGAATCTTTCCTAGCTTCTCCGACGTGCTGGCAAACCTTGCCATTCTTTCTTTGCAGCTGCAACATTCCAGTCACTGCCTGTGGCATCATATGGCATTCTTCCTGTCTTCATACACCATCCTGTTATAAGGACACCAGGGCCAACCGTAGCCCAGAATGATCTCATCTTAACTAATAACATCTGTTATGACTCTATTTCCAAATATAGTCATGTTCTGAAGCAGCATTTGGAGTTAGAAGTTCAACATAACTTTTTTGAGGGGACACAATTCAACGAAACTGAATTCTATAACAGGTGTTGTAGAGTTAAACCAATCTGTTTTCAAGTCCATAAAAGTATTATTTAACATTTCCAAACCTCAGTGTTCTAATCTAAAATATATTAATAGGACTGTTACGTTGACTAGATACGGGGTTGCATATAAAATGCTTAGAATAATAACTTGGCAAGTGGTAAGCCTTTAACTAATAGTAGTTATTCTTGGGCTTCCCGGGTGGCTCAGTGGTAAAGCACCCACCGGCCAATGCAGGAGACACGGGTTCTATCCCTAATCAGGAAGGATCCCACGTGCCTCGGAGCAACTAAGCCTGTCTGCACAACTATTGCACCTGTGCTCTAGAGCCTGGGAGCCGTAATTACTGAAGCCTGCATGCCTTAGAACCCATGCTCCACAACAAGAGTCTCCACATCAATACAATATTGTAAAGTAATTAGCCTCCAATTAAAATAAATTTAAATTAAAAAAAAAGAAGCCCACACACCACAACTAGAGAGTAGCTCCTGCTCTCCACAACTAAAGAAAATTCAGCCCAGCAACGAGGACCCAGCACAGCCAAAAATAAATTAATTAAATTAAAAAGCATATTATTTATTCTTCATGTTATTATTCCTAAGGTAGTGTACTGAACGTTATATGAAATGCAAAGAAATAGGAAGTTTGATCCTCAAGGAATCTAGTTAGGAGTTAAATTAACTGGGGTATTTAAAGTAAATATCACTGTTATTTGTAATTGATCTTTCTTGACCCTATATCACCCTTCAACTCACAGCCATTCAATTTTACTACTCCCATTTATAGCAAAACTCCAGGAAGAATTGCCTACTTTCACTTTTTCTCTTTCCTCTCATTGTCTCTTGAATCCACTCTAATCAAATTTTCTCAAAAACTGCCCTTGTCAGGGGTTTCGATGACTCCCAATTTGTTAATTCAGTGGCCAATTTCCAGCCATCTTTTGTGATCTGGCAGCAGCATTTCAAACAATTCAACATGGCCTTTTTCCTGAAACACCTTTTCCCAAAGACTTTTGGGGGTGTTTTTGACCTTCCTCCTACTTCACCAGCCTCAACCTCTTTTCCATTCTCATCTTCTTAATTCCTAAATGGAGAAGTACCTCTGAACTCTGTTTACATTCATTCTTTGCCCTCCAGCCATGATCCCTAGCCTGAAATCAAACTGCTGTTTCTTACTACCTCTTGATACTTTCACTCAGATGACTAGTGGGCATCTCAGACTAACACATCCAAAACTGAATCCTTGAGTCCCTCACCCACACTGCAGCCTGCTTCTTCCCTTGTCGTCCCCTGTCAAGTGAACAGCTCTTCTTTTCTTCCAACCACAAACCTTGACCTCATCCTTGAATTCTCCCCTTTTACATCCCAAAGCAAGTCATTATCAAATCCTATTGGCTATGTGTAAAAAGTATATCTAAAATCTAGCCTTTTTTCACCATTCCCACTCCAGTCCAAGCCCCTATCCTCTCTGGCCCATAAGAGTTTTTTAAGTTGTCTCTCATCTTTTATCCGTGTGTCCCCATCATCAACCAGCTCAGGGTACACCTAGCAGCCAGAGTGAGCCTTTGAAAATATGTGCAAAATCACATTCCTCTGCTTAAAACCCTCATGTGGCTTCTTGTATCGCTCAGAATAAAATGTAAAGCCTTTAGCATAACCTGAAACACAGTATGAGATCTGGCCGTAGACTCTGATGCGGTCGCCTATCACTTGACTCTGTTCACTGTTACCTAGCCAGACTGGCCTCTTCGCTATTCCTTGGATATCTACCGCCAAGAATATTCTTCACTTTGATATCGACATAACTCTTCTACTTAACTCAGGCTTAAGTCCAAGTATTTTTTTATGTGTGACTTCTCTGGTAATGTCATAATATGATAGGACTTTCCAATTATTAGAAATATTGTCATATATTTTCTGCTAATAATTTAACTTTGGGAATTCCCTGGTGATCCAGTGGTTAAGAATCTGCCTTGCAATGCAGGGATACAGGTTCGATCTCTGGTTGGGAAACTGGGATCCCACATGCTGTGGAGCAACTGAACCCATGCACCACAACTAGAGAGTCCGTGCACTGCAACAGAAGATCCTCTGTGATTCAGTGAAAATCCCATGTGCAACTAAGACCCGAGGCAGCCAAATAAATCCTAAAATAAAATTTTAAAATATTTTAAAAAATAGTTTAAAATTATAATTCTTATGTTTCAATCTTTAATTCATCTATAGTATTTGGTATGTTAGAAATCTAATTTTATTTCTTATTTTTCCTCTGAAACCTGGTATTGCCTTCAGATCAGTCTTCTATTAAGCAAAGCTTGCCCCACAGATCTGAAATGGCAATTTTAGTATATATTTATTCCTCATGTTAAGTAAGTTAAGTTTTAGGCTATTCCCTCCCACTCATCTGTCTTCACAAGATCTATATTGTTGTGATCACTGCAGCTTTAATTACCTAACACACTAAGTGTGTGTGTTTAGTCACCAAGTGTGGGTGTCCGACTCTTTGTGACACTATGAACTGTAGCCCGCCAGGCTCCTCTGTTTATGAGATTTCTCAAGCAAGAATACTGGAGTGGGTTGCCATTTCCTTCTCCAGGGGATCTTCCCTACCCAGGGGTTGAATTCACATCCTTTGCATTGGCAGACGGATTCTTTACCACTAAGTCACCAGGAAAGCCCCTATCACACTATATAATTTACTTATTTTATGTTTATTGGTTGCCTTCCCTAAAGGAATGTAAGTTACAAAGGAAAAAAATCTTTTATTTTTTACTAATGTGTCCTCCCAACTACCTAGAGTTGTGTGTAGCTATAGTTGAGCATTCAATAAATATGTAATGAATAGATGATTGCATATTTGCCATACATTCCCAATCAGGAATGTTATATGTCTTCATTATTTTTATTTTCTTTAATTTGTCTATTAAATTCTTTCATCTCTTCTTCAGTTAGTTTTAGATGTTTGTATTTATTGGCAAAGACTTCACATTTTAATGTTTAAGTTTCTTACATATCTGTATTTGTATTATCTTGCTCATTTATAATATTGTTTATGTCCCTACTTGCTGGTTTGCAAGATATTTATTATTTTTAGAGGTTTTTTGGGTTTTGTTTTCCTTTCCTTTGAAAAGAACTGTTTTATTTATCAACTCTACATCTTTTTTATTTAATTCCTTAATTTCTGCTTTTATCATTAATGATTCTTTTATATAGAGTGTTATATAAAAATTATGCAAACTTTTATTTAAGTGTTATTATTCTCATTATTTTTAAAAAAATTTCTAATTTTCATCTTCATGTTTAATCCAAAATTCACTTAATAGTGTTTTAATGAACAGTGTGATAGGAAAATAGGAGTGTGTTGACACTTACTATAATATTCTGATTCTAAAAAACAGCATTTCTGATTTGAGTTTGATTAGAATATAATTTATGGCAATTTGTGAAAATGTCATTTAATTATTTAGATTCCAAATGTAAGGTCCAAAAGCCCAAAACACTCTGAATCTCCCTAACTCTTTTATTCACCTTTCTCCTTTCAACTAGTCCTTTCTAAGTGTTGTTTTTGAAAATTAAAGAAAGTATAATCCTGGGAGCTATACACAGAGTGTCGTATCTGAAAAGAAAGCTATGAAACCAACTAGTCCACCTGTTCATTTTATAGATTTGGTTATAGAATCAAAGAGGTTAAGAAGTATACTCTTTACGAATGTCTATAACTTAGTTATAATACTCTATTAAGGGGAGAAAGTTGATTATTATTTATAGAGCAAACAATGGCACCCCACTCCAGTACTTTTGCCTAGAAAATCCCATGGACGGAGGAGCCTGGTGGGCTGCAGTCCATGGGGTCGCTAAGAGTCGGACATGACTGAGTGACTTCACTTTCACTTTTCACTTTTATGCATTAGAGAAGGAAATGGCAACCCACTCCAGTGTTCTTGCGTGGAGAATCCCAGGGACAGGGGAGCCTGGTGGGCTGCCGTCTATGGGGTCGCACAGAGTCGGACACGACTGAAGCGACTTAGCAGCAGCAGCATAGAGCAAACCTGAAAAGGTGCTAGCTCCTTCACTACCACCTTTTCTTCATCCCAACTGCATTAGCCTACTATTGCTGCTGGGCTTCCTAAGGTGGCTCAATGGTAAAAAGAACCTCCCTGCCAATGCAGGAGATGCCGGAGACACAGGTTCACTCCCTGGGCCAGGAAGATCCCCTGAAGGAGGAAATGTCAACCCACTTCAGTATTCTTGCCTGGAAAACTCCATGGACAGAGGAGCCTGGCAAGCTAAAGTCCATGGGGTCACAAAGAGGTGGACACAACTGAGCAACGGAGCGTGCACACACTATGGCTGCCATAAAAAAATATCACAGACCAGGTGGCTTAAACAATAGAATTTATTTTTTCACAATTCTGGAGGCTAGAAGTTCAAAATCAAGATGTCATCAAGGCTGGTTTCTGACCAGCTTAGAGACAGTGCCCACCTTCTCACTGTGTCCTCACATAGCCTTTTTTCTTTGTGCTGGCAGAAAGAGAAAGAGATCTCTGGTGTATCTTCCTCCCCTGATAAAGACATCAGTCATATTGGATTAGGGCCCCACCCTTCTGACCTCATTTAACCTTAATTACCTTGTTAGAGCCTCTACATTCAAATACAGTCACAATGAGAGTTGGGGCTTCAACACAGGCATTTTGAGGGGACACAATTTGGTCCATATCACAATACTTCCTGATAATATCATTCCTGTCATACTCACCCTCATTATTATTTAATGCACTAATTCAAGCTCTTTCTTGTATGTTAATGTGATTATAAAAGTCATACAGTGAATGCAAGAAGAAAGGTATGCAGAAAAAGAAAATGCTCTGCTATGAAGTGGGAGAGCAGCTCTCAAACATCATGTAAAGTCATGGGTTTGTGTCTGCACACCTTGATTTTCTCAAAGTATGTAAATATCATTATGAAAGAAATTATTTTGGTTAATAGTGCACTTAAGTAGGGGCTTCCCTGGTGACTCAGATGGTAAAGAATCTACCTGCAATGTGGGAGACCCAGGTTTTATCCCTGGGCTGTGAAGATCCCCTGGAGAAGGGAATGGCTACCCATTCCAACATTCTTGCCTGGAGAATCCCATGGACAGAGTAGCCTGGTGGGCTACAGTCCACGTCAGCATGGATTTCTGTTAACTTAGAGTAACAAAAACTTTTCTCTTTTTTTTTCCAGATTATTATGGAAATATTGTGGTAAAAATGGAAAACAATGTAATGTTTTATTTCAAGATTAAAATCAAAGATGCAATAAAGCTACATTTATGGACAAATAGCACAGTAAAATCATTAATTTCTTTTAAACCATCTGGTAATATGTATCTCATATATGTTTTTGAAAATGGCGAAATATATCCAGAGGAATATCCCTTACAACTGGAAGCACAAAGTATAACTTTCAAGACAAAAGAAAAGTGCCCCTATATGGCATTTCATAATGATATTTTTCATTTTTCTTACCTTTTGGACAAGGGACAAAACCTGTCCCTTTGGGCTCAAATAGTCTATCCAGAAAATATTGGTCTATATATTGTTGTAGAATCATATGGCCCCAAAATATTAGAAATAAAAGATCAGATTCAATATGAAATTGCCTTAGGACATTGCAGTAAAACCACGGTAAGTTAATATTTTAAAATTCTTTGATTTTAATAAATGTAAAATTATAATTATATATATTATAAATGTTTATAATATTTATTATAACATTTTTCAAAAAATAAATTTATCTTCAAGTTTAGCTTTGAAATATTGAGAAATATGCATGTTTTTAATGAATAATGATATGATAACTCATTAACTTCTGAGTGACAATTTTTACTTTCAATATCCAGGGCCTCTTTGCCACTTAAAAGCACATTCCTATAGGACTCTTTCATTGTAAATTGTATTGTTCACTTCCTTTTTAAAAAAAAATAGTATGTGACTGTTTTGTGGAGTTCTATCTGCTGTCTATGGCACTGTAATACCACCATAAACATAATGCCTTCGAACAACAAGTTCTGTGAGGCAACAGTTTGGGTTATGAGTAGATGGGCAGTTCAGCTAGTTTCATCTTGGGTTTACTAATGAGGCTGTAGTCATCTGGTGGTTTGCCTGGGACAGGATAATGTAAGATGGCTTCATCTGTGTGTCAAATATTTGGTGCAAGCACAGACATGTTAGTATAGGAGGCCTCAGCTGGAGCGCTTGGCTCTGTTCCACGTGTCCTCTATCCTCCAGGCTGGACCTGGTTTCTTCACTTGGCAGTCTGAGCACAGTGTTCCAAAATGGTGAAAATGGAAGCCACAAGGCCTTTCAAGGCCAACATTTGGCCACAGCTGTATTTGTCAAATCAATTCACAAGGCATGCTCAGATGGGTGGCCCTCCAAATGCCCATACAAGCAAGCGGCTGGTGGGTGGAAAAGGGCCTTGCAACGGTGGCTCTGCCCTTTGTGCGCCACTCAACAATGGCAGTTGCTCCTATGGTGACCCAGGCTTCTTCCCCTAGACTTTCCAGTTTGTGGAGCTCCTTACTCCAGGAGATGCTGCTTCACAGCCAACAGCTGTCCCCTCCCTGGGTCTGCTCTCCAAACCCCACTTTCCAGCACCCAGCCCTGCTCTGTACCAGGAGACACACAACTCAGGCTGGGGTGTGCAGGGGAGCAGCACGGACCATGAGCACAGTTCTTTGTCCTGCCGTCCACAGACCAGTTGTTGTCTTCCCCTCTGATCACGAAAGGTCCCCTTCTGTCCCAGTGGCTTTCCCTACTGGGAGGGTGCTTCTTTGAGTTGCAGGAACCTCTCCTCACCTTCAGCTCCCCACCAGGAGTGCTGGTCCCTTCCCATTTCCTCTTTTCTTTCTTTTTTTTCTTTCTTTTATCCTACCCAGTTGCATGGGAACCTTTCTTGTCCTTTTAGGTGTCCAAGATCTTCCACTAGTATTCAGCAGGTGCTTTGTGAGAATTCCATTTGTAGATGCATTCTTGATGCACTTGTGCGGAGATGTGAATTCTACCTTCTCCTATTCTGCCATCTTGACTCCTCCTCCTCTTGGGTTAAATTTATTCCTGTGTACTTTATTCTTTCTGGTGCAACTGTGAATGGAATTATTTTGTTTTTTTAAGACTAATTTTTTTATTTTATCTTACTTTTTTGGCTGTGGTGAGTCTTCGTAGCTGCATGTGGGCATTCTCTAGTTGTGATGAGTGGGGTTACTCTCTTGTACTCTCTGGTTGCTGTGAGTGGGCTTCTCATTGCTGTGGCTTCTCTTGTTGCGGAGCACAGGCTCTAGCAAGTGGGTTTCAGAAGTTGCAGTGCATGGGCTCAGTAGTTGTGGCTCGCAGGCTCTAGAATGCAAGTTCAGTAAAGCCATGGGCTTTAGTTGTTCCATAGCATGTGGGATCTTCCTGGACCAGGGATCAGACTTAGTGTCCCTGGCACTGCAAGTCCGATTCTTAACCACTGAACCATCAGGGAAGCCCTGGAATTATTTTCTTGATTTGTCTTTCTGACAGATCCTTATTAGTGTATAGAAATGCACCGATATTTATATATTGATCATGAATTCTGTACCTATATTGATTTGTCTTTTTGGTGGAGTCTTTAGGATTTCTTTACATATTGATATAATATCAAGTCATCTTCAAGTAGTGACAGTTTTATTTTTTCCTCTTTAATTTGGATGCCTTTTATTTGTTTTTCTTGCCTAATTACTCTAGCTAGAACTTGAATAAAAGTGGTGAGTCTTGGTCCAATCTTAGAGGAAAAGCTTTCAGCTTTTTGCCATTGAGTATGATGTTAGCTATGGGGTTATCATGTATCAGCTTTATAATGTTGAGGTTTGTTCCTCTATAAACACTTTGTTGAGAGTTTTTATCATAAATGGATGGTGAATATTGTCAAATGCTTTTTCTGCATCTATTGAGATAATCATATGATTTTTATCCTTCATTTTTTTAATGTGCTGTATCACATTGACTGATTTGTACATGTTGAACCATCTGTGCATTCCTGGAGTAAATCCTACTTCATCATGATATATAATCCTTTTAATGTATTGATGAATTTATTTTCCTAAATTTTGTTGAGACTTTTTGCATCTGTGTTCATCAGGAATATTGACCCGTGATATCCTTCTCTGGTGGTATCTTTATCTGGCTTTGGTATCAGAGTAATGCTGGCATTGTAAAATTAGTTCTGAAATGTTCCCTTCTCTATATTTATGGAAGATTTTGAAAAGGATAGGAATTGATTCTTCTATAAATATTGGTAGAATTTACTAGTGAAGCCATTTTGGTCATGGAGTTTTTTGGGGAGGTTTTTGGTTACTGATTCAATCTTCTCACTAGTAATTTGTCTATTTGGATTTTCTGCTTCTTAGTGATTCAGTCTTGTAGGTTACAGGTTTCTAGGAATTTATGCATTTCTTCTAGGTTTCCCAATTTTTTGGCATGTAATTGTTCATAGTAATCTGTTATGATCTTTTTATGTCATAAAAGTATCAGTTGTAATATCTTCTCTTTCATATCTGTTTTTATGTGTTTGAGTCCTCTCTCTTTTTCTCAGTGAGTCTAACTAAAGGTTTGTCAATATTGTTTATACTTTTAAAAAATCAACTCTTATTTTCATTGATCTTTTCTATTGTCATTTTGGTCTCCACTTATTTCTACTCTGACTTTCATTATTTCTTTCCTTCTACTGACCCTAGGCTTTGTTTATGCTTCTTTTTCTAATTCTTTGAGGTATTAAATTAGATTTTTTGCTAACAATTCTTATTTCTTGATGTAGGCCATTTATCACTAGGAGCTTTCCTCTTAGAACTGCTCTGGTGCATTCCATAAATTTTGATATGTTGATATATCAAACATATGCCATGATATGTTGGCTTTCCATTTTCATTTGTCTCGGAAAATTTTATTTCTCCTTTGACCCATTGTTTGTTCAGCAAAATCTGTGAATTTTCCAGTTTTCTTCTTATAATTGATTTCTAGCTTCATATCATGTGGTCAGAAAAGATGCTGGATATGATTTAAATCTTCTTAAATTTATTAGGACTTGTTTTGTGGCCTACTATATAATCTATCCTGGAGAATATTCCACGTGCTTTGAAGAAGAATTCTTTTGCTTTTGGATGGAATGTTCTTGATATGTCTGTTAAGTCATTCTGGTATAAGATGTTGTTTAAAGCCAATGTTTCCTTATTGATTTTCCATCTGGATGATCTGTCTATTGATTCAAGTTGGGAACTGAAGTTACCTGCTATTATTGTATTGCTATTTCTCATTTTTATGTGTATATTTGCTCTATATATTTAGGTACTCCTATGTTAGATGCATAAGTATTATATCATTTTGGATTGATCTTTTATCATTATATAATGACCTCCTTTGTCTATATTATAGTCTTTCTTTTAAAGTATGTTTTGTCTGATAATTATGGCTATCCCATTTTTCTTTTGATTTCCATTTGCATAAAATATCTTTTTCTATCTCTTCAATTTCAATCTGTGTGTATTTTTACATATGATGTGTGTCTCTTATAAGCAGAATACAGATTTTTTTTTTTAATTCTAAGTGGCTTTGGTCATGTCCGATTCTTTGCATCCCTATGGACCACAGTCCTCCAGGCTCCTCTGTCCATGGGATTCTTCAGGCAAGAATATTGGAGTGCGTTGCAATACCCTCCTCCAGAGGATCTTCCCAACCCCAGGATCAAACCCATGTGTCTTATGTCTCCTGCAGTGGCAGGCGGGTTCTTTACCACGTGCCACCTGGGAAGCCCTCTGCATACAGATGGGTTGTTTCACCCATTTAGCCATTCTATGTCTTTTAATTAGTTATTGATACATATGTACTGCCATTTTGTTAACTGTTCCTAACTTTTTTGTAGTTCTTCTGTGTTCCTTTCATCTTTTCTGATCTCCTCCTTTCTGGTTTAACAACTTTTTTAGTGGTTTGCTTTAATTCATGTCTCTCTATCTTTTGTGTATCTCATTTAAGTTTTTGCTTTGTGGTTACTATGTGGCTTACGTACAAAAACATATTTATAATAGTCTATTTTAAGTTGATACAACTTACATTTCATAGTTGTATAGTCTAAAGCTATACAACTTTATAGTTGTATAAAGTTCAACTATATAGTCTAAAGCTATACATTTTTACACCCCTTCTTGTGTTTTACATTTTGATGTCACAAGTTACATCTTTTTCTCTTGTGTATCTATGAACAATTATAGCTATTTTTACTACTTTTGTCTTTAACTTTCATATAGCTTTACATATGATTAATTACCACATTCACATATTAGACTGTTCTGAATTTTACTATATATTTACCTTTGCCAGTTGGGTTTATACTTTCATATTTCCTGTTACTAATAGCACCCTTTCATTTCAACTTAAGAAGTCTCTTTAACATTTAAGTAAAGTTTAGTGATGATGAACTCCTTTGGATTTTGCTTGTCTGAAAAACTATATCTCCTTCAGTTCTGAAAGGCAGTTTTTTACTTTAAGCATTTTGAATATATCATACCACTCTCTTGCATCCTGCAAAGTTATTACTGAAAAATCTACTGGTAGTCTTATGGCGGTTCCCTTGTACACAAGATGCTTTTTAAACTTTCTCCTTGTCTTTAACTTTTGATATTTAATTATGATGTGTCTTGGTATGGGTCTTTTGGAATTTATCTTATTTGGAATTCTCTGGACTTTTTGGATCTGGATGTCTGTTTCCTCTCCCAAGTTAAGAAAGTTTTTTTTAGTCATTATTTCTTCAAACAGCTTTTAAGCCCCTTTCTCCCTCGCTTCTCCTTCTGGGACCCCTGTAATGCAAATGTTGGTCCACCTAATGTTCCATAAGTCCTTTAAGCTATCTTCACTTTGCTTTTTCCTGCTCTGATTTGGTGAGTTCTTCTGCCATCTTTGAGTTCACTCATCCTTTCTTCCACTTCATCTATTCTGCTGTTGAACTCTTCTATTGTATGTATCAGTTTAGTTAATGTATTCTTCAGCTCTGTGACTTCTATTTGATACATTCTTATATTTTCAGTCTCTGTTGAAATTCTCACTTTGTTCATCCATTCCTCTTCTGAGCTCAGTGACCATTATTATGATTGTTATTTTGAACTCTATCAGATAAATTACTTATTACTATTTTATTAAGGCTTTCTTAGGTGATGTTATCTTTTTCTTTCATTTAGAAATATTTCTGCTTCTTCATTTTCCTGTACTCTCTGTGTTAGTTTCTAAGCAGTAAATAAAACAGCTACTTCTTCTAGTCTAGAAGGACG
Organism: Bison bison bison; assembly: GCF_000754665.1. Classification (NCBI taxonomy): domain Eukaryota; kingdom Metazoa; phylum Chordata; class Mammalia; order Artiodactyla; family Bovidae; genus Bison; species Bison bison. The sequence continues at coordinate 7,551,132 of NW_011494889.1, read as the reverse complement.
TGAACCTTACTATTCAACTCTGCTCAAGCTCTTGGTTGTCTCTCAAGCTTTTGTGATTGTCCAAGCCACCTACTTTATTCTTAGTGGCTCTCAGTATTTTAGGGTGTGCTAAGACCCGTCAGTCTTTCAAGGGGGTTGGGAGAGTATCTCAGTACCCAAATGCAAGTTGATTCAAAGCCAGACACTCAGGGGACAGATTTTAAACTGTGCAAATATACTGTTTTCAGGGAGTTGGCATTTCCATCTGCTACTTAAGTGCTGAGTCTCAGGCTGATAGCCAGTTGACAAATGTTTCTTTGTTTGCTGCCATCCCATCAAACCTGTAAGAACAAGCTCTGCTGGCCAACAGAGCCAGACTATTGAGGGATGTGTTCTCTGTTCTCTGAATGGCCAACACAACAGCTGGGGCACCAGATGTGTTAATAGCTACTTTCTCTGAGATACTGACAACCCGGAGTGGGGCAAAAGGAGAGTGCAATACTGGTGCGCCTGTCAGCCTCACCAGTCTCTGGAGAGAATTGTAGTCAGTACCTAGATGTTTAATTAGAAGCCTGCCCCATAAGCCACATCTATGGAAATAAGCTAACAAGCCTCTTTCACAGAAAGGCTTAGGATGCATTTTAGTCTACTGTCTCTGCGCTGTTCCCTGGAAAGAACAGTCAGTTAAGAACTGTAATGTTTCTGCATACTGTGAAATAATAGAATCCCTTTCCCATTTAGCAAAGAACTTAATACCATGTTCAAGGCCAAGGACACAATGCAATTAATCCCAGGATTCCATCTTTGTGGGTTGGTGTCTTGACACCAGAACTGGGTGTATGAGAGAAATGAAAAGAAAAAAAGGAACTGAGATTTTACTGAGCTAGTAACTACAAGAAGTGAGATGCCACACCAGGTTAGCAGTACCTGTCTTTCAAGGTGTGGGTTCGAGGTCTGTGGAACCCCTAAACTAACTTACTAGTTTGTAACAACCCAAATTTCTTCCTTCTGTTCCCTCCATTCCAGTCCTAGAGGTGAATAGCTATTTCTTGTAGTCACTAGCTTTTAAGATTTTATTCTCTGCTTCCTGCACTTTTACTATGATGTGTCTAAATGTATGTTTCTTTATTTCTATCCTGTTGGAATTTACTGGGCCTCTTGAATCTCTCAGTCATTGTCTTCAGCAGGTATTTTGTCAAACACTATATGTGCCTCTTTATCTTTTTTTTCTGTTAACACTGATTAAAAATAGGTTAAATTTTCTCAATCTATCCCTTATGAGTTTTTAACTGTCTTCTTTATTTTTGTTCATTTTTGTCTCTGGCATACATTCTTATAATTTTTCTGATCTATCTTCCACCTCACTATTCCCCTTTTTGTCATGCCTAATCTGATGCCAAAATTATATACTATGTGTTTGATTGTTGTATTTTTAATTTTTAGAAGTTTTACTTGTTCTTTTTTAAGGCACACTTACAAATTTTATAGTTTTATACTGTAGATATTTTCCAGCTTTGGTCATTTATTTCCAAAAAACTAGTAAACATATCTTTTATAATCTGCATCTATTAGTTTCATGTCTGAAGTATGAGCATGTGTATTTCACCTGTTTCTTCTCTCCATCATTGTTTATTCTGGTTATTACTCACACATGCCTTATTTTGGGGCGGGGGTTAGTTATTTTTGACTGTGGGCTATTCATTATACTTGAAAAAGTATTTGTAAGAATTCTCTGAAGTCTAGGAAGAATATGCTTTGATCTTGAGATGATCTGTGTTTGCCAGTGTCGGATATCTAAGGTACCACTGCTCTGATACTTCTTCAAGTCCCCTGGATCATCAAGCAAACAATTCTAGGATATAAAGCCATGCAAGTACCTGCTCATAGCCACAAATTATTAGGACAATTATTTTTTCTTGCTTTTTCTGATCGCTCAGTGACTGAAGTCACTGGATGGTTAAAGAGAAGGCAAATTTAATCTTAATTTACCCTTACCCAGAGAGTGTAGTCTTCTGATAACACAGGTTAATATAGAGAGAGTATCCAGTTTGATTCTCTATCTTGAATTATCTCTGTTCTAACTAAGTTGACAAATTCCTTTAGGAGAAAGTAGATTATGGGCTCTGGTGTTCTGCTTTACTCCTGGATTCTTAAGTCCCTCTTTTCAAGTATTTGAACTGACAATTCCTTACTTTTTTGTCAGTTACTTGATGCTTTTATGATAACTTTTTAAAAGGCCAATGATTTTATGGTTTTTGATTTGTCTCTTTTTAGGGGAATTTGTCCATATAACCTAGCCCACCACTAGTAGAAATGAAAGTTCCCTGATTATTCTTTAATCATTTATAATGAAATCATTTTTAAATAGATGATCACATTCACAAAGTGTATTTTTAAATAGTTCCATTGTGTGTATATTTTCAGTGTTTATAATTCAAAATAACATACATATATGTTGGTTGAGTTACAGACCCAACTTAAAGCATCATTTAAATGACAACTAGTAAGTAAAGTTTGGAGATTATGCTTCCATTTCACAAAAGATAACATTAAACTTTTTTTTTTTTACAAGAAAGCACTTGAAATCTGAAAAGATTTATTTATTTATTTATTTTTATATTTGATTAAGTTTTTTTATTTCTTTTTAATTTTATTTTATTTTTAAACTTTACAATATTGTATTGGTTTTGCCAAATATTGAAATGAATCCGCTACAGATATACATGTGTTCCCCATCCTGAACCCTCCTCCCTCCTCCCTCCCCATACCATCCCTCTGGGTCATCCCAGTGCACCAGCCCCAAGCATCCAGTATCGTGCATCGAACCTAGACTGGCGACTCTTTTCATACATGATATTATACATGTTTCAATGCCATTCTCCCAAATCATCCCACCCTCTCCCTCTCCCACAGAGTCCAAAAACTGTTCTATACATCAGTGTCTCTTTTGCTGTCTCGTATACAGGGTTATTGTTACCATCTTTCTAAATTCCATATATATGCGTTAGTATACTGTATTGGTGTTTTTCTTTCTGGCTTACTTCACTCTGTATAATAGGCTCCAGTTTCATCCATCTCATTAGAACTGATTCAAATGTTTTCTTTTTAATGGCTGAGTAATACTCCATTGTGTATATGTACCACAGCTTTCTTATCCATTCATCTGCTGATGGACATCTAGGTTGCTTCCATGTCCTGGCTATTATAAACAGTGCTGTGATGAACATTGGGGTACACGTGTCTCTTTCAATTCTGGTTTCCTCAGTGTGTATGCCCAGCACTGTGGGATTGCTGGGTCATAAGGCAGTTCTATTTCCAGTTTTTTAAGGAATCTCCACACTGTTCTCCATAGTGGCTGTACTAGTTTGAATTCCCACCAACAGTGTAAGAGGGTTCCCTTTTCTCCGCACCCTCTCCAGCATTTATTGCTTGTAGACTTTTGGATTGCAGCCATTCTGACTGGCGTGAAATGGTACCTCATAGTGGTTTTGATTTGCATTTCTCTAATAATGAGTGATGTTGAGCATCTTTTCATGTGTTTGTTAGCCATCTGTATGTCTTCTTTGGAGAAATGTCTATTTAGTTCTTTGGCCCATTTTTTGATTGGGTCATTTATTTTTCTGGAATTAAGCTGTAGGAGTTGCTTGTATAACATTAAACTTTTTAAATCTAATTACATCCAAGAAAATCCTTGTAAAATAATTTTTATGATTATATATGAAGAAAAATGTGGCATACAGAAGAATATAGGTGCAAATTTGACAATTAGTTCCTTTCTTTGAACATGAAACTAGATTTTTCTCTTTTTTTGCTCTGTATTTTTTTAAGTTTTTAATGGTGTACATCCAGTTAACAATGTTGTTAGTTGTTAACTGTCTACCTGATAGTTTCAGGTGGACAGCAAGGGGACTCAGTCATACATATACATGCATCCATTCTCCCCCAAACTCCCCTCCCATCCAGGCTGCCACATAACACTGAGCAGAGTTCCCTGTGCTGTATACAGCAGGACCCTGTTGGTTATCCATTTTATATATAGCAGTGTGTACATGTCCACCCCAAACTCCCTAGTAATCCATTTTCCCCATTCTTCCCCTCTGGCAACCATAGGTTCATTCTCTAAGTCTGTGAGTCTCCTTCTGTTTTGTAAAGAAGTTCATTTATATCATTTCTTTTTAGATTCTCATATAAGGGATGTCATATGATATTTCTCCTCCTCTGTCAGATTTACTTCACTAAGCACGACAATCTCTAGGTCCATCCGTGTTGCTGCAAATGCATTATTTTACTCTTCTCAATGGCTGAGTAATATCCCATTGCATATATGTACCACATCTTCTTTATCTGCTCCTCTGTTGATGGAAATTTAGGTTGCTTCCATGTCTTGACTATTGTAAATAGTGCTGCAATGAACATTAGAATGCATGTATTCTTTCAGACCATGTTTTTCTCCAGAGATATGCCCAGGAGTAGGATTGCAGGGTCATCTGGTAGCTCTATTTTTAATTTTTTAAGGAACCTTCACACTGTTCTCCATAGTGGCTATACCAATTTACATTCCTACCAACAATGAGGGTTCTCTTCTCTCTACACCTTCTCCAGCATTTATTGTGGATTTTTTGATGAGAGCCACTTTGGTGTGAGGCGATATCTCATTGAAGTGATTTATTTTTAGTGTGATTACTTTCATAGCGTCAACTTTATCATAAAAGATTGCATATTGTATGTCGTTCAACTTAGTATCCAGCATACAAGTAAATAAACTTTGTTTAAGAAATAAGATTTTTCACTAAGGTTTTTTAAATATTTATTTATTTGGCTGCACCAGGTCTTAGTTGCAGCATACGGGATCTACTAGCTGCAGGGATCAAACCCAGGCCCCCTGCATTAGGAGTGCGAGGTCTTAGCCACTGGACCACCAAGAAATCCCTCACTAAGACTGTTTTACAGACACAAAGTCTGTTATCACAACAGATTAACCAAAACCAAACTGACCTCTCTGAAGATATATATATATAGATAGATATATGAGAAAGAACTATCAGAAAGTAATTTAAGGATGTAGAAATTACAGCTTCCATACTTCAAAAATGTGAAATTTATAATTTTCTGCCTTTGTTATCATATACGTTCTGTAAGTGGCTTTACCCTGAGATGATAGCAACCATATAGAATACTGAAAACTGAGATGAAACATGGTTCAGAGGGAAGAAAATATGCAAAAGGCAAATGGACATTTTTAAAAATTACTCAAAAACAACAGAGGAAAGATCAGGCAAATAATTCCCCATAGTCTCAAAAGCTATAGACAATATGATTTCTGTAATCATTTAAAAACCTCAAAGAAGAATTTAAAAGGTCCAGAGACAGGTTATTAGAAAACAGAAGAAAGTGAAAGCTTGCTATGCTGATATAAATGAAAAATAAAAATAAGAACATTCCAACAATAAAAGCTAAATGAGAGAGAAACAATGTAAATAAAAGAGCTATAATAATATAAAAAGTACAGTAAAGGAATATAACAAGGAAAATCGAATATCTACATAATTGGAGTTTCTGAGATAGACAACAAATTAGAAAAATGCTAAATATTATTTTTTTACCTAGAGAAAGATTTAAATCTGTCTTGAAAGTATCCATTGTCCCCATTCCCAATTTTCCTGCTTTACATAAACTTTTTTATTTTCTTTTTCAGACAATAACATTTTCTCAGAATATAAATTATGAGGCAGTGGATGATTATTTCAAGTTGCAGTAAGTATGGCTTTTAAAAGAGTCTACTCAATATTAAATATGCTGTTCAGGTTATTGATTTGTACATATTGTTTTATTTAAATGGTCTCATATCCTTTTAAATGTCCAGATTTCAAATTCTTTTAGATATCTCAAAAGATGCAAGATTAGTATTCTATAGAAAAAATGTAAAATACTCCTTGAGTTTAACGGAAACATGACCCATCTGAAGGTGCTATTCATCCAGCTGAAGGTACAAAAAAAAACAGGCAATTTCTTAGTTCAATATTTTTGAGCATCTTTTATCATTCATTCCCATCCCAAAGTCTTTTTATACTATGCTTAAGCAAAAACTAGAACTCTAATGGGATTCTCCAGGCAAGAGTACTGGAGTGGGTTGCCATTTTCCTTCTCCAAGGGATCTTCCCAACCCAGGGATCGAACCCGGGTCTCCCGTATTCCAGGCAGACGCTTTAACCTCTGAGCCACCAGGGAAGCCCCATTAATTATGACTAGAGTCAGTTAAATTTCTGAATCTTGGAATAAGGTAGCACCGTTAACCACTTAATTCCGGGAGGAAGGCAACCAACATAGTATTGTATTTTAAGGCATTAGGTTATCATTATGTCCTGACTGAATATATTTTCTGGAAAAGTGGCATTGTTCTAGGAAAAAGTCAATTTTTCTTTAGTTTGCAGCTACTCCACCTGAGTTTGCATGCCTGCTCCATGCCAGGCACTCTAAGTGTTCAGAACACATGGTGAACAAGAAATATGCAGTTACTGCTGTCATGAGATATATCTCCAGTGGGAGAAGACAAGCAGCAAGTAATCAAATAAATAAACAAGATGGCCCCAAACAATTGTAAGTGCTATTAAGAAAATAAAGCAGAAAGACGCAGTAGAGTATCACCAGGAAGTATAGGAAGGAAATGCCACTTTAAACACAGTAGTCAAGAGAGGCTCAAAACACCCCTTTCCCTCTAACTCATCAACTTTTCTCTTGAGTTCCTTTGAGTATTTTTGGTTTTGTGGGTATTTATTCAGAATTCTGTTGCTGTACAATACACGTCAAATTGTCCAGGATTGTTGTTGTTTAGTTGCTAAGTGATGTCAGACTCTTTTACAACCTCATGGACTGTAGCTCGCCAGGCTCCTCTATCCACAGGATTCCCCAGGCAAGAATACTGGAGTGGGTTGCCACTTCCTTCTCCAGGGGATCTTCCTAACCTAGGAATCGAACCTGCATCTCCAGCATTGGCTGGCAGATTCTTTACCGCTGAGCCACATGGGAGGTTACTTTGGGTATTTTTGTTTTTGTGGATATTTACTCAGAATTCTGTTGCTTCACAATACACATCAAATTGCCCAGGATACTTTAGGTCAGTCCAAGACCTGAGAAAAAAAAATACCAAAAACTGTGAAATTGGTGGGAAAAAATCTACCTATAAGTAAAATTATGTAGAAAATTGAAGATGTAGTATTTACTTTAGTGTCCTTTTTACAGATCTATACTATATTACTGAATAGACCAAATCCAATAATCCATCAAATTGGGAGAGAAAGTCATAACTGGCATAATTGTAAGATGCTTCCTGATTTCAAAGGTGTTAGAGATAAAAATGTATCGTAGAATTGATGAAATATTGTATCAGTTCAGCTCAGTCCCTCAGTCACGTCCAACTCTTTGCAACCACATGGACTGCAGCATGCCAGGCTTCCCTGTCCATCACCAACTCCCAGAATCTGCTCAAACTCATTCGGTGATGAGTTCATCGATTCGATGATGCCATCCAACCATCTCACCCTCTGTAGCCCCCTTCTTTTCCTGCCTTTGGTCTTTCCCAGCATCAGGGTCTTTTCTAGTTAGTCATTTCTTTGCATCAGGTGGCCAAAGTATTGGAGCTTCAGCTTCAGATGATATATTGTATAGTGATTTAAAACATACAAAAATGTGCTATTTGTATCCTTACTTATTTAGCATATTATATATATATGAGAAATAGGAAAATACAATGAATACTGAAAGGAAGAGAACATTTGTTTGTGGTTAGTTTGTGTTTGTTTTATCCCAGTTTTTTCAATAAGTAAAAAACCTTAGCAGGGGCAGGAAATGAATAATACTTTCAAAACTTTTCTTCTGTAACTTTTGAGACCTCCTATTTTGCCTGAGCAGAAATGACCCATGTGCATTTCCTAATCTACAAAGGCATGATGTCTGATCTCCCTTTTGCTTCCAGTCAGATCATATTGTGCAGCATAATGAGGTTCAGAAAACTAATTTCATAACTTAGTATCTATTGTTCCAAAGGCATTATCAATGGGAGGAAATCTGTAGAGGCTAGAGAAGGAATCTATGGCTTGTTGTTATTGTTGTTTAGTCACTCAGTCGTGTCTGATTCTTACAACCCCATAGACTGTAGCCCACGAGGCTCCTCTGTCTATAGGATTTCCCAGGCAACAGTACTGGAGATAGATCTTCATACCCAGGGATCGAACCCACGTCTCCTGAGTCTCTTGCATTGGCAGGCAGATTCTTTACCACTGAGCCACCAGGGAAGCTATAGCTGTGAAATACCATCAGGAAGCAGGCAACAATGTTAGCAGCAAAGTCCCATCCTCAGGAGACTAAGGGTGTTAATGAAACAGAAGGGCTGAAATGCTGATAGAAGTTCATTTTTACTTCCCATTGTGCTGACCTGTGCTGGCCAAAATATGGGACACGATGAAATGGGAATGACTTTAGGATAGGACCACAGTGCACCTTAGCAGAAGCAGCAGGCGGTCACCACCACCACTAGGCCTCTAGGATTCCTCAGTGGGGGGTTCAAGCACATCTTGAAAATGGGACTTTCATCTGTTCTACACAAAGCAGACTTGTGGCTCCCTCCCTTATGATTCTACAGTCATTTGTATGTGTTGTTTCTCCTAGATATGAGAACACAGGTCTTCTGCTTGTCCACGTGAGACCCAGTGAACTTGCAAAAACATGTCCAATATCCCAAAAGGCAAGTAACAGAGTAGAAGATCAAAAAATTTTCTTCAATAAGACACAGGTGGTAAACTAAATAATACACATTAACTCATTCAATACCACTCCCCTAACACGTAGCAACATTCTGTAATATTTCACTGTAGAGACAGCATTATTTTACTTTGGAAAGAGAAGATTAGATTACTTTACTGCCTTCCATGAATTTACCTCAGAATATAAATATGAGTAAAGATGTAAAATTAATCTTAAAATGCATTTATATATTTATATAAATAAAACTGTGTAGAGGAAAACTGAAATTAATGAGAACAGCCAAATTTGGATATGGTTTGTCAGAGAAGACTGCTAGTCATGTCCGTATCAAGGCTGCATTTATTTATCTTAAAAAATGGACCATTTCTTCGTTTAAAAAGTTTTATTGCATGCCTACCATGTTTCTGTGTTTCAGCCTGTGTGATAAGTAATGGGAATTACCAAGATGGAAAGAGTCCTTTCTGAAGGGGAAAACATAAACTAGTATAAGAGAAGGTGAAATACACAGTTATCAAATAGCCCAGAGGAAAGAGTGAGGAATTTCATTTGGGAGGGGAAAAGTGGAAAGAAGATACATGAAATGACTGTTGAAGGGTAAGTAGAAGTTGAGCAGGAAGATGCAAAGGGAATTCAGGGAAGCTGCTGCTGCTGCTGCTGCTGCTAAGTCGCTTCAGTCGTGTCCAACTCTGTGCGACCCCATAGAGGGCAGCCCACCAGGTTCCCCCGTCCCTGGGATTCTCCAGGCAAGAACACTGGAGTGGGTTGCTAATTCCTTGTCCAATGCATGAAAGTGAAAAGTGAAAGTGAAGTCGCTCAGTCGTGTCCGACCCTCAGTGACCCCATAGACTTCAGCCTTCCAGGCTCCTCCATCCAAGGGATTTTCCAGGCAAGAGTACTGGAGTGGAGTGCCATTGCCTTTTCCGATTCAAGGAAGAGGCATACACAAAAGCACAGCAATGTTATGTAGCAGTGGGGTGTTCAGATAACCACCCACTACCACCTCCTTTGAGTGTTTGTTCCCCACTGAGGGATGACTCCTCTCTTTATTCTTTCTCATTCCAACTATTAATCAATAAACATATATTGAGCACCCACTACATACCAGGCAGAGCACAATGGGGCATACCCACATGAAGAATTCAAAGTTAAGTGAGACATAGGCCCTGCTCTTCAGGACCTCGGCACCAAGAGCCTGTTCCTATCAGGGCAAGACTCCATGAATTTAGAGGGAGCCTTGAACTAAGGCAGATGGGAGCCACCCTTGAGCACAGCTGAAACACATTGCTTCCCCAAGAAATGCATACTGACCATTTCCCCTGTTTACCCACCATGCTGCCTACCCAGCTTAATCTGCTGAAGAAGCAAAAACCTGCCACCTAGCAAGTTCATGCCCCAGCCTCCGTCTGCCTTCTCTATCTTTAGCTCCACTTTATTCCATATAAGTTGCCTCCCTGAAGCACCATGATTTCCTCCATCTCTTTCCTTAATTTAGAGATATGCCCCCTCTCCTGCCCAGCCCAGGCATTACAAAACATATTAATCTAGAGTGAAAGTGTTAGTCACTAAGTCATGTCTGACTCTTTGCAACCCCATGGACTGTAGCCCACCAGGCTCCTCTGTCCATGGAATTCTCCAGGCAAGAATACTGGAGTAGGCAGCCATTCCTTTCTCCAGGGGATCCTCCCGACCCAAGGATCGAAACTGGGTCTCCTGCATTGCAGGTGGATTCTTTACTGCCTGAGCCACCAGGGAAGCCCAATGTTAATGTAAGTAAAAGTGAAAGTTTAGTCGCTCAGTCGTGTCCAACTCTTTGCGACCCCATGAACTGCAGCCTACCAGGCTCCTCCATCCATGGGATTTTCCAGGCAAGAGTACTGGAGTGGGTTGCCATTTCCTTCTCCAGAGGATCTTCCTGACCCAGGGATCAAACCCAGGTCTCCCACGTTGTAGGCAGACACTTTACTGTCTAACCAGAGTTCAAATGCAAGCTCTGCCACCTATTGACTTCAAGAAGCTCCTAAGAACTCTGAGTCTTGGCTGCCTCGTTCATAAAAGGGGAAATGTAATATCCATCTCACAGTATTTATCTACTTTGAGAGTATTAAATGAGATAATTTACGTAAGATGCCCAGAATAGTACTTGTCACAGAGTAATTACCTAATATTACTGGTTTCTTCCTTGGCACACCCCAAGACATGGACCATTCAAATCTAACCACCATCTGTGCCCATTTCAGATAGTTTGTATTGACCTACCCACTGAAACAGAATGGAGAATAGGCCATATAGTAGATGATGGAATATGCCAGAGTCCTTTAGGCAATAGGAAAATGTGGCAAGAAAACATATACCAGGCAGAGCACAATGGGGCATACCCACATGAAGAATTCAGTTAATTGAATTAACTAGCTAGCCAAGAAAATAAAAACCAGTACACAACTGCAAGGTATGCTCTAAACCACAGGGACCCCTTTTTGTGCTCCCATCCCCACTGGTAAGCAAGTCATCAGCCTCCCAGATAAGTACTGTAGACAGAGGGCCCACAGAGTTCTTCTCTAGTTGGATGAAGTTAGGCCTGCTGGACCAAATGGCTCATGGGGTGAGCCATTTGAACATGAGCCTGCCATCTTTGTCACTGAGTCTTCCTAGCCTGCAGCAGAGCAGCAAATAGAACTGGCAGCCCCAACAAGGCTTCATCTCAGTTTTTTAACCATACACCAAGAACCAGAATGCAGTGAGGCCACCCTAGTAAGCCAGGCCCCAGAAGGACATAATAATTCCTTTCAAAGTGAAATTTCCCAGGGAGAGATGACTACACTAATACGTTGTCCTCCAACATTTCTATTTTGAAAGCCTTTAGAATTTCTGTCTCAGTTCAGTTGTTCTGTCCAGTTAGAGGGGAATATGCTGTGTCTGATCTGAGCTAAGGGAGGAGGAGTTCTGCCCTGTACTTAAGAGAATGATAAAGAAATATTTGTTAATAAAGAAACCCAATACACTCATCATTCTCATTTGGGCTATACGTCAGAATTTCTCTATTAGATGACCAGTCCCAGGGAAGATGTGTCAGTCCTCCAGCAGTGGATACCCTACACAACAGGCTTATTCATGCTTTCCACATTCAGCACCCATGCTCTTGTTGAAGAGCCACCTCCAGGTCAACTCATATTTTTAATCTTAGCCATGATTGTTAATTCTGACGTTAGGGATGACTTTAGTGAACTAAGACCCAGAAAAGAAGAGATGTTACAAATAAGATCATCAAGTGATAGTGTGTTGTAACTGAAAAACTTGAGGACCTCAGCCAACCATGTACCTTATATGGGTAACTCAGTAAAGATAAAGGGCAGACCCATGTGTCTAAATACATTTGATGGGAAAAGATTTAGTGATGATAGACAGCAAGGACTGTGGGTAGAGTTGTTGAGAGAACAAATCAGGTCCTATGGGTGAGATCAGGTGGTTCAAGGAATAAAATCCATAAACTCCTGCTGTGAAGTATGCCTTTCTAATGAAGCCAGAAGGGCTTGGTTTAGCAGGTGCAACTCTCTAAATCCACCAAGCTTGACTGGACATCATTCTCTAACCCTACCCTCCTGATTCCTAAAGGTTTTTTCTTTTAGATTTGCCTTGTGAAAATATGCAACATATAAGGCGTGTTTATAACAGATGGCAAGTGTCTAGATCCCACTTAGAAAGCCTGCGGTGGAGGATGGGAAGATGGGCAGGGTATACAGCAATGAGTAAGGTGTCCTTGAGTCAAGTAGAAATCGAAGTTGCTTATCCCAGTTGAGAAAGAACGAGGACTCCAGTTCTAAAAAGAAGTCAAATTCATAGTTAAATGTATTACAGAAACCTTCCAGGTGAGTCAGGTACAAGCTGGAACCACAGAGTTAATAGTCATGATTGTAGAGGTGCTAGTGAAAAATGACATCAAATTGGTTCTCTGATATAGAAGTAAGAAAGCAGAGACCTGACCTTTGAGCTTGTGAGCCCCAAGGGTGAAAGAAAGCAAAGAAAGAAAAAAAAAGCTATCAAAGGAGGAAACAGCACAGAGCAGAATAACCAAACTCTACATTTAAAGGGTTATTTCAGATCTAAAATGCAATTGTTTTTAGTTGTAGTAATATTTTAGACTATGTGATTTAGAACCACTAAACTCATCCCCTAAATTACTTTACTTTAGGTGTTCCAAATATCTGTTGGCTGTGATGCTAGTAAATTCATTGCTGTTAAAGGGCAAGTATATTTGCACTTGACTTGTCTTACTCTTTATGTTTTAAAACAAATGTTAAATTAAAGGTAATTACTAGTCATAATATTAGCCTAATGACTGACATGTCCATATGAAATCCATAATAAATTGACAATTTGTTCAAACCAGATTTGTTTTAACTCTTTGCCAAGTCAAATATTACATTTGAATCAGACTAAAAGAGAAAAAGATTTAAACTCTTTCTCTGTTATCAGCATTTTTCTCTGTCTTCCCTTTTCATAAGCCAGTTTCCATCTTTTGCATTACCTCTCTCAGCTCTTCAGTGTAAATTCATTTCCAGAGAAATGAGAGGGAGAAACACTTAACCTCTGTTGTCCATTCTACTCAAACCAGTTATAATTCCATTTCTGTCAGAGAACTACTTATAACCACACAAGAGAAGCCTATTTTCTGCACCTTTTTCCATGGATGAAAGCAAGTCACTTCATAAATAGATTCAAATACTTTTCCATGAGAAAGTCTTTTAAAGCAAACCTAACAGAATTGCCAGTGTTTCCTCCAGAGAATCCCAAGATGTGACTTGTATTGAGTTCACTGCGGTTCACAATGAAGCACACTGGAACTTGTGTCATCACAGTTCTTTCTTCTAAAGGGCGAGAATAAGGTCAGTGTACACAAAAATTAAGCAGCTGAGTTTGGAGCGTAAAATGGAGACAGAAACGCATTGCAGTTCCTTTCCTGTGGTTATGGTGAGGGTGGGGTGACGTTGACACCTATCTAAATCTATTTATAAAGTGATATGTTCTCATCCAAAACAAAAGTCTATTCATCTGTCATTCTAATAATCGTTTGAGTGCTGAATTGTCATAATTAGTTGCCAGGTAGATAATTAAATATTCCCATCTCATTTAGCAAGGAATTGCATCTCCCATAAACCCTTTTCCAGAAAACACAAAAGCTAACTGATTATAAAGCCTAAAGCATCTTGTTTCTGGGATGGTCTACATCCTTCTCCTCAGAGTATAATCTATGGAGCAGCACTGGCATCACCTGGGAACTTACTAGAAATGCAGAACCTCAGGTTTCACTTCATACCTGCTGAACCAGAATCTCTATTGTAACTAAATTTCCAGATTAGTAGGGGCATTAAAATTTGAGAATAACTGCTCTAGGCTATATATATATATATATATATAAAGTCACTCAGTCGTGTCCAACTCTGCGACCCCATGGACTATAGCCTACCAGGCTCCTCTGTCCATTGGATTTTCCAGGCAAGGGTGCTGGAGTGGGTTGCCATTTCCTTCTCCAGGAGATTTTCCTGACCCAGGGATCAAAACCCAGGTCTCCCGCATTGCAGGCAGACACTTTGCTATCTGAGCTACCAGGGAAGCCCACTCTGAGCAACAGGTTACGAAAATCAATTCCCAGTACCCCTGCATGCAGTATCACTACATGTAGATTTCCTTCTTCAGTGAGATGCAAAGCGACTTGAATCCATCTGTTTCTGGGAGGGTTTAGTGAGCTTTTGTCAGACTAGATTGCTCATCAGAATCACCTGGAGAACATGTCAGAAAACATACATTTCAGGTCCTTTTCCAAATCTCTTAGTCAATGACCCACTGTTCTGAACCTCTAAAAATGACCTTAATTTCTTGAATTCAGGTTGTGGTGGGCCTAAGTTTTCACAGTCCACAAAGGAGAGCTATGAGCCCCATGATCCTTCTGGCAGGAGAGGTGTTAATGAAATAGGGCATCTCTTGGGATCAAATTTGAGTTCAGGGTTGGAGGTGGTCCCAGGTTTTAATTTTCTATATAAAATAAACACAATGGTGTCCAGGGTTCCTTCTGAGTTACACTGGAAGCAGTCAGCAAAAATGATCAAATGAATATAACTTACCAAAAACTCTTAATCACTTCATAGACCATGATAGCCTTATGTCTGCATAAACCCTAACTAGAAATTATGTGGATCATTAAAATGGGTCCTTACCTGCACAGCTGAGGCTCTAGTAGCAGTTAGAACTGTGTTTTTAAAAATTATGAAAAATAAAACAGTCCAAAGAAATTTGTCTTTACTTTGATAGATTTTCCACAAATTTTTCACATGTATCTAATATAAGAGGTAAATCAGTATATTTCTAATTCTGGCACCTTCAGAAATGTTTGTGAAAATAGAAATGCTAGGCCCACACACCAATCCCAGAGATTCTAATTCAATAAGTGATGATTCTGTGATACCTTCGAGTTTAAAAATCACTGAGTTAAACAATTAAATCTTTGTGCTAATAAATAAGGAATGATGATATTACAACTTCATTGTATTTTATTTCTTGTAGATTTACTAAAAAAGAATGTCTTCAGCATGATTTTTTTTACATCATTGAACAGTAAGCAATATTTTCTAATGTAAGCATTGACTTGTATATTAATGTACTATCAATAATTTATGATTGAGTGAGTGAGTGAGTGAGTGAAGTCGCTCACTCGTGTCCAACTCTTTGCGACCCCGTGGACTGTAGCCCACCAGGCTCCTCCATCCATGGGATTCTCCAGGCAGGAATACTGGAGTGGGTTGCCATTTCCTTCTCCAGGGGATCTTCCCGACCTAGGGATCGAACCCAGGTCTCCCGCATTGCAGGCAGACGCTTTAACGACACGACTGAGCAACTTCACTCACTCAATTTATGATTAGTTTGTATTTATTCCTATTAGCACCAGTCTTTTCTGATATATGCATTTATTGCTATAAATTTACCTCTAGGCACTGATTTTGCTGACTTCCCTGGTGGCTTAGAGGTTAAAGCATCTGCCCGCAATGCGGGAGACCTGGGTTCGATCCCTGGGTTGGGAAGATGCCCTGGAGAAGGAAATGGCAACCCACTCCAGTGTTCCTGCTTGGAGAATCCCATGGACGGAGGAGCCTGGTGGGCTACAATCCAGGAGGAGCCCTGTGGGCTAAGTCCACGGGGTCGCAAAGAGTCAGACAGGACTGAGCAACTTCACTCGCTCACTCACAAGTTTTGATAAGTTGTGTTTTCATTTTCATTTAGTTAAGTGTATTTTTTAAACTTCTCTTGAGGGTTCATCTTTGATCCATGTGTTATTTAGAAATGTGTTTTTTAACCTCCACGTATTTTAGGAGTATTTTGTAATTATGGTCATCTATTTGACTTTTTTGTGATACCTCTTTACCTAAGCAAAGTAATGGTTTAAATTTTTTTAAGCTTGAGAAGAGGAAAGATTCTAAGTAACAAAAAAAAAATTTTTTTACAGGTCATATCTGAGGGATCGACCATCTAAACCATTGGTAAGAAAACCATAATTCTGTCAATCAGCCAAATATAGAAAATAACTAAAGCATTTTTTCCTCTTCTAGAGAGTAAAATATAATTGGGACAAATATGGCTGCCCATTGAAAGTTGATTTCAGAGAAAAGTTTCACCCTTTGGTTCAACTGTAAGTATATTCTCACTAAAAATTTTAACTCACTTTTGAAAGTTTCAAAATTATGAAAAGAAGCCTAATTAATCATGTATTTAATAATAAATATTTTGAGCACCCAACATATGCATCACTGGGTTTTCAGTGCTAGTTATACAAAATTGGATGATCTGTGGTCCATGCATGAGGGAGGTTACAATTTAGAAGCTGAGGCATAGGTGGGTAAGAGGGTTGAAACTCTTCTCAGGGATGCAGACAGAAGCTAACCCTTGCTTTATCCTCTCTAAACCTCTCCTCAACCTACAGCACCCCTCCCCATTAGGAACTACCTCCCCCTTAATGTTCTCTCCCAGAGACATGCACTCTTCAGCTCAGTTCAATTCAGTTGCTCAGTTGTGTCTGACTCTTTGTGACACCATGGACCGCAGCACACCAGGCCTCCCTGTCCATCACCAACTCCTGGAGTTTACCCAGACTCATGTCCATTGAGTTGGTGATGCCATCCAACCATCTTATCCTCTGTCGTCCCCTTCTCCTCCTGGCTTCAATCTTTTCCCAGCATCAGGGTCATTTCCAACGAGTCAGCTCTTTGCATCAGGTGGCCAAAGTATTGGTGTTTCAGCTTCAACATCAGTCCTTCCAAAGAAAACTTCAGGACTCATCTCCTTTAGGATTGACTGGTTTGATTTCCTCGCAACCGGTCCTTCCAAGGGACTCTCAAGAGTCTTCTCCAACACCACATTTCAAAAGCATCAGTTCTTCAGAGCTCAGCTTTCTTTATAGTCCAACTCTCACATCCATACATGACCACTAGAAAAACCATAGCCTTGACTAGACAGACCTTTGTGGGCAAAGTAATGTCTCTGCTTTTTAATATGCTGTCTAGGTTGATCATAACTTTCCTTCCAAGGAGTAAGTGTCTTTTAATTTTATGGCTGCAGTCACCATCTGCAGTGATTTTGGAGCCCCCCAAAATAAAGCCAGCTACTGTTTCCACTGTTTCCCCATCTATTTGCCATGAAGATGGGACCAGATGCCATGATCTTAGTTTTCTGAATGTTGAGCTTTAAGCCAACTTTTCAGTCTCCTCTTTCACTTTCATCAAGAGGTTCTTTAATTCCTCTTTACTTTCTGCCATAAGGGTGGTGTCAACTGTATATCTGAAGTTATTGATATTTGTCCCAGCAATCTTGATTCCAGCTTGTGCTTCATCCAGCCCAGCGTTTCTCATGATGTACTCTGCATCTAAGTTGAATAAGCAGGGTGACAATATACAGCCTTGATGTACTGCTTTTCCTGTTTGGAATCAGTCTCAAATCATCTCACGTCATCATTATTAAACACCTGTTGTTGTTCAGTGACTTAGTCATGTCCAATTCTTTGTGACCCCATGGACATATGCCACGGAAGCACGCCCCATGGAAGCATGCCAGGCTTCTCTGTCCCTCACCATCTCCCAGAGTTTGCCAAAGTTCATGTCCAAAGTTCATGTTTAATCGGTGATTAAACACCTAATTTACACCAATTACTGTGCTAGGCACTGGGAATTCAAAGATGAGTAAGACAGGATTTCTGCTCTCAAGAATCTGATAAATTAGATGTGAACTAATATGCTAAATGGGACAATAGAAAGGAGTAGATGGGTTGTTGGTACTGAAAAGAAAGGAATCCAATTGAGCTACGGAAGGGAGAGGGGCTCTGCGAAGTGTTCCCAGAGCATTAGAGCTGAGTCACTGAGGCTTAAAGGATAATATTTAGCTGAAGGCAGGGGAGGAAAGAAGTGGGGAAGGTAACAGGGAATTCCACTGAATAAGCCTTGCAAGCAGAAGTGATAGAGGAAGAAATTTCATAGTTCAAGTGGTATAATGTTATTGGAGCACAAAATGAGTCATGATGTGTCAGGAGAAAAGGCCGAGAAACTAGCTAGGGAGAGTCCAGACCATGGAAGGCTTTCTAGCCATTCTTTTTTTTTTTTTCCCAAAAAACTTATTTAACCGAAGGAAAATTGCTTCACAATATTTTATTTACCTTTGCCATACATCAACATGAATCCGCCATAGGTATACATGTGCGTCCCCTCCCTCTTTAACTTCCCTCCTTAACCTCCCCTTCCCATACCTCTAGGTTGTTACAGAGCCCCAGTTTGAGTTCCCTAAGTCATACAGCAAATTCTCCTTGGTTATCTGTTTTACACGTGGTAGCATATCTGCTTCCATGTTACTCTCTCCATTCGTCCCACCCTCTCCTTCCTCCCTGTTGCCCGTGTCCATAAACATCTGTTCTCTATGTCTGCATCTCCATTGTTGCCCTGTAAATAGGTTTATCAGCACCATCTTTCTAGATTCCATATACATGTGTTAATAAATGATACTTGTTTTTCTCTTTCTGACTTAGTTCACTATAATAAGCTCTAGGTTCATCCATCTCATTAGAACTGACTCAGATGCATTCCCTTTTATGGTTTCTAGCCATTCTTATTGTAGGGTGGCATGATTAAATATTTGCTGTCTCTGAGAGATGTGTAGATTTCAGGGAACCAAGTCTAAGGAAGGAGACCAGGTAGTAAACTGTATTAGTAGTACAGGGAGAAAAAAAAATGATTGAGACAGCAACAAAGACACAGAGGGATCACTTATAAGAAAATCAGTGATAGTAACAGGCAGGGCTTGATAACTGGTAGATGAAAGTGATGAGGGAAAGAATAAGGAAGGTGAATAAGTCGAAGCTGGTATCAGTCAGAAGAGATCTTCCACAAGCTTCTACGGCTATTATCTATCTGTCTTCAAGCATCTGTACCCATTTACTCTGGCTGTCTTCCTATCACCATAGATAAAGTATATGGGTATCTAAGGCCTCCATTTGTGAACTGGATCCCTGCCCCCTTTCCTAATTAAGATAACTGTTTCTGAAATTTTCCCTTTTCTCTTGCATAATCAACTTTACCCTACTAGATCATCACACAAATATGCAGTTCTTCCCTTCACTGAAACCAAAACAAAACCAAAAACCCTCTCTTTGTCTCCACTACTCCTCTAGCTACTATACTCGTTGTCATCAACTCTTCTCCTATCCTCTCCCAGATCTTTCTCAGTCAGGCTTTTACCCCCCACCCCTCCACTGACGTTGCCAGCCAGTGTGGCCAGCGGCCTCCGTATTGCTAACTCAATGGTCAGTTCTCAGGTCTCATCTTACTCTATCTCATTAACAAGAACTGACATGGTTGATCATTTCCTCCTACATAAAATATCTTCCTTATTGGGATTCCAGGATGTCATATTTTCCTGCTTTTCCTGTTACCTCACTGGTAGCTCTTCCTTAATTTCTTAGTTGATTATTTTCTCCATGACTTGTTTTTTTTCAACTTTTTACTTTGCGTTGGGGTATAGCCAATTAACAAACAATGTTGTGATAGTTTCAGGTGAACAGCAAAGGGACTCAGCCATACACATACATGTATCCATTCTCCCCCAAATTCCCCTCCCATCCAGGCTGTCACATAACATTGAGCAGAGTTCCCTGTGCTATACAGTAGGTCCTTGTTGGTTATCCATTTAAAAATATAGCAGTGTGTACATGTCCATCCCAAACTCCCTACCTATCCCTTTCCCCTATCTTTTTACCCAGCAACCATAAGTTCATTGTCTAAGTTTGTGAGTCTCTTTGTTTTGTAAGTTCATTTGTATCATTTCTTTTTAGATTTCTATATAAGGTATGTCATACAGTATTTCTCCTTCTCTGTCTGACTTACTTCACTCCGTATGACAATCTCTAGGTCCATCCATGTTGCTGCAAATGGCATTATTTCATTATTTTTAATGGCTGAGTAACATCCCACTGCATATATGCACCACATCTTTTTTTATCACTCTATCGAAGGACATTTAGGTTGCTTCCAGCTTCCATGTCCTGGCTATTGTAAACAGTGCTGCAATGAATACTGGGTTGCAGGTGTCCTTTCAGAACTTGATTTTCTCCAGATATATGCTCAGGAGTGGGATTGCAGGGTCATATGGTAGCTCTATTTTTAGTTTTTTAGGGACTCTCCATACTGTTCTCCATAGTGACTGTACCAATTTACATTCCCACCAACAGCGTAGGAAGGTTCCCTTCTCTCCACACTCTCTCCAGCATTTATTGTTTGTAGATATTTTGAGGATTGCCATTCCGAACTGTGTGAGGGAATACCTCATTGTAGTTTTTATTTGTATTTCTCTAATAATTAGCCATGTTGAGCATCTTTTCATGTGCCTCTTGTTCGTTTGCATGTCTGTCTTCTTTGGAGAAATGTCTTTAGATCTTCCACCCATTTTTTAATTGTTTTTTTTTTTTTTTTAATATTGAGCTACATGGACTGTGTATATTTTGGAGATTAATCCCTCTTTGGTCACTTCATTTGCAAATTTCGTTTTCTTCCTTTCTGTGGATTATCTTTTCATTTTGTCTGTGGTATCTTTTGCTGTGCAAAAGCTTTTAAGTTTCATTAGGCCCCATTTGTTTATTTTTATTTCCATTACTCTAGGAAGTGGACCAAAAAAAGAGATCTTTGCTGTGATTTATGTCAGAGAATATTCTCCTTATGTTTTCCTTTAACAGTGTTATAGTATCTGGTCTTATGTTTAGATCTATAATATATCCTGAGTTTATTTTTGTGTAGAGTGTTAGAGAATGTTCTGATTTCATTATTTTACATGTAGCTGTGTAGTTTTCTCAGTACTACTTATTGAAGAGATGGTCTCTTCTCTCTTGTATACTCTTGCCTTTGTCATAGATTAATTAACCATATGGTGAATTGGTTTATTTCTGGGATTTCTATACTGTCTTGATTACTGTAGCTTTGTAGTATAGTCTGAAGTCAGGGAGTTTGATTCCTCCAGCTGTGTTCTTTGGCTATTGCTTTGGCTATTCAGGGGCTTTTGGATTTTCATACAAATTGTAAAAATTTTTGTTCTGATTCTGCAAAAAATGCTATCAGTAACTTGATAGGTATTATATTGAATCTGTAGGTTGCCTTGGGTAGTACAGTCATTTTGACAACATTGATTATTCCAATATTGAACATGATATTGCTCTCCATCTGTTTGTGTCATCTTTGATTTCTTTCACTAGTATCTTATAGTTTTCAGAGGTCTTTTGCCTCCTTAGGTGGGTTTGTTCCTAGGTACTTTATTCTTTTTGATGCAATGGCAATTTTTTTAAATCTGCACTAAATGACATCATAAACAAAGTAAAAAAGACAAGTGGTTGAAATGTTTGTTTTTTATGTCTTTAAGTACAGATTTTTAAGAACTGTGGTAAAATATGGCAAACATTTGGATGAATACCTTACGTAGTTAGACAACAGAATGCCAAATAGCAGTTAAAATGAATGAGCTGTGATACTTGTAAGAGGGAATCAAATGATCAGCCATGAATTCCAGGTTGGGTAGGGAAGGAAGAGAGATCAGGAGGGACCCACTGATGAGGAAAACAGATCAAGAGACTGGAAATTTCTGTGGGTTTATCTCAAAACCTAGTATTGAGTGGAAAAAAAAGTCACCAAAAGATAATTACAGTATAATATCATGTATGTACATTTTCAAACCCATAAATCAATAATATACATGATTTATGGACACATTTATATACAAGTAAAGTACACAACCTGGATGGAAATGATATATAATAATTTTCACATTAATCTCCGTATATTTGAAATACCTAATTAAAATAAAATAAGCGCCTAAGCTACAGGAGCAAGGTCCATGAAGACAGCTGGGGAAGTAGGATCACAGGCCCGGGTGGCAAGGTTCAAAGGATAATCCATTCTCTGAGACCGGGGCTGCATGTGTGCTCAGTTGCTCAGTCACGTCCAGCTCTTTGCGACCCTATGGACTGTAGCCCACCAGCTTCCTCTGTCCATGGAATTTTCCAGGCAAGAATGCTGGAGTAAGTTGCCATTTCCTCCTCCAGCGAATCTTTCCAACCTAGGGATTGAAACTGAGTCTTGCGTCTCCTGCATTGGCAGGCACAGTCTTCACCATTATGCCATCTGGGAAGCCCCTGACATTCGGAGGGAAGAAGTAAAGATGACTAGTTTGGAGATAGGAATGTAGTTGAGCGAGGTCATGTCTGATAGCCCCAGTTTACTTACACCAAGTAGAAAGGAGGGTCATCTGTAAACTGAGAGAAGGGAGGGGTTGAGGAGAGGACTTCAGGAGAATGTCAAAGGTCACTGAGGGTAAAATGAAAAGGAGCTGGCTAAGGGCCTGTAAAAAGATCACTGGACAACAGCAAAGGCACAATTGAGGTAAGATACCATGAGCGGGTCCAATCCTCACACACGCTGAACTTCCCAAGTATCACAAACACAGCTGAAGAAGGCATAGGTAACACCCACGGTTTAGGTTAGACCTTGGATGCGAGGGGAAGAATAACTGAGTGTATCCAGGGTGCTGGTGGGAGACAGTGGGTCAGATGATCAACCATGAGATTGGGCTGAGTGGGAGAGGAAGAGCAGCTGGAAAGGAACTTCTATGCAGCAGAGAAGCAGAGGGGAATAAGGGGAATGGAGTTTGCCTAAGAGGTCAAGGGGCAGGTGCGAGGATGTGAAAGATGGAAGAGGTTGGGGTCAGAAAGTGGCCTTTTAGAGCAGCACTACTTTGGACTATTGCAGCAGTACTTTTCTCTAGGGGTAACCTTTTGTATCTCTGCGACAAGGAATCACTTGATAAAGCTTGTTGACTCCAACTCTCCTAAGATAATTAACCAAATAGTTGAGGTTAAGTACAGTGGGATGGGCTTCCCACGTGGCTCAGTGGTAAGGAATCCGTCTGCCAATTCAGGAGACCTGAGTTCAATCCCTGGGTGGGGAAGATCCCCTGGAGAAGGCAATGGCAACCCACTCCAGTATTCTTGACTGGGAAATCCCCTAGACAGAGGAGCCTAGCAGGCTACAGTCCATGGGGCAGCAAAAGAGTTGGACACAACTTAGTGACTAAACAACTACAGAGGGACAGTCAGATCAATAAGCCTCAGTGTCCAGTTCAACTGGATTATAGCAATACATAGTTAATAACCCAGTATTCAGTTAGGTATTTACCAGAAGCAAATTTGGGCGCCTCGAGATAGGGGTGGTCACTAGGAAATTAGCATGTAGTCCAATGGCAACCCACTCCAATATTCTTGCCGGGAAAATCCCATGGACAGATGAGCATGGTAGGCTGCAGTCCATGGGGTCGCTAGGAGTCGGACATGACTGAGCGGCTTCACTTTCACTTTTCACTTTCATGCATTAGAGAAGGAAATGGCAACCCACTCCAGTGT
>NW_011494889.1:7451395-7527331 GCF_000754665.1 Bison bison bison | reverse complement strand
CCACTCCAGTGTTCTTGCCTGGAGAATCCCAGGGACGGGGAGCCTGGTGGGCTGCCGTCTATGGGGTCGCACAGAGTCGGACACAACTGAAGCAACTTAGCAGCAGCAGCTAGGTCTCTAGATTATAATAAATGCCTTACCTTTGTAGAAAATGGCTTAGGAACAAGGTTGGCAGAATTTTACAGATAAAATAACAGATTCACTATCAAATATTAACAAGAATAAAGCAAGTCTTAGAAGTATGATTCAGCTGGGAATGTCATCCCAGCTGCCTCTTTATTATCAATTCCCATGACAACCCATCCCAAACTAGAATTTGGTGCTACAGAAGCAACCCAGAAAGAACAGAGGGACATAATTGCTCTACTGTGATTCAGGATGTTCAATAGCAGATATTAGGGGTGTTTTAGGGCTACTCAAGATTTATTTAATCAGATATGGTAAGACACACAGACATGGGAATGACTGTCATGAAGGAAGAAGTTTATTATAAATAACAATCCCAAGAAACAGGAGGCACAGCACATCATGTAGGACCTCATGCGGAAGCACCAGGACCTGTCAGGAGAGGGAGTGAGGGGAAGACAGAGCTAAGTCTTTACTGTGTTTTCTGTAGGAAGGAATGGAAGAGACAGGGTAAGCAGGTTAGAATTGGCTATTTTGAGTAATTTCAGTGGGCTCTGGGCAGTCTAGCTGTCTAGTACCTCGTCTTGGGGTGATTAAAGCAGGTGGATGGAGAGTGGGCCAGTGTGACAACTCATAAAGGAGGTGGGTTCTGGGTGGGCTACAGACTGTGGGGCTTCCAGAGTTGGACATCTATGGAAGGACAATCCGAGCTGAGATCAGTAAGCCTCAGTGTCCAGCGTTCTGGGTTGGTTGGTTTGTGTATGAAAGGCATTCCTGGTTTACCAGGAATTAACCCTGGGTAGGGCAGTCCCTCCAAGGTAAGCAAGTCCCCACATATTAAGCACCACTTTTCAGGAAGTAAAAGACATGATTAATATAATGAGCTATCTGGAGTGACCACACAGGATTGTAAACATATGTCTAATGGATCAATAGAGAGCTCTCTCCTTCCCAATTCCAAAAGTGGAAATGCCATAGTGGAGAAGTTACAAATTGTAGGGAAGAGTTACAAAATGTAGTAACATTCATTAGTCTCTGGGGTTTAATTAGTATTATATCTTACATTAACAAAGTTCAATGAAAATAAGCCATGCTTACATGGGCAAGTATTTTTGCCTGGTATTCTCAATGAAATGAATAGAACATTAAAGATTATTATAAACCCAGAAAGCACGGGTTATGCAATTCATTGTTATTGCCACTAGATGACACTGTAGCTTCTTGCTTTTCATGAGTGTCAACCGACGCCTGCTCAAGAGTTAAGATCTTTTTTATTTAAATCATATATATTTTTTTTTTGGTAGAAATGTAAGCATTTTTAATTGTATGAAGGCAAACATTAAAAAAGATAATATTCGTGATTAAAATTGAATATCAAAGGAATGGTGGGGGGGGGGAGGAACAGGAAATATGATTTTATGATTTTTGATTGTTCTTGGGCTTCCCTGATAGCTCAGTAGATAAAGAATCCACCTGCAATGCAGGAGACCCCGATTCAATTCCTGGGTCGGGAATATCCACTGGAGAAGGGATAGAATACTCACTCCAATATTCTTGGGCTTCCCTTGTAACTCAGCTGGTAAAGAATCTGCCTGCAATGTGGGAGACCTGGGTTCAGTCCCTGGGTTGGGAAGATCCCCTGGCGAAGGGAAAGGCTACCCACTCCAGTATTCTGGCCTGCAGACTTGCAAAGAGTCAGATACGACTGAGCAACTTTCACTTTCACTCACCTCATCAATATATGGTTGCAACTGTTTTAAAAAATAAAAA
This sequence comes from Bison bison bison, assembly GCF_000754665.1. Classification (NCBI taxonomy): domain Eukaryota; kingdom Metazoa; phylum Chordata; class Mammalia; order Artiodactyla; family Bovidae; genus Bison; species Bison bison. Next base: position 7,525,435 of record NW_011494889.1, on the reverse strand, counting down.
ATTTCTGCTTCGTTACTATTAGTTTTTGAGAGCTGAAGGAAGCCTACACAGTAGGTACTTTATAGATAAGAAAATTGAGGCTTCAAGAGTTTAAGTAATTTCTGCAGGATCACAAAGCTTAGTGATAAAGACAGGATTTAACCCTAAGCCCATCTATCTTAAAATCTGGAGCTCTTAACTCTTCCACGCTAAACTGTTATTTTGTATTTCAGATACAATGACAATGGTTATGTTGAAGATGTTGAAGTAAATTTCATAGTGTGGGAAATACATGGCAGGGATGACTATAGCTTTAATAATACTATGAAGAAGGTATGACATTTTTGGATTTAAATAGAATTTAGTATGCAAAATTAGACAAGTCTTTCTATTTTAAATCAATGTATAAGTTATTTAAGGAAAACAGAACCAGTCAGCTGTAGGCAGGGGAAAAAAAATACTACCTCTGTGTTAAATTCTATGACTACTATAATTCATTTATGAGAAAAGAAATCAGTGTCACATAGAGCAAAAGGGGTCAGAAAAGGTAATGTTTATAGTAGGATGATGCAATTAGTACTATTTGATTTTCTCTCCACATAGTATTTAATGTTTGATTATTTATGGGTCTGCCTTTGGCTTTCGGCCAATCATCATATTCATGCTAAATCAAATGGATACACTGTAGGCTTCATCTCACTGGATTTGTTTGCAGCATTTGACCCATTGACCTTGACTTCACGGTCACCACGCTCTCCTCTCCTGGCTTTCCTTCATCCTCAGTGACTGGTGAGCCTCCGCCTCCACAGTGAATCCCTGTCATTCTGCCTGTTCACTTTGCAGGCCACGGCAGAAAGGCCTGACTACTAAGACCAGCACACTTCACTCATCCCCGCTGTGTGGGGCTTTCTGTCCTGGAGGGCCATGCATCACGCCGGAGCGTGAACAGCCTTGACTCCTGAGATTTGTCAGAGATGTCAAGCAAAACCAGGATGACTCCTTCCAAACTAACTTTCTCATCTATCAGAGACCTTCATTCTCCAAGAAATAGAACCTGCCCAGGTGGCAACCAAGAGACAAGAGTTCCACCGGCTACCCCCTCCACATTACTATAATTATTTGAGCAAAGAAATCCATCCCATCATACATTCCTCCCATACTTGTTCAGGGTCCAATATGCATGGTTTGGGGGCCTATTTCCTCCTCACAGTCTCACCCCTGTACTATTCTATCCTTCTTAAACCTTGGCTAAGTTTTCCATTACTCTTTACCACCTCAAACCTTTCTAACATACCTTAAGATTAAAAACCCTAGATCCATCTTCAACAAACATTCCTCAGAGAATACAATTATCCCCATGTTTCTATCAAACCAAGGGTACTCTTTCTCTTACCCTATATTCTTAAGGAATGAAGAATTTACATTCTTCCTAATTCACAGTATCATTTCCAGATCATTATCTCCTCCCCTGAGTAAAACACAATTCAATGCTTCTATCATCCAGTTGTTATCTACCCTATCCCTACTTGCTGACATATACTTGGTTACTTGATTATTTCTCCCTTGTCCTGAAAACAATTACAATTCTGCCAGCCACCATGTAGGGTTATTGCTGGAAAGAAGCTAGCTTTCTAAACAGAGACTACATTTCCCAGCCTCATTTGCCACTAAGTGGGGCCATGCTTCTTAACACTGGAATATGAGCAGAAGTTATACGTGTCCAGGAAGAAGTGCTCAAGAACTTCACATGATCCTCCATGCTTCCCATCTTCCTTCACATGTCAATATAGTATAGCGACAATCAAAGATGAGAACTGGATGAAAGAGACAGGGAACTTTAAGAAGCCATTAGATTTTAAAAGTCTGAGTTTTTAATTCACTTCTTTGAGGAGAATCACCCATAGGAGTCACTGCCAGGAACATCTGCACTGGACTATGTGTGATCAAGAATTAAACATTTCATGTATAAAACCCCTGAAAACCAGGGCTACTATTGAAGCAAAGCAGACTAATGTAGCTCCCTCTATTAAAATTACATTTCAATGTAAATATTTTAGTCTCTGACCTCACCCCTCAACCCTGTAGCCTCTCACTTTTTCTCACACACTCTAGATATCCACTATATTGAGCCTTCTGCTTTCTTCCTCTCTACTTCTCCCATTTTTCTTCTCTTCATTTCCTATCTAACTTGAATTCCATGGTTCAGTCCTCCAGCTACTGTCTTGCCAAGTCATATGTCACTTTCCTCAGTATTATTCTCGTTCAGTGTTATAGCAAATTTAAACATCTATCTTTCTGCCTTATCCATGCCTGATTCTGAGCTGCTGATCAGTTCTACAAAAAAGAAATTAAAACTGCAATAACTGAAATTAGGAACTCAACTGTTGGGAGTGATGACTGAAAATAGAATTAGTCATCTAGAGGAGAGATCAGAGGGAAATATCCAGAATTACACACAGAGAGATAAACTGATTTCAAATATAGGAAAAAACATAAAGGAGATCTTCAATGCTAAGCTCTAAGAACTGGAATCCTTAAAAAAAAAAGTGTTGCTCAGAAGCAACATTTTCCAAAACTGATGAAAGACATCAAAGCATAGAAAAAGTAATCTGTGTCTAGAAACACCACAGTAAAATTTCTAAAATCAAAAGCAAAGGGAAAAATCTTTAAAGTAGAGCAAAAAAGATAAGTTACCTTCAAAAAAGCAACTGTAAGGTTTAAAGCTAATTTCTCAATAGAAACAATAAAAGCCAGAAGTCTTTGAACAAAACTATTTTAAGCTGCTGAAAGAAAATAATTTCAAACCTAAAATTCTGAATACAATGGAAATAGCATTTAAAACATGAAACTTAACAACAGATAAGTCTTTAAAAATACATGAAATTAAAAGAGGAAAGAAATTTAAGTAAAAAAGAAGTGAAGAATGAAACAAAAATGATTTGAGAGAAAGTGACAAATATTGAGGCTAGGCAAAGAAGATTCGATCTATGGATAAATGGAATTCCTGGAAAAGAGAACGAAAGCAAAGGAAGAAAACCAATACTAATAATTCAACAAAACATCTCCCCACCCAAGAAAAAATATTTGAAGCTTCTTATTGAAAGAGCATACCATATAATTGAGAACAGCAAATCAGAATAGCCAACCTATGTGTGCTTTATAAACACTCTTCCAGAGTATTGAGGTGGGAGGAAGCACTTTCAATTCATTTTGCAAATCCAGGAGGACTTGATGAGGGCCTTAAAAGAAGAGAATTATGAGCTAATCTCATTCATGATCATAGATACAAATCACCTGAACAAAATACTAGCATATCAAATACAGCAGCTTATTAAAAAATAATGCCAAGTTTTCTTTATTTCATAAATTAAGGCTTGAGGATATCACTTGGCAGTCAAAGTAATCTAGTATATTAACAGAATAAAGAAAAAAACACAATTATTACAACAGTTGATGAAAAGTCATTTGATTAAAAATTTATTGACTTCCATGGTGGCAAGGAGTCCACCTGCCAATGCAGGAGACATGGGTTTTTGATCCCTGACCTGGGATAATCCCATATACCACAGAGCAACTAAGCCCGTGAGCCACAACTATTGAGCCTGTACTCTAGAGCCCAGGAGCTGCAACAACTGAAGCCCATGCACCCTAGAGCCCTTGCTCCACAAAATGAGATATCACTGCAGTGAGACGCCTGTGCACTGCAACTAGCGAGCAGCCCCACTTGCCACAACTGGAGAAAAGACCATGCAGCAACAAAGACCCAGCATGGCCAAACAAATGTTTAATAAAATTTACTAAAAATACATCATCCATATATAACACTACTTTAAAAATAAATCTTGTAAAATTGTAAATAAATAGTACTTCTTTAAAATGTGGATACAAAAAACCCTGTATAAAACATCATGATGCTGTGCTTAGTTGCTCAGTCGTGTCCGACTCTTTGCAACCCCATGGGCTGTAGCCCACCAGGTTCCTCCATCCATGCGGATTCTCCAGGCAAGAATACTTGAGTGGGTTGCCATGCCCTCCTCCAGCGGATCTTCCCAACCCAGGGATTGAACCCAGGTCTCCTGCATTGCAGGTGGATTCTTTACTGTCTGAGCCACCAAGGAAGTCCAAGAAACTGGAGTGGGTACCCTATCCCTTCTCTAGGGGAACTTCCTGACCCAGGAATTGAACTGGGGTCTCCTGCATTGTAGGCAGATTCTTGACCAGCTGAGCTACCTGGGAAGCCCATAAAACATCATACTTAATGGTAAAAATGTGAAAGCCTTCCCTCTGAAATCCGGAATGAAACAAAGAGGCCTGTTTTAACCATTTCTATAAATATTGTTCCATATGTTTATCATAAGGTAAAAAATAAGCAATAAAAATAAAAGTATAACGGTTGGAAAGGAAGAAATACAATTGTCATATTCACAGATAACATGATTATTCATCTGGAACAATTAAAATTAATAACTGAGTTTAAGAAGTTGTCTCTGTACAAGATCAATATACAAAAGTCCATTGTTTTTCTGTATATCAGCAAACATTTAAATAATTAAAAATTAGATGTATAATTTCCAATGGCACTAATTAAATACTTAGAAATATATTGCCATGCAAAACATATATATATATAATCTTTATGTATATATATAATCTTTATGTATATATATAATCTTTATGTATATATATAATCTTTCTGTGTATATAAAATCTTTTGACAGAGCGGTTGTTTGAATGAAGCTCAAACATGGAATTCAATGATCGAGCTTAACAAGCACCTCCCATTAGAAGAAGTCTGGGGACCTGAGGTAAGAAAAACATTACCTTGTAAATTATTTATTTACAATAACTAACTTGTCATTTTAGTATTAATAAGTGCTTAAAGAAAATATTTTGGGTTTAAGTTTGATTTTGTAAATCAAATCCAGTTTTTATGTTCTATTCTAAAATGTTTCATCTTAATTCTGTTTGATCTTCTGTTGCTCTGCATTACTAACAATTTTGTTTTAATTTTCTCTTCTGAAAATCTATCTGCAGATTATTAAATATCTGAAACACATGTTATAGCACTAAGACTGAATCTTTCTAAAGAATGCCTGACATTTCAATTCTTATATAACTAAAAGATCTTTTCAGAATGCCAATTACCATACTGTTTTCAATTGTTTTCAATTGAATTTTCTTAAATTGCAATTATTTTATTTGGCAAATCAAATCATATCTCATGAATAACATGTGACATAGAAGGTAGCTCAGCCTTTAAAATGTAAACCCTACAATAAGAATATTATTTTTGCTTCTCCAGCAGAATCTATACATGTCCAGACAGAGATGAACAATGTGTATTTTCCTCTATATTCCCAACTCCAAACCATCCATTTTCTACCTGTCACTCCCATCTGCCCAGTAACATGATTCTAGGAGCTTTACTCCAACAGTCCTTTGAACAGTTCTTCCAACTCAATATAACCTTCAACTCACTGGTCCTACCACCCTCACCACACCCCCAGTTCTCTTTTCCCTTTTTATTTTAAATTCCACAGTCAATAATCATATCACTCTATTAATATATACCCTCAATTCCTTTGCTCCCCTCTCACTTCTTTACATTTCTATAGCTAACCACATCCCTGGTTAAATTCAACTATCCACCTTAGCACCTGACTGTGGTCAGAGAAAAACCCTTGCTGACTTGCTTCACTTTCACGATTAAAATGGTCCCACAATACTGCCCAGCAACTATTACTGTATTTCTTCATCTTGTTCCTTCTCCCCATCTCACAAATAGCTATTGCAGGCTTTCTCCTCTCTCTTTAAATCTCCAGCAACTCTTTCCCCATCCTCATTCTTACATAATGAACTTGCTTCCTACTCCACCAAGAAAATTATGGTAGTTATTAAAATCTGGTGCAAGACCCTTTTATCTAATTTTATATAGAGAAGCACATATTTTAAAACATGAAATATGTTGCCCTATTGTTTTTTTTTAATTTTATTTTATTTTTAAACTTTACACAATTGTATTAGTTTTGCCCTATTGTTTTTAATATTTTGTTTGTTTTTAATATTTTGACAGCTATAATTCCTTATAACTAGTTTCCCTTGTAATGCAACCTGTGTTACATTATGCTTTTAAAAACATTATTGTGAGAGGGGCCCACAGTAGTTCATAGGCTTCACCAGATTGCCAAAGGGGTCCATATAAAAATAAAATAGGATAAAATTTTTATTTATTTGGACTTCCCTGGTGGCTCAGATGGTAAAGAGTCTGCCTACAATGTGGGAGACCTGGGTTCAATCCCTGAGTCGGGAAGATCTGGAGAAGGAAATGGCAACCCACTCCAGTATTCTTGCCTGGAAAATCCCATGGATGGAGAAGCCTGGTAGGCTACAGTCCATGGAGTTGCAAAAAGTCAGACACAACAGAGCTACTTCACTTTCACAACTTTATTTATATTTTAAAATCTATATTTATATATTTATACACACTCACTATGAGGTTAGGAACCTCTGATATAGATTAAAAAAAAGAAAAGGACTAAATCTTGGATCATTTCAATATTTAGAGATGGAGTACATGAGGAGTGGCAAAGAAGGTAAAGGGTATCCCAGGTGGCGCTAGTGGTAAAGAACCCACCCGCCAATGCAGGAGACATAAGAGACATGGGTTCCATTCTTGGGTTGGGAAGATCCCCTGGGGAAGGGCATGGCAATCCACTCCAGTATTCTTGCCTGGAGAATCCCATGGACAAAGGAGCCTGGTTGGCTATAGTGCATAGGGTTGCACACAGTCAGACACAACAGAAGCAACTTAGCACACATGCACAAAAAGGAGGTAAAAAAGGAATAATCCAAGAAGCAAGAGAAAATCCAGGCAAATACGATGTTCTGGACTTGCTATTAATCAAGTCTCCGCAGAAGTAGGGAGGGATGAACTGTGCTAAATTCACTATTAAAATAGGTCAACTATGATGATGACTGAAAAAAATGATTATTTACTTCAGTAACATAGAGACAACTTTGACAGGATGAATTTTGGTAGGATAGTGAGAGACAAAACCTTACTCAAGTGGGTTTAATTAGAAAGGGCAAAAAAGAGTTCAAAGCAGCAAGAACAGACATCTCTGCAAAGGAGTTTTGTAGTAAAGAAGAGAAATAGTGTAGTAGCTGGAGAGCAATGGGTGAAGAAAAAATTTTCTTCTTTTAGTAGTTGAGAGACATAACCACATATTGACCGATGGGAATATTCCAACAAAAGAGAAAACTGACAATGCTTCAAATTTAACATGTCAGAAACTGAGCTTTTGATATCCACCCTCCAAACGTACTCCTCCAGTATTCTTCCCTACCTCAGTTAATAGAAATCCCATCCTCCCAGTTTGGTCAGGATAAAAGCGTGTCATCTTATGGTCCACATTTGGTCCTTCAGTAAATCTTATTGGCTCTTTCTTCAAAATGTATTCAGATTTGGTCACCACCCTATTTCAAGCCACAATCACCAACCATTTGGGATATAATCACAGCATCCTAACTGGTCTCCCTGGTTCAGCCTTGCCCACCATGAGTCTATCCACAACATAGCACCAAGCATGATGCTACCAAAACATAAATCAGAACATGCCACTCTTCTGCTCAAAAACCAAGCAATGGTTCTCATATCACTTAGAGTTATGACAAAGCCAACAGGACTTGCTGTATTGCATCCCCTTCCAACCCCCATCATGACTAGCTAATACCTTTCTTCAGGTCTTTACTTAAAAATCAATTAGTCAGTGAAGATTTCCCTGGCCACTCCACTGAAAAATGTAAACATCACCCCAGTTCCTATCTCCCTTCCCTATTTTCTTAAATGTCATTAGCATTTATAACTCCCTGATACATTACATAGTCTACTTATTTGTCTTATACATTATCTGACTCCCCAACTAAGATGTAGGCTCCATAAGGGAAGGGAATTTTGTTTGTTGTTTTCACTGGCATCTGACCCATTACAGGTGCTCAGTATATATTTGTGAAGCCAATTAATTAATTATAGGTCACCTATCTATTATAAGGAGTATTATTATTCAGCTATTTAAAAATCAAAAGGAATTAAACTAGTAATAGAATCAGTTAAAAACAAAACTTACCCTTCTAACTTCATACTGACGGACATCCAAGAATCTGGGGTTGAAGATAGATGTAGGTGATACTCTGGCTCAAAATCTCACAAAGGGCACCCAAATGTTATAAGATATGATAAAATAACATAGTCCTAGGAAGCAACGAGCTACCTGATAACTAGCATTCAAGTAGCTCACCTCAATCAGTATGATACAGTACTGTTGGTATTTAGTTGCTAAGTCGTGTCTGACTCTTTTGCAACCCCATGGACTGTAGCCCACCAGGCTCCTCTGTCCATGGGACTTCCCAGTGGGTTGCCATTTCCTTCTCCAAAGGATCTTCCCAACCCAGGGACTGAACTGGTGTTTCCTGCATTGGCAGGCTGATTCTTTACCACTGAGCCACCAGGAAAGCCCCAGTACAGTGCAGTACTTCTCAAATTTTAGAATTACGTAGAGGCGATGTCAGAATCATCTAGAGGACTGCTAAAATAGATCTCCAGGTCCTACCTCCAAAGTTTCTGATTCATCAGATCTGGGGCTAAGCCCCCAAATTTGTATTTCTAACAAGTTCCCAAGTGATGCTGATCTGGGGACCACATTCTAGAAACATTGAAATAGTGGCTTACATTCTATAAAGAATTCTGAAGTGCCCACACCAGGCCTTAAGTGTTCAGTTCTACCATATGAGAAACAAAAATCTCACCACTGAAAGGATGGATTCAGTCTGGAGTTTGAATATAAGAGAAGGCAGGTACCTGCAAAGACTAGTTATGTCCTAGTGAGTAAGGCTATGCTTACTAAAGAGTGTCACGACTTATTTATTCAACATGGCAATCAGAGGTACTGTCTTCCTGAAACATATTCCTGAAATGAAATAGCCTTCCAGTTCTTAGAGCTGCACTAGTTCCTGCATAGTCCTGGTTCTATAAGGATGAATGACATTTGTATAAAAACCTGGGAAGTAGCTTACAGACTGTAATTTCTCAAGAGAAAATCTGAAGGACTCACAAACAAAGGTGGCATTTTCACAGGTTCTTCCAAGTTAATGTTAGAGTTTGAGAAGGAAAGGGAGAATGTGGATTATGAATGGCTAGCTACATACTTAATAACTCAGGGTGTGAGCTGAGTTTCTGGACATGACTCTATAGTAATCCAAGAAGTCCTTGGCTAAAAATGAATAGTAATTCATGAGGCCAGGGACTATATGAACTGTTACTGATTATCATCAAAACCAAGTAGAGTTAAAGTACACAATATCTGCATATTGAAAATTGTCAAAATGTAGGAATAATGTGAAGAAAAGCCCAAGAAATAATTACCACTTGAATAAATCAAATGGGAGTTACTCATTCAAAAGCTATAGAAAGAATTCAGCCACAGTGAGAATGCATGACAAAGAGATGAGCAACACTTTAAGTAGGGTGTAAAAGCATATAGGATCTACAAGTATCCAGAAGAAATACCATGTATTATTTTAGGATTTTATTTTCTAAGCATAGCTTTAATAAAGTGACTTTTAAAAAATATAGTGTCTATGCTTTTAAAAAGGGGAACAAGAGATAAACAAATAATCTTTCCAGTTTGTATCTTGAGACCCACAGAGAGACAGTAGTGGTAAATGGGCATAAATAAAACTCCTAGGGGAAGATTTTGAGAGAGCTGATTCTTAGGTAGGTCGATAAGAAGTACAGGGCCCTCAAGGAAGGAGTCCAGGGCTCTCTAGGAGGAGAAAAGGGACAAACTTTTTTTTCCTACATTCCTTAGTCTTAGTCACTTATTTTTTTAAGCCCAGAGCTAATAATAACACAACAAAACCCATCTTGCTCAAGGGTATGTTTTTCCTTAAGCTCTGTATTAATGATTATATAATAATAATGTATCCTGTTTGAGGACATGTTTCTCCTTCTTAACAAGAACCTTCTGACTAATCTTGTTATATTAAAATGTATGTTGTGGGAGTCAGTCTGGTAAGACCTTTCTATTGTTAGTTCTAATCTTGTTAATTTAAGATGTATTGTTATGGGAGTGAGTCTGGTAAAAGTATATAAGGCCTTCATAACACTAGCTAGTGGGGCACTTTCTGTCCCCCTTCTAATGTTTATGTCAGAAGCTTTCTCTGTCCCTTTTTTTACTTTAGTGAAAAAAGTGAAATCGCTCAGTCGTATCCAACTCCTTGTGAGGCCACAGACTGTAGCCTACCAGGCCCCTCTGTCCATGGGATTTTCCAGGCAATAGTACTAGAGTGGATTGCCATTTCCTTCTCCAGGGGATCCTCCCAACCCAGGGCTCGAACCCAGGTCTCCCGCATTGTAGACAGATGCTTTAACCATCTGAGCCACCAGGGAAGTCCTTTTACTTTAGTAAAACTCTGCTACACAAAACTTTGGGTGATCAAACCTGGTCCCTGGTCCCAAAGCTAAATCTTCTTTGGAGATCACAAATCTGACATCATTCACAGAAAGCTATCAATTTAACTACTATTGAATCCATACCTTATAATCAAAATTGTCTCTGTCCCTAAATTAAGTATCCATGAAGGATTTTGTACTTTTTAGATTTAGGGAAATAAAATACTTACAGATTCTCAACAACCTAATTTATTATTATTTGCAAATAAAGTATTTGCTTTCACTAAGCTTCACTTTTAATCAGACTTAACCCAAGACAGCCTCTAAAAATACTATTAATATACATCACTAAAATGATAGAAAAGATGGGAATAATTATTATATCTTTAAATAATTTTCCAAAATAAACATATTGGAATATAATTTTGTTTATAAAATTCAAATAATGACCTTAAGTTTTTTGTTTTCTATTCAGAACTATAAGCATTGTTTTTCTTATGCTATTGGAAAACCAGGAGATTTAACTCAACCATATGAGATTATCAACAAGTCTAACCATAACCATTTGGTTTGGCCCTTGGACCATTCTGGAATGTATGTGTTTCGTGTGAAGATCCTGGATCCAAACTATAGGTGAATATAAATGTTCCATTATAATAGGTTTAGCATTCAGTTCAGTTCAGTTCAGTCGCTCAGTTGTGTCCGACTCTTTGAGACCCCATGAACTGCAGCATGCCAGGCCTCCCTGTCCATCACCAGCTCCTGGAGTCCACCCAAACCCATGTCCATTGTGTTGGTGATGCCATCCAACCATCTCATCCTCTGTCGTCCCCTTCTCCTCCCTCCCTCAATCTTTCCCAGCATCAGAGTCTTTTCAAATGAGTCAGCTCTCCGCATCAGGTGGCCAAAGTATTGGAGTTTCAGCTTCAACATCAGTCCCTCCAAGGAACACCCAGGACTGATCTCCTTTAGGATGGACTGGTTGGATCTCCTTGCAGTCCAAGGGACTCTCAAGAGAATTCTCCAACACCACAGTTCAAAAGCATCAATTCTTCTGTGCTCAGCTTTCTTTATAGTCCAACCCTCACATCTATACATGACTACTGGAAAAACCATAGCCTTGACTAGACTGACCTTTATGGGCAAAGTAATGTCTCTGCTTTTTAATATGCTATCTAGGTTGGTCATAACTTTCCTTCCAAGGAGCAAGCATCTTTTAATTTCATGGCTACAATCACCATCCATAGTGATTTTGGAGCCCAGAAAAATAGTCAGCCACTGTTTCCACTGTTAGTTTCTAAAAATTACATTTTTATTTTCTTGATTTAATTTGCTATCACCCAGCTATCCAATTACAGGCATACCTCATTTTATTGTGCTTTGCTTTACTGTACTTCAAAGATGCTGCATTGGAGGTTTGTAGCAACCCTTGGTCAGTGAGGTTTATCGGTGCCATTTGTCCAACAGCATTTGCTCACTTCATGTCTCTGTGTCACATTTTAGTAATTCCTGCAATATTTCAAACCCCCCACCAACAAAAAGATTATGATTTATTGAAGGCTCTGATGACGGTTAGCATTTTTGAGAAATAAAGTATTTTTTAATTAAGGTAAGTACATTCTTTTTTTAGACATAATGCTATTGCACACCTAATAGACTACGGTATAGTGTAAACGTAACTTTTATATGCACTGGGAAACCAAAAACTTGGTGTGACTCGCTTTATTGCAGTGTTTACTTTATTGTGGTGGTTTGAACCTGAACCCACAATATCACTGAAGTATTCATGTCATATTTGCTTTTTCATTTTGGAGCAGTCATGTTAAACATTCTGTGGCAGTAAGAGATAGGATTTCACGTTCAACATAATCTATTCACAGTTAACATTCTGAGTTCTTTACTATGTTTCATTGCTACGATAGATGCAAAATAGAGCATAAGGATAATCTCAGCCTTCACGATGCTTGTAATTAAACTGGTTGGGGAAGGAAGAGCGGAGGGTACACATAAGACCAAAGGAGGTTAAATCAGAGCAAACACATATTTTTCAAATATAATCACTTGTATTATTGATAGGCACAAAAATAATTCAGAGATGGGAAAAATAAATATTGAGCATCAGGAGAAAATTTCCCAGAGGACAGGGAATACTAAGAATTTATATTGTCAGAGAACTAAGACCCTTCAAATGAAAGAAATCACACTAATGATGGAATTGAGCTGGACATTAACATACTGTATATGGCTCGTGAAAAAAGGTGGAAAATTTAGGGTTGGCCAAAAAGTTCGTTCATTTGGCTAACCCAATACGTTGCATGGGGAAGGTAAAAAACAAAGGATGCAAATTAATCTAAGGCAATTCATAATGTTGAAGTCAATCTCAAACCATGTCCTAGAGAGCCTCTTTAGTATCTTTACTAGAGGAGCATTGTGATGAGAGAGTAGTTCTAGGAAAATTAGCCTGTGAAGAAAGAATCCTATGAACAGAAAATAAATTATAGATAAATGAGATAAATGGAATTAACAAGACAAGGATCAAAGGAAGCTGTGTTGCCAGTAAGAATGGAAAGGAAAAAGTCTAATAAATAGTTATCAGGGAAAGAGATATTATATTGATCTAATGTGCCAAATGAAGGAAAAGAAGGAATTTATATGGTTTCAAGTTTTCTAGACTAGGTGATTAAAAATTATGGTATTTTCTTTGACCACAGTAGATAATGAGGTGGTTTTGCTTTGCGGGAAATAATGAGATAAGAGTTCTGACTTTGCATGTGAGAGGACAATGAAATATCTGAGTGAAGATGTCCTGAAGTGAAGTGAAGTGAAATTGCTCAGTCATGTCCGACTCTGTGCGACCCCATGGACAGTAGCCTGCACCAGGCTCCTCCATCCATGGGATTTTCTAGGCAAGAGTACTGGAGTGGGTTGCCATTTCCTTCTCCAGGGAATCTTCCTGCCGCAGGGATCAAACCCAGGTCTCCCACACTGATAGACAGATGCTTTAGGACTAGAGTTGGAGAGAATAGCTGATGGTCAAGAGTTTTGAAAATATAAATGTGGGCATCTTCCACAGTAAATAAGTTAACTGACATACTAGAAGAAAAGAGCTTTTAAGATATACCCACAGTAAAGGAACTGAGGGTATGAGAAAAGGAGCTGAGTGGAAAGCTCTTCAGAAAAAAAGAAGAGGAAGAAAAAGTTCCATATTACCCAACCAATCTACAGATTCAAAGCAACCCCTATCAAAATTCCAATGATGTTTTTCACAGAAATAGAACAAACTATCCTAAAATTTGTATGCAACTGCAAAAGATCCCCCAAAGCCAAAGCAGTCTTGAGAAAGAACAACAAAGCTGGAAGCATCTTACTCCCTGATTTCAAACTATATTGCAAAGCAATAATCAAGACAGTATGATATACATATAAAAAGACACATGAATCAATGGGATAAAACAGAAGTCTCCAGAAATAAACTCACACATATTCAGGCACTTAATTTATGACAAAGTAGCCAAGAATATACAGTGGGGGAAAGGACAGTCTCTTCAAAAATAGTGTTGGGAAAATTAGACCTGTGAAAGAATGATATTAGACCACTATCTAACACCATACACAAAAATTAACTGCAAATGGAATACAGACTTCAACGTAAGCCCTAAAACCATAAAACTCCTAGAAATAAATATAGATGGTAAGCTCCTATATGTGAGTCTTTGCAGTATTTTTTTATCTGACACCAACAAAATCAAAAATAAGTGAAACTACCTCAAACTAAAAAGCTTCTGCCCAGCAAAGGAAACCCACAATAAAATGAAAAGGCAACCTACAGTATGAGAGAAAATATTTGCAAATTATATATCTGATAAGGGGTTAATAAAAAAATATATAAAGAACTCATACAATTCAATATCAAAAAGAAAAAAAATCCAATTTTAAAATGGAACTAATTATACATTTTTGCCAAGAAGACATACAGATGGCCAACAAGTACATGAAAGGGTCTTCAATATGACTAATTATCAGAGAAATACAAATCAAAACCACAGTGAGATATCACCTCATACCTGTTGGAATGACTGTTACCAAAAAGATAAGAGGTAAATGTTGATAAGCATGTAAAGAAAAGGAAACCCTTGTGCACTGTAGGTGGGAATGTAAATTTATGTAGCCATTATGGAAAACAGTTATGGAGGTTTTTGAAAATATTAAATAGAACCTACCATATGAGTCAACTATTCCATTCCTCTGTACTATCTAAAGTAAACAAAAACACCAACTTGAAAAGATATATGCACCCCCATGTTCACTGCGAACAAAGCTAGTGGAGGTGATGGAATTTCAGCTGAGCTATTTCAAATCCTAAAAACCGATGCTGTGAAAGTGCTGCACTCAATATGCCAGCAAATTTGGAAAACTCAGCAGTGGCCACAGGAATGGAAAATGTCACTTTTCATTTCAATTCCAAAGAAGAGTAATGCCAAAGAATGTTCAAACTACCACACAATTTCACTCATTCACACACTATCAAGGTAACACTCAAAATTCTCCAAGCTAGGCTGCAACAGTACATGAACCGTGAACTTCCAGATGTTCAAGCTGGATTTAGAAAAGGCAGAGGAACCAGAGATCAAATTGTTAACATCCACTGGATCACAGAAAAAGCAAGAGAATTCCAGAAAAACATCTACTTCTGCTTCATTGACTATGCCAAAGCATTTGACTATTTAGATCACAACAAACTGGAAAATTCTGAAAGAGATGGGAATACCAGACAACCTGACCTGCCTCCTGAGAAAACTGTATGCGGTCAAGAAGCAACAGTTAGAACTGGACATGAAACAACAGACTGGTTCCAAATAGGAAAAGGAGTACCTGAAGGCTGTACATTGTCACCCTGCTTATTTAACTGATATGCAGAGTACATCATGAGAAACATTGGGCTGGAAGAAGCACAGGCTGGAATCAAGATTGCCGGGAGAAATATCAGTAACCTCAGATATGCAGATGACACCACCCTTATGGCAGAAAGTGAAGAGGAACTAAAGAGCCTCTTGATAAAAATGAAAGAAGAGAGTGAAAAATTTGGCTTAAAACTCAACATTCAGAAAACTAAGAGCGTGGCATCTGGTCCCATCACTTCATGGCAAATAGATGGGGAAATAATGGAAAGACTGAGAGACTGTTTTGGGGAGCTACAAAATCACTGCAAATGGTGACTGCAGCCATGAAATTAAAAGATGTTTGTTCCTTGGAAGAAAAGCTATGACCAACCTAGACAGCATATTAAAAACCAGAGACATTACTTTACTGTCTAGTCAAAGCTATGGTTTTTCCAGTAGTCATGTATGGATGTGAGAGTTGGACCATAAAGAAAGCTGAGCACAGAAGAATTGATGCTTTTGAACTGTGGTGTTGGAGAAGACTCTTGAGAGTCCCTTGGACTACAAGGAGATCTAACCAGTCCATCTTAAAGGAAATCAGTCCTGAATATTCATTGGAAGTACTGATGCTGAAGCTGAAGCTCCAATACCTTGGCCACCTGATGTGAAAAACTGACTCATTGGAAAAGACCCTAATGCTGGAAAAGGTTGAAGGCAGGAGGAGAAGGGGATGACAGAGGATGAAATGGTTGGGTGGCATCACTGACTTGATGGACATGAGTTTGAGCAAGCTCCAGGAGTTGATGATGGACAGGGAAGCCTGGCGTGCTACAGTCCATGGGGTTGCAAAGAGTTGGACATGACTGAGCAACTGAACTTAACTGAACTAAATGTTCACTGCAGCATTATTTACAATTGCCAAGATATGGAACAAATGTAAGTGTCCAAGGGTGGATGAATTGTTATAGAAAATGTGGTATATGTACAGTGGAATATTATCTGGCCATAAAAAGAAGGATATCTTGTCACTTGAAACAATATCAATGGACCTTGAGAACATTATGCTAGAGAGTCTACTTTGGTTTGAGTCCAAATTTTACCACTAGTAACTATCTAGTCTTAAGCAAATAGCAGTCTTTTTAAGTTTATTTATCTGTAAAGTAAGTCAGTAAAACCTATCTTTATTCTGAGGATTAAATGATGTATCTGGGTAAAAATCTCTAATTTTGCTGGGCACATAGCAAGGACTCAATAAAATTAAGTTCTTTTCCTCTCTCTTCTCCCACATGAAGATAGATGAAATCATATATTAATGTTTATTTAGTTATATACTATCTCATTCCAAGAAATATGCTAAATTATGAGAGATAAAATACCTAGGGATAAACCTAAGGAGACTAAAGACTTGTACTCTGAAAACTATAAGATGCTGATTAAGGAAACTGAAGATGATACAAATAGAAAGATATACCATGTTCTTGGATTGGAAGGATCAATACTGCCAAAATGATTATACTACCCAAAGCAATCTACAGATTCAAAACAATCATTATCAAATTACCAATTGTATTTTTCACAGAACTAGAACCAAAAAAATCTTAAAATTTCTATGAAAACACAAAAGACCTCAAGTAATCAAAGTAATCCTAAGAAAGAAAAATGGAGCTGGAGGAATCAGGATCCTTGACTTCAGACTACACTATGAAGCTTCAGTCATCAAAACAGTTTGGCACAAAAATAGAAATATAGGTCAATGGGACAGGATAGAAAGCCCAGAGGTAAACCCATACATCTATGGTCAATTAATCTATGACAAAGGTGGCAAAAATATACATTGGAAAAAAGACGGTCTCTTCAATAAGTGGTACTTGGAAAACTGAACTGCTACATGTAGAAGAATAAAATTAGGACATTCTTTAATACCACATATAAAATTAAATTCAAAATGGATTAAAAGCCTAAATGTAAGACTGGATACTATAAAACTCACAGATGAAAACACAGGCAGAACACTGACATAAATCACAGCAGTATCTTTTTGGATCATCCCCTGCTGCTGCTGCTGCTAAGTTGCTTCAGTCGTGTCCGACTCTGTGCAACCCCATAGATGGCAGCCCACCAGGCTCCCCCGTCCCTGGGATTCTCCAGGCAAGAACACTGGAGTGGGTTGCCATTTCCTTCTCCAATGCATGAAAGTGAAAAGCGAAAGTGAAGTCACTCAGTCGTGTCTGACCCTCAGCAACCCCATGGACTGTAACCCTCCAGGCTCCTCCATCCATGGGATTTTCCAGGCAAGAGTACTGGAGTGGGGTGCCATTGCCTTCTCCGGGATCATCCCCTAGAGTAATAAAAATAAAAACAAAATTAAGCAAATAGGGCCTAATTAAACTTAAAAGCTTTTGCACAGCAAAACAAACCATAGACAAAATGAAAAGACAACCTATGGACTGGGAGAAAATATCTGCAAACAATTCTACTGACGAGTGATTAATTTCCAAAATATACAAACAGCTCATATAGCGCAATATAAAAATAAATAAATAAATAACCCAATCAAAAAAATGGGCCAAAGATCTAAATAGACATTTCTCCACACAGAGATGACCAAAAGGCACATGAAAAAATATCCCAACATTGCTAATTATCATAGAAATGCAAATCAAAACTACAATGAAGTATCACCTCACATTCATCAGAATGGCTATTACCAAAAAGTCTACAATAATAAATGCTAGGGCTTTCCTTGTGGCTCAGCTGGTCAAGAATCCGTCTGCAATGTGGGAGACCTGGGTTTGATTCCTGGGTTGGGAAGATCCCTTGGAGAAGGGAACGGCTACCCACTCCAGTATTCTGGCCTGGAGAATTCCATGGACTATGTATAGTCCATGGGCTCGCAGAGAGTCAGACACAACTGAGCACCTTTCACTTTCACAGAAAGGATGTGGAGAAAAGGGAACCCTCCTACACTGTTGTAGATATGTAAATTGGTACAGCCACTATGGAGAACAGTATGGAGGTTTCTTAAAAAACTAAATATAGAGCTACCATATGATCAAGGGATCCCACTCCTGGGCATATATCTGGAGGAAACTATAATCTGAAAAGATACATGCACTTCAATGTTCACTGCATCACTATTTACAATAGCCAGGACATAGAAGCAACCTAAATGTCTATCAGCAGATGAATGGATAAAGAAGACGTTTTATACACACACACAAACACACAATGGAATATTACTCAGCCACAAAAATGAAGGAAATAATGCCATTTGCAGCAACACGGATGGACCCAGAGATTACCATACTAAGTGAAATAAGCAAGACAGAGACAAATATCGTATAATATCACTTATATGTGGAATCTAAAAAAAGACAAAAATGAATTTATTCACAAAACAGAAATAGACTCACAGACATAGAAAGCAAATTTATGGTTACCAAAGGGAAAAAAGATGGGAGGGATAAATTAGAAGGTTGGGTTAGCATATAAAGACTACTGTATACAATATAGATAGACAACAAGGATCTATCGTTCAGCAGAGGGAACTGTACTCAATATTTTATAATAACCTATAAGGGAAAATAATCTGAAAAAAAATAGATAAATGTATAATTGAATCACTTTGCTTTACACTTGAAATTAACACAACCTTGTAAATCAACTATACTGTACTTCAATTTTTTAAAAAGCGCAAAAAAATAAAATAAGCTAATGAAATTAGTGAAGTTGTCCACTGAAGGGAACAAAATGCTTAGCAATTCTTCCACATCAGTTTACCCACTGTGATTTTGCAGTAAAATTATCAACAGAACAAAGAAAGGAGTATACATTAAAATATATTTCATTCATAATTCCCATTCATTACAGTGGAGCTTTTTCTCTGTACAATGGAAGGCAATACTCAGTTTGATTAAAATTTCTTTTGGTAGTAATAAAATTACTATCTTGAAACAAAAAATAAACAAGAAAATGACACCTTAACTAAGATTATACATGATTTGGTAACCAAAGAGATGGGCCAGAGTCTTTTATATATTGTATTTAATCTAATCTTTAATATTTTTCTTTACTGCAGTTTCTGTAACCTAACCACTATATTTGCAATAGAGACCTTTGGAGTGATTCCCAGGTAATGACTGGTGCCTAATTAGGCTTTAATTCGGGAAGTTGTAAAAGATACAGAAAAGGAAACACAGCTCTCCCCTCTTTTCCTGGGACCTTTATACTTCTGTCCTATATGTGACATCCTAAAGGTTGCATGTATCTATTATACCAAGGATACAGCAGAAAGGAATTCCTGAGAATTGTTACTGCACCTCAGGTCCCCTTGTGTTCATCCTCCTCAACAGCCATTGTCTTCCCAATCAAAAGTGACTTTCAACTCCACCTAAGGGTACACGGTAGATTGCAGCAGTGGGGACAGGAAGGAGGCAGTGGCTGTGCCCCTGCTGACTCTGGGTCAGCCCTTGACCACCAGTCATCATTGCCATGCACACAGGAAGCAGGTAGGAAAAGCATTTCCCTGGACTCAGCTTTAGTTTCCTTCGAGAGCAGAGGAAAAAGTCTTAACACAAAAGTTGGAACTGCAGATGATTCTGTTTGTCTTATGTTTTTGTTTTTTGTTTTGGAAAACATTAAACAAGAGTGGACCATAAACAATTAAACTACTTATGGCCCTATTTTAAATATTACTGACTCCTTAACCTCCTTAATGGGAGGTTAATGGTATGAATAATCTGCAAATGAGATAAGTCATGCCTGTTTCTAATAATAAGTAACTTTGGGAAACATGTATAGCCTTTTCGCAGCAACTTCTCTTTCTCATTAGGTCTATACGTTTGATTTAGATGAATATTAAGAACATTTGTCCATGCAAGTATCTACCAACAGAAGGGGGAGGGAGTTGATGAGTTAGGGAGGAGAGGAAAGAGTAAAGGAGATCTCACTACTAAGGGATCTCACCTATTTGCCCAGCTCACTTCCCAGGAGCTGGATTTCAGCAACCAGAGAATATGGTGCAACACAGGGATAGTCCTTTAGTTTAGTGACTGCAGTTCAGTCTCTGTCATGCCTGAGCCCTGAAGGGTCCAGAGGCAGAGCAGAGGTTAGCTGGTGGTAAGAGAGCCCTTTTCATGAGCAAACCAGTGACTGGAGATCAGTTTGTAGGAGGCAAAGATCTTACTGTTTCTCTGCTTTCTGGCCCAATTCTCAACCACCTCAAGTTTTCCACTGTGTCCTTTGGAGTTGTCACTGTTTAACCAGCAAATTCACCTAAGTCCTGTCCTCTGAGCTCTGTCTGTGCCACAGAGCACCATCACTACTAGCAGATCACGGTTCTTCTGAAAAACAGAAAACAAAATTTTAAAACACTTATCCTTTGAGGCTCCTGGCATCTGCTGTACCCCTATCCTTTCTCTGTCCTCACTTCTGCACCCTCTCCAAACTCCCCTTCATTCAATGCCATCCTGTTTTCACCTCTATGGCAAGCACCCCTCATCGTGGCCTTTCCTAATCCTTGATGTCCCCCTCCCGCACCGTACTTTGGCCATCCTCTCCCAATGTTATGTCTGAGGCATGATCAATACTAACATAACTTCTCTGCTTACTAAAGCATCAATTCAGACATCTTATTCTCAGACATTCCCAGTTTGCTAATTCAGCTACACCCACTACAACTCTTCTTCATCTTCATTGGGACCTTAACCTCTACATTTTTTTTTTCTTTTAATGAAGGCATGTAGTTTTTTTTTTTTTTTTTTTTGGTTGCACGATGCAAAATCTTTAGTTGCAGCCTGCAAACTCTTAGTTGTGGCACGGGGGATCCAGTTCCCTAACCAGAGATAGAACCCAGACCCCCTGCATTGGGAGCATGGAGTCTTAGCTGCTGGGCCACCAGGGAAGTCCCTTCCCCTCTAACTTCTAACCTCTTTTTATTTCCTATTTTCTTACATTTCAGACAAGGCCTACTGTTTTAATAACTACTTTCTAGTACACTCTTACGTTTCTAGAATGTGGCGCCCCCTCTTGACAAGCCCCAAACTACCTACTTTCTTTGCAGTGACATCTGATGAGCCAAGTAAAGAAAGTTACACAACAGGGCAAGTTGATCACCAACTTTATATAAGTCGCCAACACTACCCGGAAATCTTTCTTTCTCTGGTCAACCAAAGTTTCCACTCTCTGTAACAACTACTTCGACACTGAAGTAACACTGATGTGCTCAGTCTTGTCCAACTTGTAGCCCTCCAGGTTCCTCTGTCTGTGGGCTTCTCCAGGCAAGAATACTGGGTTTCCATTTCCTACTCCAGGTGATCTTCCTGACTTGGATTGAACCCACAGTCCCTTACGTCTCCTGCACTGGCAGGTGGGTTCTTTACCACTAGCACCACCTGGGAAGCCCCATTTCCCTATATTTCATCCCTATTTTGCTAACCCATCCAGCCTGCTTTCTATCTTATCACTCCACCCATTACTTCTCATTAGAATTGCTTTGACCTGCACTAAATCTGTTGGGCACTTTCTTACATATTCTGTCTCTGTTGAAATTCTCACTTGCTCATGCATTGTTCTCCTGACCTCAGCGAGCACCTTCATGACTATTATTTTGAACTCTTTATCAGGTAAATTACCTATCTCCATTTCATCAAGGTCTGCTTCTGAAGTTTTTATCTTGTACTTTTGTTTGGAAATTATTTCTCTGTTTCTTCATTTTCCTTGATTTTTCTGTTAGTTTCTATGCAATAGATAAACCAGCCACTTTTCCCAGGCAAGAAGGAGTGGTCTTATGCAGGAGAAGGAACTTACTGTTCAGCCCAGCCCTAGTTGCTGTCCTTTAAACCCTTGTGATTGCCCAAGCTGCCTTCTTAGTTCTTAGCATTCCCCAGTAGTTGAGGGTGTACCAAGACCTATCAGTATCCCAGAGAGAGGATCTCAGTCAGAACCTAGATGCAGATTGGCTGGAAGCTGGACCCACAAGCAGCAGCTTTCACAATATACAAGTGGACTACTTTTAGAAAAAGACTGGAAGATGGGCCTTGCTTTCTCTTCCCTCTGTGCTGAGCCCTGAGAGAATAACCAGTTAAGAATAGTTTCTCTGATACAGTCCTGTGGGACTAGACAACTTAAGCTCTGCTGCCTACCAGAGCCAGGTGATCAAGTGCTGTGTGCCCCTGAGGAACAGCCGTGGAAGCTGGGGCATCAGAAGAATGCACAGCATCATTGCAGAGATATCATCATTTCAGGTGACCTGGGGAGAGGCAGCAGGAGGGCACCTGCTAGCTTCCCCAGTCTCTGGGGAGGCCCCTAGATTAATGTTATGTTAGGAGCCTAGCCCTTAGATGGCAGCTTCTAGGATAAGTAACTAGCTCATTGGAAAAGATCCTGATGCTGGGAAGGATTGAAGGCAAAAGGAGAAGAGGGCAGCAGAGGATGAGATGATTGGATACCATCACCAATTCAACAGACATGAACTTGGGTGAACTCCAGGAGATAGTGAGGGACAGGGACCCCTGGCCTGCTGCAGTCCATGGAGTCTCAAAGAGTTGGACACAACTTAGCAACTGAACAACAACAACTCTTCTGTGGAAAGATTGGGAAATGAGCATTTCAGTCTGCTGGTTCTGTGCTGGGGTGGAGAGGGAGGGATGGATAATGAGAGAGGGGGTTAGCTACCAAGAGTTCTCAGGAGCCCATTTGTTTGCTCTACCCTTGTGGGTTTCATGGGTGAAGCCCAGTTGGCTTTCAAAGCTAGGTGTTTGGGGGTCCCGTCCCTCAGGTGGAAGTTTTAAAAGTTGAGGTACTGGATATTAGATCCAAACCTCTTAGGGAGAAGTTAAGAGTTGTGAGCTCCCTCTCCATTGTATATTGCTTTGGTAGGATGGGGTTTTGGGTGAGATGATGCCTCAGTCTCTCCCTACCCATTTTTATGTGGGTGGGTTTTTCTTATTCACCCAATGTGTAGGTGTTGCTCAGTGAATTTCTGGTTTTCTTTTGGAGGGAATTGTTCTACACATAGCTGTAGGACAGGTATGTCTGTGGGAGGATGTAAGTTCAGGAGGTTCCTTAGTCACCGTCTTGAACTGGAACTGGCCTACACTAAATCTACACTGAAACTGGCCTACACTGCTCAGTCCACATTATATTTGAGCATTCATTAGAGTTGACTTTGCCTTTGGCTGCCATATAGCTCTATAGGTTTTCCTAGCCTTCTGTAGCTATTCTCTTTCTTTCTAGTAAAGAGCCTTAACCTACAACCTATATCACCAGCCATTAAATGCTGACCTTCTTTAGGGAGGGCTCAGTCCTGGTTTTCTGAGCTGCTCACTCTCGCAAGCTCATCCATACCCATGATTTCAATTAGCATCTATAAATACACAACTCCCAAACCATATCTCTAACCCCACCCAGGGCCATATGTCCCACTGTCTACTTAACCTCTTCTCTTGGATATCTCAAAGACTGGTCAGACTGCACGTGTCCAAAAATGAACTCATAATCTTATCACCCATTCCCTTACCCCATTATTTATCTTACTCTAAAACTAACTCATCAATGTAATTGCATTCAGCTCTATGGATCGTCATTGCACAGTTCCCAGAGAATTCATTCACATAGGCTATAATGTGAATGCTGCCCTATGGAATTGAACAATATGGCAACCCTATTTTTCCAGTGTTCCCTCTCTCAGGAAATAGCAGAACCACTGCACAAGCCAGACACTTGTCAAAACTGAAAAACACAAAACCTAGGTTCACACTCATATCTCTCTTTCTCTCTCCTCCAGCTCATCTAGTCACTGGCTCTCATTCATTTAGCCTCTTAAATTGCTCTTAAATGAATCCACTTCTTACCAAACCCATCACCACTACTCCTCTCTAATTCAAGTTACTATTATCTCTGATCTGAATTATTGCAGTAGATTCCTAATGCTAATTTTAGTATCTTAAAACTTTTTTAATATAAATTTATTTATTTTAATTGGAGGCTAATTACTTTACAGTATTGTAGTGGTTTTGCCATACATTGACATGAATCCACCACAGGTGTATATGTGTTCCCCATCCTGAACTCCCCTCCCACCTCCATCCCCATCCCATCCCTCTGGGTCATCCCAGTGCACCAGCCCCGAGCACCCTGTCTCATGCATCGAACTTGGACTGGCGATTTGTTTCGCATATGATAATATACATGTTTCAATGCCATTCTCCCAAATCATCCCACCCTTGCCCTCTCCCACAGAGTCCAAAAGACTGTTCTATACATCTGTGTCTCTTTTGCTGTCTCGCATATAGGGTTATTGTTACCATCTTTCTAAATCCCATATATATGCATTAGTATACTATATTGGTGTTTTTCTTTCCAGCTTATTTCACTGTGTATAATCAACTCCAGTTTCATCCACCTCATTAGAACTGATTCAAATGTATTCTTTTTAATGGCTGAGTAATATTCCATTGTGTATATGTACCACACCTCTCTTATCCATTCGTCTGCTGATGAACATCTAGGTTGCTTCCATGTCCTGGCTATTATAAACAGGGCTGTGATGAACATTGGGGTACACATGTCTCTTTCAATTCTGGTTTCCTTGGTGTGTATTCCCAGTAGTGGGATTGCTGGGTCATACGGCAGTTCTATTTCCAGTTTTTTAAGGAATCTCCACACTGTTCTCCATAGTGGCTGTACTAGTTTGCATTTCCACCAACAGTGTAAGAGGGTTCCCTTTTCTCCACACTCTGTCCAGCATTTATTGCTTGTAGACTTTTGGATCGCAGCCATTCTGACTGGCGTGAAATGGTACCTCATTGTGGATTTGATTTGCATTTCTCTGATAATGAGTCATGTTGAGCATCTTTTCATGTGTTTGTTAGCCATCTGCATGTCTTCTTTGGAGAAATGTCTGTTTAGTTCTTTGGCCCATTTTTTGATTGGGTCGTTTATTTTTCTGGAATTGAGCTGCAGGAGTTGCTTGTATATTTTTGAGATTAATTCTTTGTCAGTTGCTTCATTTGCTATTATTTTCTCCCATTCTGAAGGCTGTCTTTTCACCTTGCTTATAGTTTCCTTTGTTGTGCAAAAGCTTTTAAGTTTAATTAGGTCCCATTTGTTTATTTTTGCTTTTATTTCCAATATTCTGGGAGGTGGGTCATAGAGAATCCTGCTGTGATGTATGTCAGAGAGTGTTTTGCCTATGTTTTCCTCTAGGAGTTTTATAGTTTCTGGTCTTACATTTAGATCTTTAATCCATTTTGAGTTTATTTTTGTGTATGGTGTTAGAAAGTATTCTAGTTTAATTCTTTTACAAGTGGTTGACCAGTTTTCCCAGCACCACTTGTTAAAGAGATTGTCTTTTCTCCACTGTATATTCTTGCCTCCTTTGTCGAAGATAAAGTGTCCATAGGTGCATGGATTTATCTCTGGGCTTTCTATTTTGTTCCATTGATCTGTATTTCTGTCTTTTTGCCAGTACCATACTGTCTTAATGACTGTGGCTTTGTAGTAGAGCCTGAAGTCAGGCAGGTTGATTCCTCCAATTCCATTCTTCTTTCTCAAGATGGCTTTGGCTATTCGAGGTTTTTCGTATTTCCACACAAATTGTGAAATTATTTGTTCTAGCTCTGTGAAAAATCCTGTTGGTAGCTTGATAGGGACTGCATTGAATCTACAGATTGCTTTGGGTAGTATACTCATGTTCACTATATTGATTCTTCCAACCCATGAACATGGTATATTTCTCCGTCTATTTGTGTCCTCTTTGATTTCTTTCACCAGTGTTTTATAGTTTTCTATATATAGGTCTTTTGTTTCTTTAGGTAGATATATGCCTAAGTATTTTGTTCTTCTCGTTGTAATGATTATAGCTTAAAACTTTCAAGTTTCTTTCCTTAAAATGGGGACTTCTTAACATGACCTACAAAACCTTTTCTGACCTAGCTGCTACCTACTGCTCCAATCTCATCTTGCATCATATTCCCTTCATTTTCTCAGCTCCAGACTTACCAACTTTCTTTCAATCCCTGGCCTTCTCCATACTCTGTTCTACAGCAGGAGCTCTGCATACGCTATTTTCTCTATCTGGGATCTCTTCCTTCCCCTCCTTACCTACTTAACTTTACCAAATCCACTTCCATTTAATTCTTCAAAGTTTAGAATAATTATCTTTTCCTCGTGGGGGCATTTCTTGACCAATTCACCAGGTTTAAATCCTACTATAGTAAGCTTTCATTGCATTACCTCTCCTACTTTGTTTTTATTAGAAATTCAATTTTATATTTATTTTCTCATCTGATTAATGGTTATGTCCCCACTAAAATGTAAGCTCTCTAAGGGTGAAGACTATGTCTGTTTTTACCCATTATTGTTTTACCAGAACCCAGCACAGTACATGGCATATATCAGATCATTTATTGAATTAGTTAATTAATTTCTAAGAAGGAAATGATTCACTGGAGCTAGATTAAGCTTGTATCCACAGAGGAGAAAGGTCAGACTAACAAGGCTGGGGACCTGGTAAAAGTGTTAAATGGCAAACAAATAATTATGATTTAAAAGGGAACTAAAAACTAAAGTCAGGTACCAGGACACAAAGTAGAAAACAGCACAGTGTTTGGCTTAAGAAATAAATCTACTCTGATGGGAGACACATGAGGTGAAAAGGCAAGAGGTCTGGATCCCAGCTGAAAGTAGCATCTATTAAGTGTACAACACACACACACACACCTGGCTGACCCTCTTGTACTTCAAATTCAATATGCCCAAAAGTAAGCCAACCATATTCACAAATACCCTCTAAAGTGTTCTTACCTGTGAATTTCCTATGTCAGTGAATGGTGCTACCATCTTCAGAGTTACCTCATCCCCAAATTTAGGAGACATCCTTTATTCTAACACATTTCTCAAACCTCACATCTTAATCACCAAGATCACCCAATCTAACTTCTAAATATACCTTAAATCTATCCATTTCTCCCCATTTTTACAGCCACTAATCAATTAAAATTCTCACCATATTTGGTTATTATAAAAACCTCATAAATGGTTTTCTCCCTGCATATTCGTGCATCCCACTCATCTATTCTTCACACTACAGTCAGAATCATCCTTCAAAAATGAGAATGCTGTATCACATGTCTGAAACTCCCTCTTGCTTTTATACTAAAATTCACCCTCTGAAGCTTGATAAAAGCTGTCTTTTGCACCTTGAACAACCTATGATTCCTCATCCCTAATCACTGAGCATTAGCACCTAAATTCCAGTCACACTGAACTAGTTTTAGCTGCAGAATGTCTGGGGCTGATTTTAAGGTTTTCTTATGCTTCCGTGCCCTTGTAATGCATCTCCCTTAGCCTAAAATATTATGTCCACCCTTAGTCTCCTTCTCCACTCTCTAACATTTTTATCTAACTCATACTAATACTCCTAATCCTTGTCATATCTAGTTAATCCTCACCTATCTCAGTTCAAAAGGCACCTCCATTGGAAGGCCTTCCTGACACCGGGTTCCCATAGCCTTTTTCTCTCATCACGTTCATCAGTCACACGATCTATCTTCCTCTCTGGTCAGCCTCAAACACTAAGAGGTAAACACCGTGAGGGGAGGCAAGATGTCTTATAAATCTTACTCATCACTGACAGAGAACAATGGCATAGCAGCTAGCCATTCAAAAAATATTTGACTAAATTAACAACCAAAATGAGCAACAACTTCTAATGACTTTTCTTTTCTTATTTCAGTCCAAATGCTTACATGGTTGCAGCTTTCCTCTTTCTCCTGATGCTACTGTTCTTCAGTATTCTCATTTTGAGCTACTTCCATTATATGAGGATTTATAAAAAACATATTTATGAACCACTGCACAAATCTAAAAGAAAAAAGAAGAAAAATGGAGAGAAATGAAAGTCTATTTACTATGAATGTAGAAGATGTATATATACTTACATTGAGAGTGTATTTTGACCAAGAAATATTAAGTATAAGCTCATAGTATTATCAAATTCAAAATCTGAAAAATGTTCTCAAATTATCCTAAACAGGAATATTTTCACATATAATGTATGTTATTAAATTAATCCTTAGTGTGTTCACTTTTATCTTAAGATAGTCTATATAGTTTTAACTAGCTTTAAAAAATTGTTTTTGTATAGCTGTGTTCTCTTGCCCTTTCTCACCTAGCTTCCTTGACTCAGCATTGTGATTTTGAAATTAATCCATATTTTTGCAGGCATCTATAATTCTTTTTATTGCTAAGTGTTCTGTTGTACTGTTGGTTAACTTATTGGTTAACATTTGAGATTTTTTCTAGGTTTAGACTCTTAGAAATAAAACTGCTATGAATAGTTTTTTATAGGTCATTGTGTGAACATAGATTTTAATTTTTCTTGGGGAAACACTTAGGAAATGGTTCATTCATATGGTAGATATGTCTTTTTTGGAAACTGACAAACTGTATTCTAAATTTTGTTTTTTCTCAGAGTAAATGAGAGTTTTAGTTTTTAAAAACTTTTAAACTTTAAAAACTACCTAAATTTGGCTATTACACTCCTTCCTAAGAATGAAAGTAAATTTTTGAAAGTATATAAATGTGTCAAATATTATTTTGCATAAAACTTTTCATATGAACCTTATAAAGCTGTAGTTAATTTACATATAAAAGACTTAATAAATATGTGAATTTAAATAGTCTGTCAAAGATATATATGAAATATAACTTATAATATTGAAAATAGGAAGCTAATGCTCTAAGTCTTAATTTTAAGTTTTCAAATTTTATTCTGATGCTCAAAATAAGCTTCTTAAGTTGTCCAAACATGACCACAGCTTTCTAAACAATTAATATTCGAAGAATGAAGATCCAACTAGAGGAGAATGAGCAAGAGCTTGTGTGTGTGTGTGTGTGTGTGTGCTTAAAAGAACTGACTTATGGAGGAAAAGCAGAAGATACATGGTATGCTGAGCTTTAGCTGTGCAGGGCCCACCCGGGGGGAGGTACCATAGTCCATGTTCTTCATTCCCTCCTTGGACTTTAATTTCATAAACTGATTCCTTTCCCCTCACCAAATAGTGGGGGAAAGTATTGCTTTATGTGATTGTGGAGGCTAGCTAGACAAGTCTGAAAGCCATAGCACAGACATCGGGATTGGAAGATGAGGAGCAAGATGGGACTTGCTATTTGATTTGATGGGACAAATCAAAGCTATTTCCATATATAGAATTTCTCATTTTACTAAGATCAGGAAAGACAGGGATACCTGCTGTTCATCACTGTTTTGAAGGTTCTTATATTACAAGAGGAAAATAATCATTACAAAGGAGATAATCATTACGAGGAGAAAGGAGATAATTAATTTCAATAATTAATTATATGCCTAGGAAACCCAAAATTAGGAACAAGAATTCCTAGAATAAGACCATTGGATGGCTCAATATGAGATAAATATTTAAAATCCAATACCTTTTCTCTATAATATTTATATAACAGTTTGTTAGCAATAGAAATGATAAAAATTATTCATTATAGTGACAAGTTACACAGAATTAAATTTAACATGAAAGGTATATGCCATACATGAAAAACATCTTTAAAAGGTTTATTGAAAGGGGTTTTGAAACGAGATCTGATAGAAATGTTTGATGGGAAAAAAAAAACAAAGAAAATGATCCAATTTAAAGTGAGCAAAAGATATCATCATTTCACAGAAGAGCATATTCAAATAGCCAATAAACATATTAAAAACTTTTTTTACTGTGTACTATGTGCCAGAAACTGTCCCAATGATTTATCTAATACTCTTCAACCATACTATGCAATGGGAACTATTATTATCCCATTATAGAGACAAGGAAACTGCCACAGAGAGGGTAAATAATTTTTCTAAAGTCACACAGCTGGTAAGTGAGGTCTCAGGCAGACTGGCTCCAAATCAGGTGCTTATCCACCAAGGATGTTCAATCACACCAGCAGTCAGAAAGATATAAACCAAAGTTACAGTGAGGTTACTTTTCTTGCCTGATGGCAAAAACTCAGAAGGATAACACTCTTGGGAAGGAATGAGAATCAGGGATGAGAAAAAATAAAATTCTGCATTTCTGAAGGAAAAGTGAATTTTTAAAGCTTTTTTGGAAAACAATCTAGCAAGATCAATTAAAAATATTAATCCTCTTGGACTCGCTCTTAGAAATTAGAAGTTTACCCATGAGTTAGGAGGACCAACATATACATACAATCAAATAGTTTTATAAACGTGCTGTGCTAGTTGCTCAGTCATGTCTGAGTCTTTGCGACCCCATGGACTGTAGCCTGCCAGGCTCCTCTGTCCACAGGGATTCTCCAGGCAAGAATACTGGAGTAGGTAGCCATGCCCTCCTCAGTTTCATATACATCAATGTGTGTGTATATATATATATATACACACACACACACACATACATACACACAGAATTATATATATATATATATATACACACATATATATACACAGAATTATATATACACACACACACATATATACACAGAATTTTATATATATATATATACACACACACATACATATACAGAACGCTGGAGGGAGAATTAATGTCTATCAGCAGGTGAACAGTTGAATAAATGATTGTTCATTGACCATATTGATCAGTGTGTTGATTTAGAAGATTTTCTGCAAGATTTCATTAAATGAGAAAAGCAAGCAGCAGGGAAGTCTTTACAGTATGATCCCATTATATAAATGAAACAAAAGTTCTGATATGAGAACACAGGAAAAGGTATGGAAAGGTACACAGCATTTTGTGTACATCGTGTGCATATGTATGTCTGTACACTGTGGGAGGGGGAGAAGGGATGAATCAAGAGATGTAGAGAGGGAAGATATAAAAACTCTCAAAACAGGAGAAGAAGGAAAACAATAGAAAAATAGCATGGAAATATTTCTCTCTGTAAAATGATGTGTCTGCATAAAGACAAATGAAAGAGTGACTGTCAACAAACTAAGACCTGGTGCAGCCAATAAATAAAAATAAATATTAAAAAAAGAGAGAAACGGAGATTGGAGATGGGGGCATGCTGAGAGAGTAGGTCAGCTCACAAAGGGCAAAGGGGGTGTTTCGAGTAAGAGGTGAAATGAACCAGTAGTTTGAGCCCTCAGTAGGAGGTGTTGCTGCCGCTGCTAAGTCGCTTCAGTCATGTCTGACTCTGTGCAACCCCAGAGACGGCAGCCCACCAGGCTTCCCCGTCCCTGGGATTCTCCAGGCAAGAACAGTGGAATGGGTTGCCATTTCCTTCTCCAATACATGAAAGTGAAGTCGATCAGTCATGTCTGACTCTTAGAGACCCCATGGACTGCAGCCTACCAGGCTCCTCCGTCCATGGGATTTTCCAGGCAAGAGTACTGGAGTGGGGTGCCATTGCCTTCTCCGAGGAGGTGTTATGATGTGCTTAATGAAGAGCGCCTGCCTCTCCCGACACCTGTAGTTTGTTCAACTGGGTTAGAGGAGAGGAAGGCCACAGTGAGGAAGAGAAACAAAGCAGCTGGGTACACCAAAAAAGAATTTTGGAACTTTGTCCACAACCTAAGGACAGTCATGCACACAGCATTTACTGTCACTCAACACTGCCTGGCAATTCAACACTATTTCCCTAGTACATTTGTATTCCCTATTTAATACCTTCTCTCTCTTCAAATGAAATGGCAACCCACTCCAGCACTCTTGCCTGGAGAATCCCAGGGACGGGGGAGCCTGGTGGGCTGCCATCTATGGGGTCGCACAGAATCGGACACGACTGAAGCGACTTAGCAGCAGCAGCTCTCTTCAAATTCCCTATATCCCACCCCTCCCCAACTCTCCAGTGATCATCTTACCTCTTATTCATTGAGAAAATCAAAACAAATCAGAAAAGAACTGCCTTCATTTGTCTTCTATACCTTCCATGCCATCATATGCACCTTATATGCTGTCAGTACAGATAAAGCATCGCTCCGACTAAAGGCCAACCCCTCATTTATGCATTGGATCTCTTTCCCTTCTTACCTCACCCATGGAAATACCCCCTGTCCTACATTATCAATTTCTCTCTTTCTACATACAAATGTACTTTGGTACTTGACATCATGGATGTCTAAAAGGGATCTCCAACTTAAAATGACCAAACCTTAAGTCTTCCTCTCTTCCTCACTTGCTCTTCCCAATTATCATATCTTATAAATGGCACCATCATCCACACAATTTTTGAAGTCAAAACTCTAGAAATTATCCTAGAGTAGTCTCTAACAAACTTAACATCCAATCCATTAGCAAGTCCTGTAGACTCTACTTCCAAAATATTCAAAATTAATTTCTTAGATGTTCCTCACTACCCCAATATCCAAGCCACCTTTTGGCATGCACTTGTGGAATAGCTTCCTAATTGGTTGAAACAATTAGCTTTGCTGTTCCCTTTGTCTCCTGATATTTGTAGGGTTTATTTTTTTGTCATTCAGATCTGAGCTTAATCAATCTGATTTCAGTATTGACCATGGCAATGTCCAGATGGTCAATACCAAAATCAGATTGATTATATTCTTTGCAGCCAAAGATGGAGAATTTCTATACAGTCAGCAAAAACAAGACTGGGAGCTGACTGTGGCTCAGATCATGAACTTATTGCCAAATTCAGACTTAAATTGAAGAAAGTAGGAGAAACCACTAGA
Source organism: Bison bison bison (assembly GCF_000754665.1). Lineage (NCBI taxonomy): Eukaryota > Metazoa > Chordata > Mammalia > Artiodactyla > Bovidae > Bison > Bison bison. The sequence continues at coordinate 7,492,443 of NW_011494889.1, read as the reverse complement.
CCATTCAGGTATGACTTAAATCAAATCCCTTATGATTATACAGTGGAAGTGACAAATAGATTCAAGGGATTAGATCTGATAGAGTGCCTGAAAAACTATGGACGGAGGTTCATGATATTGTATAGGAGGCAGAGATCAAGACCATCCCCAAGAAAAAGAAATGCAAAAAGGCAAAATGGTTGTCTGAGGAGGCCTTACAAATAGCTGAGAAAAATAAGCGAAAGGCAAAGGAGAAAAGGAAAAATATACCCTTTTGAATGCAGAGTTCCAAAGAATAGCAAGAAGAGATATGAAAGCCTTCCTCAGTGATCAATGCAAAGAAATAGAGGAAAACAAAAGAATGGGAAAGACTCTTCAAGAAAATGAGAGATACCAAGGGAACATTTCATGCAAAGATGGGCACAATAAAGGACAGAAATGGACCTAACAGAAGCAGAAGGTATTAAGAAGAGGTGATAAGAATACACAGAACTATACAAAAAAGATCTTCATGACCCAAATAACCACAATGGTGTGCTCACCCACCTAGAGCCAGACATCCTGGAATGTGAAGTCAAGTGGGCCTTAGGAAGCATCACTACGAACAAAGCTAATGGAGGTGATGGAGTTCCAGTTGAGCTATTTCAAACCCTAAAAGATTATGCTGTTCAAGTGCTGCACTCAATATGCCAGCAAATTGGGAAAACTCAGCAGTGGCCACAGGACTGGAAAAGGTCAGTTTTCATTCCAATCCCAAAGAAAGGTAATGCCCAAGAATGTTCAAACTACCACACAATTTCACTCATCTCACACGCTAGCAAAGTAATGCTCAAAATTCTCCAAGCCAGGCTTCAACGGTACGCAAACTGTGAACTTCCGGATGTTCCAGCTGGATTTAGAAAAGGCAGAGGAACCAGAGATCAAATTGCCAACATCTGTTGGATCATTGAGAAAGCATGAGAGTTCCAGAAAAACATCTGCTTTATTGACTATGCCAAAGCCTTTGACTGTGTGGATCACAATAAACTGTGGAAAATTCTGAAAGAGATGGGAATACCAGACCACCTGACCTGCCTCCTGAGAAATCTGTATGCAGGTCAAGAAGCAACAATTAGAACTAGACATGGAACAACAGACTAGTTCCAAATAGGGAAAGGAGTATGTCAAGGCTGCATATTGTCACCCTGTTTATTCAATTTATACGCAGAGTACATCATGTGAAATGCCGGGCTGGATGAAGCACAAGCTGGAATGAAGATTGCCAGGAGAAATATCAATAACCTCAGATATGCAGATGACACCACCCTTATGGTAGAAAGCGAAGAAAAACTAAAGAGCCTCTTGATGAAAGTGAAAGAAGAGACTGAAAAAGCTGGCTTAAAGCTCAACATTTAGAAAACTAAGATCACAGCATCCGGTCCCATCACTTCATGGTAAATAGATGGAGAAATAATTGAAACAGTGAGAGACTTTATATTTTTGGGCTCCAGAATCACTGCAGGTGGTGACTGCAGCTATGAAATTAAAAGATGCCTGCTCCTTGGGAGAAAAGTTATGACAAACCTAGACAGTGTATTAAAAAGCTTAGATATTACTTTGCCAATGGTCAGTCTAGTCAAAGCTTTGGTATTTCCAGTAGACATGTATGGATGTGAGAATTGGACTATAAAGAAAGCTGAGCTCTGAAGAATTGATCTTTTGAACTGTGGTGTTGGAGAAGATGCTTGAGAGTCCCTTGGACTGCAAGGAGATACAGTCAATCCTAAAGAAAATCAGTCCTGAATATTGATTGGAAGGACTGATACTGAAGCTGAAGCTCCAATACTTTGGCTACCTGATGTGAAGAACTGACTCATTGGAAAAGCCCCTGATGCTGGGAAAGATTGAAGGTGGGAGGAAAACCAGACAGAAGATGAGTTGGTTGGATGGCATCACTGACTGGATGGACAGGAGTTTGAGTAAACTCCAGGAGTTGGTGATGGACAGGAAGGGAAGCCTGGAGTGCTGCAGTCCATAGGGTCGCAGAGTTGGACAGGACTGAGCAACTGAGCTGAACTCAACTCTGAGCTTAAACCTCAGCAGCTTACGCAGACCTTCCCACTGCAGCCAATATAAGGTTACTCTCAATCACTTCATCCTATTTTAACTCTCTACAAAGCATATTTTGCTCGTCCTCCCTATTGTTTACGCCATAGTCCCCAGGGCCTACATCACTACCTGGTGAAGGGCAGGTACACAACAAGTATTTTTTGAATGAATGTAAAAGCACCTACTGTGTCCCAGGGTTGTGCTAATCTATGAGCACTGTGCTGTCTTCCCATTGCAGCAGGATAGTTTCATAAAATGTAAAATTCCACATTGAGAATTAACTGGATGCATGTTATACCCCTTCTCCTGCCAGTAACCCACCTTCCTCTATTTTTCTCCCCTTGCAAAATAATAGTGAGGAGGGACTTGGAAAACAGGGTTATCAATGTAATCTTTTGCCACATTCGTAAGGCTTCATCAAGCTCAACGCGACAGATACCAATTGCAACAGTAACGGATAAAAGAAGCATATAGACAACCTCAGGGCCCACAAGGACGGACGGCAAGGCAAGGGCGCACACCGCAAGCACTGCATGCTGGGAGCTGTAGTCGGGCTAAGCCTGGCTAGCAGGACCCGGCCCCCGCAGCATGCTGGAAACTGTAGTCGACAGCTGGAAGTGCACCGCAAGGAAAGACTGCAGTTGAGACTCCGCCTCTGCGCTTCCTCATTGCATGCTGGGAATTGTAGTCTTTCTGGGAACACGCTCCTCCCGGGCGGAAAAGTACCAAGGTTGCGCCATCTTAGGTGCGAGTGCGGCAGTGGAGGCTAGAGCGCAGGCGGGCCCAGCCCCGGCCGGCCCCGCCCCCGGGAGCCCGGCGCCCGCCCCTTGCTCGGGCCCCGCCTTCCCCCACGTGTCTGCCGCCGAGGGAGGCGCTTGAGCCGGAGCGGGCCGCCAGCGGTCCGGCACCGTAGGCGCGGAGGGTCCTGTCGGCGGCGCCCGGGAGCGAGTAGCTTCCCGATGCTTCCGCCCTGGCTCCCGCCGGCCGGGCTGTGCGCTTAGGGCCCGGCTCCGGCCCCCTGAGGCGTCCGCGTGGGTGAGAACGGCTTCGGCCCCGCGGAACGGAGCGGCTGGAGCGCGAGGCGGCGGCCGCCGGGAGGAGGATGGGGGCTAACCAGTTAGTGGTGCTCAACGTGTACGACATGGTGAGTACGGCGCCGGCGCCCGAGCCCGGCCCCGGCCGGCATTCTCTCGCCGATGGGTTCGGACCCGGCCCCTCGCGTTTCCAGCCTGGCGTCGCCGCCTCCCGCTTGGTTCACCGGGGTTGGGGGAGGGGACGATTATTTTTTTAATCCCTGCAAACGTCTACGTGCTTGTTAGCTTTTCCCGGTCTGCCCCGGGGCTTTGGCCAAGACTCGGTTCGCCTCGAACCTCCCTCGTGCCCCGACTTGGCCCGGACCCTGGGCTGGGCCCGACCTTCTGGCTGACGAGCAGTGCCCTTTCCGCGAAGCTTGGGTCGCAGGTCGGACTTCCCACTCCATCACCGGAACTCCGGGGCAACCCCGCTTCTCCCACCCCAGTTGCCCGCTCTGCCGAAGCAGCCCGTCTTCAAAAACTCCCAAGCCCCTCCAAGTCCAGAAAGTCACCGCTTGTCGACGCCAGTGCTAGAGTCTCTTTAAAGGTGAACAGGAGCCAACGCACCCTAGCCTCCAAGGCAACCTCATTAAAATGAATGAGGCTAAAATTTATCCAGAAAATAGCCCAGCTATTTAGGGGTTCATGGTGGTACTCCTTTCCTAGAATCTGGAGACGTCTTACCAGGTGATGCAACAGGTATCTGACGTGGCCGCAGGAGCGGGAGAGAAGAACGGGTTTGTTATGTCATCTAACTTTTGGAGTACTGCGAGCACACAGGAATGAGTCCAGACGTTGGTTTGCGTTTAATCGCCACTGAAATAACCGGTACACAGTTGCTGTTGCAGTTAGATGCATGCTTGAGTTTGTTTCCTTTCGGTTGATTAGTTTTTGTTTTATAAGAGGTCACCTCCACTTGAGATGTTTAAAATTTCCTAAGTGGATTGACAAGTGAAAAAGTCCCCAGCATTGTTTTTGTTGGCTTAAAGATGAAGAAGAGCCAAGATACGGGAGGTTAGGAGTCTTGGTTCTCACTCACAGATCTCAACTTTGTGTTCCCTTGTATTGTTTTTAAGTTTTTAAATTTGCACTGTAACCTCTTGGGTAGGAAGGAATTCCTATGCCTCAATCTGGGAATTATGTGAGAAGGCCTTAGAGACTGCTTGGGACCTGAGGAGAGTACTCCTTTGAGTTTGCATATGAACTTGGAGGTGAAAGGAGATAGGTTAGCATACTGAGAAGAATGGAGTATGATAGGAAAAAGTTCCAGAGAGGAATAATCAGAACCAGAGATTTTAAAAGAGCATGGTACTTTGTAAAGTCTTTGGCCTATGTCACTGGTTAAGAAATAATTCTCTAGATCTAGACTTTTTGTGCATAGCTGTGGAAGCCTTGATTTTTCAAGAATTTTATTGCCCTTTTACTCTTTCTGCCCAGTCCCCCTTGAGTTATCTGAATTTGGTTTCTTATTTATTCGTGCAGATTGTTGCACACCATCCCTCAGGATATATTCTGCTTTTGAGAGCACAGTATACATTTTCTTCTAGGTTGTTAAACCCCTTTATAGATAAGATTATGCAGTGGCCAGAGGGCCAGTTGCATTGCCTAAAAGAAATCTGTGAAAGTAGAGGAAGAGAACATTTTGCTTTTTTAATAAAACTGGAGATACATTCTTTGGCTTATAATGGGCTTCTTTACACTTTAGGTAGTCTATGAATAACAGAAATCATTGCTATGTGGTAAACGTAGGAAAAGCTAGAGATGATTCTCAAACCAGTATGTTTTGAAGGGAGGAGTGTTCTGAAAGATCTTTAAAATGTTAACTAGATAACAAAGATATTTTTCTTCATATAGCTTTTGTGAAGTAGGTAGTTGCAAAGTAAATAGAGAAAAAGGTACCTGCCCAGAGAGCTACAAATAGGATCTAGAATTTCTAGACCACAGTCTGTTTCATTATTTTCCCTACTGAATAGTTCCTGTGTTTATTTCTTATATATTGCTTTTTCCTGTCAACAGGAGGAGCATGTGCATGTTTATCAGAAATGGTAAATAGCTGTTACTAGACTTCTAATAAACTTGAGTTTATATGTTCTCCTGAGGGCTTTTGGTCTGTAAGTAAGTGTCTTATGTCACTAACTCAGCAACCTACAGTTATTTAGTTAGAACCCTGTAAAAGTCACAAAAATGAGTGAATTACGCTTTCTTCTGTGAGGCATTTAGAGTGTCGTGGGGGAGATACACCAGTCGTAACAGTTCGGAACAATGCCATGGTTTTGGTGAGAGCAGAACAAGCTGCCAAGAAGACAGTGCTCTCGTAGGATCATGGAATGCTGAGAAATAAAGGGGGGAAACCCTGAAGAATGGAGAGTTTCCGCAGGCAAGGAATAGTCAGCACGGACAGACGGGCAGGAGGAGGAAAGCACAGGTTGTATGTGGGAAATGCAGTGTAGCTGGAGTGTAGGAGGCATGAGAGGAGACAAAACTTTCAGTTTGGCTAGAATTTTTATTAGTTTGGGGCTGAGGGGATGGTCTGTGAGCCAGGGGGAACCACTTAAAGTTTTCAAGGTGAGGAGCAGTGTGGTCGGAGTTATGTTTTAGAATCAAGACCAGTGGATTGAGGTATAAATTTGTAGCTATTATACTCATTTTTTCTCAAGTCGGTTTTGGTTTTTGAAGCATCTTTGCTTGATGTCAAGGGCAAATTCCTTTTATCTTTGGTAGTACTTCCTATTCATCATAAATGCCTTTGATGAGGATTGCTGTGGTCTGTCGGTACAGGCCTGGTACATCAGCTGTCTATCTCGTCTAGACTTTGTAAGCATGAAAATCAGCCTTTGATTTGTGCTTAGAGCCACTGTTCATAGGCACCTCTTGCGGTGTATCCGTGTTCCTCTTTCTCTGTGAGACTGTTGCCTGCTCTAGTTGACTGTGTTTTTCCTGTTCAGTAGACTGGGAGCTGCTGATGATTTCTTTTCTTCCATAACTCTTTCACATGTATTTTGGGAATGAGGTTATTCACATATTGCTAATTTACTGGCATACACAGTAAAGCAAGTGATTCAGGTTAGCTTCAATTGCTGGGCCAGTCTCTGGCAGTCACTTGTGCACAGGGTCTTCCTTTGTCATAGATTCAGATTTTGTGCTGCTAAATGAATTTTTAGAAACCAAAAATATGCAGTAATATAATGATGTTTGTAGATTTCATTCTATAAACAATTTTCTTCCCGATTTTTAAGTAGTATCTGTACATCTTCAGAGTCATAGACACCTTCTAGGAGTCTTCAGATGAAGAAGTTTTTGTCTGGACTCCATTCTTTTGATCCTCCTCCTCACCCCATTGTACTTCTCCAAGAGTGTGAGGCCATTCAGGTATGACAGGATCTGACTCCCCGCACATCTGTAAATCTAATTCCATCTTCTTGAAAGCGTTTCAGACTCACCTGAGTATGCTTTTAACCTAAGTGATTCCATAGTATCTTTAAATCAACATGTCCAGGAACAAACATTTTCCCCTTTCTCCTTTCCTGACCTCAGGCCCCTTCCCCTTTCTCTACCCAGCCCTCCCTCCTACATGCGCCCGTGGGCGTGCACACACACGTTTCCTGTGTTGTAATTTTATCTCGATAACTAGCATCTTCTGCTCAGTTTCCCAAGCCAACACCTTGGGAGTAAAACTTAAATTACTTTTTATTACAAACCCTTCAAACCCTTCCTGTCTCTTAGTTTGGTTAATTTTATCTGAAAGTAAGAGAGAGCTTGACAATCAGTGACTTAAACTGGAAGGATCCTTAATCCAGAGATTAAGCAGTCCCTGTATTAGTTGAGGAGCTCAGCCAAGTCAGCAAGGACCAAGACTTTTTCATCTTTTCACTCAGCTGTCCTCGGCCTGTTGGCTTTTGTTCCTGCGTCGTCCGCTCGTCATTGTAACATGACTGTCACGCACCATGGTGTCCTCATTCACTGAGCTGTGAAGACAGGTAGGTAGGACCTTTCTCCACATGCACCTCTCCTTTTAATAGTAGAAGGGAAAGACTTTGCAAGAGCCACCTTCCTTTCCTGAGAGATTGTCCAGAGTTGGTTCACAGTGACTGTGATGAAGCTGAGAAGGAGGGTGTGTGGCTTTTCCAGCCTTTGTGGTGAGTTGTGAGTAGGCGGATAGCTGGGAACCTGTGCTGTCTATCACATACTTTACTTTCTGAATATTCTTTAGTTCTCTTATCCCCATTTCCCCTATTGCTTCTCAAGTTCAGGCCCTCATTATCTCTGCTTCTGTAATAGACTTCTTATGAGTTTCAGTCTCAAATATTACTTCATTTTAATCCGTCTTTCCTTCTGTGACCAAAGTAATCTTCCTGAAACATAAATGATTGGTGCCATTCCTCTGCTTAAAATTCACCTGTAAGATAAAGTCTAATAACTAAGGCCTTTTTTGGTCCACCTGACATTAAAAAAAACCTTTGCTACCAGTCCCCTGCTACCACTCCTCCACCTAATACTCACTCTTTATGCTCACACAATGAAATTTTTAAGTTATCCAAATAGGCTATACTGTAACCAATGTCTTTTACACATGCTGATCCTTCTGTGTGGCGTGTCCAATTCCAGCGTTGCTCAGCTATTAATACAACCCCTGTTCCTTCCGACTGTAGCTCAGCCTTTACTCATCAGACTTGCCTTAACTTCTGGGCCCTAGTTGTACTTTCTACATGTCTCAGTAACTGCATGTATTATCATTCTGCCCATCCCACTAGCCTGCAAGTTACTTGATTGTTGTCGTTCGGTCGCCCAGTTGTGTCCGACTCTTTGCTACGCCATGGACTGCGGCACACCAGGCCTCTCTGTCCCTCACCATCTCCTGAAGTTTGCCCAAGTTCATGTCCATTGCATCGGTGATGCCATCCAGCCATCTCATCCTCTGACGCCGTCTTCTCCCGCCCTCAAGCTTTCCCAGCACCATAGGCTTTTCCATTGTGTCAGCTTTTTGCATCAGATGACCAAAATAATGGAGTTTCAGCTTCAGCATGAGTCCTTCCAGGGAGTATTCAGGGTTGATTTCCCTTAAGATTGACTGGTTTGATGTCCTTGCATCCAAGGGACTCTCAGGCGTGTTCTCCACCACCACAGTTCAAAGGCATCAATTCTTTGGCACTCAGCCTTCTTTATGGTCCAGTCTCACAACCTTACGTGACCATTGGGAAGGCCATTGCCTTGACATACAGACCTTTGTCCAAAGAGTAATGTCTCTGCTTTTTAACACACTGTCTAGCTTTGTCATAGCTTTCCTGCCAGGAAGAAAATGTCTTCTAATTTCAGGGCTGCAGTCACCATCCACAGTGATTTTAGAGCCCAACAAGAGGAAATCTGTGACTACTTCCACCTTTTCCCCTTCTATTTGCCATGCAGTAATGGGGCCGGAAATGGCACCCTACTCCAGTACTCTTGCCTGGAAAATCCCATGGACGGAGGAGCCTGGTGGGCTGCAGTCCACGAGGTCGCGAAGAGTCAGACACGACTGAGCGATTTCACTTTCACTGTTCGCTTTCATGCATTGGAGAAGAAAATGGCAACCCACTCCAGTGTTCTTGCCTGGAGAATCCCAGGGACGGGGGAGCCTGGTGGGCTGCCCTCTATGGGTCGCACAGAGTCGGACACGACTGAAGCAACTTAGCAGCAGCAGCAATGGGGCCGGATGCCATGATCTTCGCATTCTTAATATTTAGTTTTAAGCTGGCTCTTTCACTCTCCTCCTTCACCCTCATCAAGAGGCTCTTTAGTTCTCTTCACTCTCTGCCTTTCGGGTGGTATCCTCCTCATATCGAGGTTGTTGATGTTTCTCCCGCCTGTTTTGATTCCAGCTTGTAACTCATCCAGCCTGGCATTTCTTAGCATATAGATTAAACAAACATGGTCTCTACCGTTTATGTCCTTTATTGTGCCCATCTTTGAGCACAATGTTCCGTTGATATCTCCAGTTTTCCTGAAGAGCTCTCTAGTCTTTCCCCTTCTGTTGTTTTCTTCTAGTTCTATGCATTGTTCACTGAAGAAGGCCTTCTTGTCTCTGTGCTGCTCTTAGGCACTCTGCGTTTAGTTGGATATACCTTTCCCTTTCTTTCTCCCTTGCTTTTCACTTCTCTTATTTCTTTGGCTATTTGTAAAGCCTTCTCAGATAACCACCTTGCCTTCTTGCTTTTCTTTTTCTTTGGGATGGTTTTGTTTGCCTCCTGTACAATATTACGGACCTCCGTCCGTAGTTCTTCAGGCACTCTGTCTGCAAGATATAATGCCTTGAATCTGTTCATTAACCGTCACTGCATATTCATAGGGGATCTGATCTAAGTCATACCTGGCTGACCTAGTGGTTTTCCCTGCTTTCTTTAGGCCTGAATTTTGCCATGAGAAGCTGATGATCTGAGCCAAAGTCAGCTCCAGGTCTTGTTTTTGCTGACTGTATACAGCTTCTCCATCTTTGACTACAAAGAATGTAATCAATTTGATTTCAGTATTGGCCATTTGATGATGTCCATGTGTAAAGACGTCTCTTGTGTTGTTGAAAAAGGGTATTTTCTATGACCAATACATTTTCTTGGCAAAATTCAGTTAGCCTTTACCCTGCTTCATTTTGTTCTCCAAGGCCAAATTTGCCTGTTATTTCAGATATCTTTTGACATCCTACTTTTGCATTCCAATCCCCATTGAACAGAACATTTTTTTTGGTGTTAGTTTTGGGAGGTCTTCTGGGTCTTCATAGAACTAATCAGCTTCTTTGGCATCAGTGGCAGGGGCATAGACTTGGATTGCTGTAATGTTAAATGGCTTGTCTTGAAAACGAACCAAGATCGTTCTGGCATTTTTGAGGTGGCACCCAAGTACTGCATTTCGGACTCTTTTGTTGATTATAAGGGCTATTCCATTTCTTCTATGGGGTTCTTGCCCACAGTAGTAGATCATCTGAATTAAATTCATCCATTCCCGTCCATTTTGGTTCACTGATGTGAACTAAAGATGTCGATGTTTTTTCTTACCATCTCTGCTTGACCACGTCCAATTTATCTTGATTCATGGACCTAACATTCCAGTTCCTATGCAGTACCATTTTTTGCAGCATCGGATTTTATTTTCATCACCAGACACATCCATAACTGAGCGTCGTTTGCACTTTGGCCCAGCCGCTTCATTCTCTCTGGGCTGTTAGTAGCCCAGGAGCATATTGGACACCTGCAGACCTGGGGGCCTCGTCCTTCGGTGTCATGTCTTTTTGTCCTTTTATACAGTTCATGAGGTTCTCATGGAGCGGTTTGCCATTCCCTCCTCCAGTGGATTATGCTTGGTCGGAACTCCTCGTTAGGACCGGTCCATCTCGGGTGGCCCTACTCGGCATGGCTCATAGCTTCATCGAGTAATGCAAGTCCCTTTGGCACAGCAAGGCAGTGATCCGTGAAGGGGAAATTACTTGATAGCATTGTACTGTCACTAGTGTTTAGAACAGGGCCTGTCACTAGAAGCTGTTCTGTAAGTAATATTTACTAAATGAATGGGATTTTGACTAGGCAGTTTTATTTGGAATGGTGCCAGTACTTAAATGGTATGAAAAAGTTATCTGATCCCTCTTCTCCTGTGTCAAATGCCTGTTGCTGGGGGTTTTTTTCCTGTACTTTTACTTAGTTTATTGTAGGATTTTAGCTTTATTGTTGGAATTGGGTGACCAAGAAGGGGAATAGGATAGGAAAAAATACAATTATTGTTCTGTGGCGTAGCTTTTTTCGGGGGGAGGGAGGTTGTTTTAAACACTGTGGAACTACACTGAAGAAATGTTCTTAACTGGTTTATTCTTTGCACTTGGGTGTTAGTCACTCCTTGGAAGATAATCCCTCCAAAAACATTGTCAGTATCTGATTAATAGGAAGTAATTCCTGATTAATGGGAACTGGACTAAATTTTCTTGTACCAAGTATGCTTCTTGGACCAGTGACTCTCCTACCACTTGTTCTAAAAACAGTGACCCACAGGTCTAGCTTTAAAAAAAAAAAAAAAAAAGGACAGTCATAAATCTGCCCTCTTACATTATCCCTAACAGTATCTGCTCTTCTTTTTTCCTCCTTTTTTTGGGGGGCGGAGGGTGGTTTAGTATGTAAAAGAATCCAGTGCCTCCATATGTTTGTTTTATATTCCCACAATAACAAATTGCCCCAAACTTAGTGGTTTATGACAGTGCAGATTTATTCTCTCACACTTGCGTAGGTCAGATGTTCGGGTGGACTAGGCTGGTTCCTCTCCTCTGGGTCTCACAGGTTTGGAAGCAGGTCATCAGCCGGCCTAGGCTGCAGGGACAAATCTGCTGCCGAGCCTGTTAGAGTGTTAGGAAAATTCAGTTACCTGCAGTTGTAGGGCTGAGGTCCCATTCCTTGCTGTTGTGTCAGCCAGGCCCCTCTCAGATGCTTAAAGCCTCTTGCATTCCTCACCTGCATCCTTCATCTTCAGACCGGCAATAATGCATTGAGTCCTTGTCACACTTTAGATAGCTCTGGCCTCCCCTTCTGCCACATCGATTCCACATCCATCCAGAGGAAGTTCTCTGCTTTCGTGGGGTTTTATAAATAGATGAGACCCACGAGGATATTCCAGGGGAATATGTATCTTGAGGGCTTCCCTGGTGGGTCAGATAATAAAGAATCTGCCTGCAATGCTGGAGACCCAGCTAGATGAGACCCATGAGGGTATTCCAGGGGAGTATCTATCTTGCAGTCTATAACTTTACTTCTGAAAGTCCCTTTGCCATGTAATATAGCATATTCACAGGTTCTGTAGACCAGGATCTAGACATCTTAAGAAGTCATTCTGCCTACCACACCATCTGTGAAAGACATTTTGTAAACCCCAAAATGTTCAGTGTTCCCTTTCAGCAGTCCTTTGACTTGCCATGGAATAAATGCTAACCTAGTAACTTAAAATGGAAAATCTGATGTTCAGTCATCCCCCAGTACCCTTCGGGGAATTGGTTCCAGGCCCCACCCCAGATACCAAAATCTGCAGATGCTCAAATCGCATAGTTGGCCCTCCTTGTGCACAGATGCAGAAACTGGATTCAAAGGCCGACTATAGTTATTGGGGAAAATAAAGTCTACATTTCAGGCGTTCCCATGTTGTTAAAGAGTCAAACGTATTCGAAAAGTATGGAAGCTTTTTTGATTGACAGGTACTCAGATATTAAGGGTCCAAGCGTGTTACTGACTGCAGACCCTTCAGACTACAGTGGTGCAGTGCATATCAGTCCCAAGGTCACGTGATGAGGGATAAAGTTAACAAAACAGAGTTTAGTGAAACTAAATTTAGAGCCTACTATTTTAGGTGAATTCTTTTGTTAAACAGATTTTTCTTAAGACAAGTTATACTTTCCATTTGTTGACTGTCAAGATTTTCTGTAAGATATTTAAATTCCAAAGCACTATTATTGTTCATATATTACCCAGTTGGGTGATATTAGATATTTTATTAGAATATAAAGAGAAGACTGCCAAAATAATATTATTATTGTTGTTCAGTTGTTAAGTGGTTTGACTCTTAACACCCCATGCACTGCAGCACACCAGGCTTCCCTGTCCTTCACTGTCTCCCAGAGTTTGCTCAAATTCATGTTCATTGAATTGAGGATGCTATCTAACCGTCTCATCCTCTGCCTCCCTCTTCTCCTTTTGCCTTCAGTCTTTCCCAGCATCACCATCTTTTCCACTGAGTCTGCTGTTCGCATCAGGTGGCCAAAGTATTGGAGCTTCAATTTCAGCATCAGTCCAATGAATATTCAGAGTATTAAACTATGAGAAAGGCAGAGCAATAGTAAAGGGAAACAAGATATGTGTAAAACAGTTTCATTTCTATTTATCTGGAATGTATTTTAGTATTTGACTGTGATAATCCCTTACCCATGAAATGAAAACTCAAAAATTAACTAGTTGACCCCACATTATTTGAAATAAAAGTCTCTCCTCACCAAATTGTGATGTCATCCTTATCATAATATTGAATTCTTGCCCATACAGAATTGATTAGTCTCATTACTACACTATTTTAATTAATATAATTTTACAATATATTTAGTATATGGCTGGGCCAGTTTCCGTTTATTATCATTCCAAAGTTTTTGTGGCTACTACTCGTTTTCTTTTCTAGGACTACTTTGTAAGGCTCTGAAAAAATTCCAAACTTTTTTTGTCTCTTTAATTTTATTGAAATATACACGAAATTTATTGTCTTGATCGTTTTTAGCTGTGTAGTTCAATGTACATTCACATGGTTGTGCAACCAGTCTCCAGAGCTTTTTGTCATCTTTCAAAAGTGAGATTATACCCATTAAACAACCATTTCCCACTTCCCCTTCCCCTCAGTCCCTGGTTATCACCGTTCTGCTTTCTTTGTCTATGAATAGACACCTCATACAAGTAGAATCGTGCAGTGTTTGTCTTTTTGTAACTGACCTATTTCTCTCTGCGTCTTGTTCTCAGGGTTCATCCCTGTTGAGCACGTGTCAGTTTTTTCCTTCTCAAGGCTGAATAATAGTCCACACTTTGTGTGTTTATCTGTCGATTGACGTTGTTTGCTTTCACTTTTTAGCTATTGGAAATAACGCTGCTGCGACCGTGGCTATACAAGTATCAGTTCCAGGTCTCTGCTTTCAGTTCCTTAGCTATACCCCGTAGCCCATAAAACTGTTTAAAGTTTCATAACATTTCAGCCTCATGTCATCCCTAAAAAGGCTTCCACTAGCCTAAAATTACAGAAGGAGTTTATACTTCTACTCCCAAGTGAAAAGCCAGTGCTAATTAATGAACGATCTGGGAGTCCCCACGTTCATCGGAGGTGCATGGTACATTTATCCTATCTTAAATTATCATTCTATATAAGTCTATTTCTTGACCTTCTATACTATTCATTTATTTAGTTACCTCTTCCTGCACCATTACAGGTGTTTAATTGTAGTATTCTACTGTGTTTTGATGACTGGTGATGAGTTTCTCATATTCTCCTTCAGAAGTCTCTTTTTTCCTCCACATACCTATTTTTCAAACAATTTAAACTCAGTTTATAAAAAAATTCATTGAAAATTGAAATATAATGACACTAAATTTGTGAATGATCTTGGGGGAGAATAGGTAGATTTACAATATTGAGTCTTTTCCTGTAATAATAAGAGCTAACAGTTTTGTGTGTTTTCTGTATGCCAACCGTTGTAATAAACCATTCTCTTGTATCCCTTTTGGTGAAGCAGGCTTAGTTGAAGAGGCTGCTCAGACTCATGCCTTAAGTGGTAGAGCAGGGCTTTTTAAAATTATTTTAATTGGAGGCTAATTACTTTACAGTATTGTGGTGGTTTTTGCCATACATTGACATGAATCAGCCACGGGTGTTCATGTGTCCCCCATCCCAAAACCCTCTCCCACCTCCCTCCCCATCCCATCCCTCAGGGTTGTCCCAGTGCACCCGCTTTGAGTGCCCTGTTTCATGCATTGAACTTGGATTGGTCATCTATTTCACATATGGTAATATACATGTTTCAGTGCTATTCTCTCAAATAATCCCACCCTCGCCTTCTCCCACAGAGTCCAAAAGTCTGTTCTTTATATCCATGTCTCTTTTGCTGTCTTGCATATAGGGTCGTTGTTACCATCTTTCTAAATTCCATGCTAAGTCACTTCAGTTGTGTCCGACTCTGTGCGACCCCATAGACGGCAGCCCACCAGGCTCCTCCGTCCATGGGATTTTCCAGGCAAGAGTACTGGAGTGGGTTGCCATTGCCTTCTCCATCTAAATTCCATATATATGCATTAATATACTATATTGGTATTTTTCTTTCTGACTTACTTCACTCTGTATAATAGGCTCCAGTTTCATCCACCTCATTAGAACTGACTCAAATGTGTTCTTTTAATAGCTGAGTAATATTCCACTGTGTATATATACCACAACTTTCTTACCCATTCATCCACCAATGGACATCTAGGTTGCTTCCATGTCCTAGCTATTGTAAACAGTGCTGCGATGAACACTGGGGTACATGTGGATAGAGCAGTTTTGAACCAAGAGCTCTGACACTAAAATCTGTGCCATTAACCACCATATAGCACCCCTCATCCATGGAAAGTGCTATATTTCTCTTTATTTGTCCTAATCTTACACACATCAATAAACTAAGTTTCATTGTGCTCTTCGGAACCCATGAATGGGTAGTGATTTTTAAACATCCCCTACATCCTCATCCTTTTCTGTAAATGATTTTGTAAATGGTTGGTTTTATTGTGTCAACTGGATATATAGAGCCCAGTTTTCAGTCAAGCAACAGTCTAGGTGTTGCTGTGAAAATATTTTCTAGATTTGGTAAATATTTAAATCAGTAGACTTTGAGTAAAACAGATTATCCTCCATAATGTGGGTGGGCTTCATCCAATCAGTTGAAGACGTTAAGAAAAAAGACCAAGATCCTTTAAAGAAGGAGTTCTGCGTCAGACGGCTGTAACATCACTTCTTCCCCCCTCTCTAGCCTGCCGTCCTGTCCTGCAGGTTTCACGCTTGCCATCCCCCACAATTACATGAGTCAGTTTCTTAATAATCACTTCCTTACTCCCACCACCCCATCCAAGTTAGATTTTGTAGTCTACCATTTTAATCATTCTCTCTGTCATACTTGTCTAGCTGCTGTAGTTAAATTGAACTCTCTATCTACTCAACACCTCAGCAGCCAAATGCAGCTAGAGAAAAATGTACAACCATACAGACTAATCTCACTTGAAAATCATGACCACAAACCCCAGGAGGACCCTAAATGCCATTTGGCAACATTTCCTTATTTCTCTGGTCAACTGACTTACCCACTCTCCAAGACAATTGCAATATTTCATGCTCTTTCCACCTTCTTTACTCTCAGCTGATGACTTCACTGCTTATTTCATTTAAATTAAAAAAAAAAAAAATTGAAGAGAATGTTCTCATCCTTCCACTACCACTGTTCATCTCCCTCCTATTACATGGAATGGGACTGAATTGCCCATGTCCCTGTCTGAGGTCAAACCTTCCACTGTGTGCTGAAACCCATGCTCTTCTATGAAAGGACTTTGCTGTCAGAATTGTCTTCTGTTCTGTCTCTTCGGTTTTTTTTTTTTTTACCTACTTTCATTCCAGTCAGCATACAAATATGCTGTAATATTTTCCAGCTCTTAGCCATTTGAATCAAGGAGAACTAGTGAGATACTTCAATATTGTCTCTGTTAACTGTCCACCATATTGTACCATGATGTTCCCATCGTGCTCTCAGCCTGGGGGGTTATGTCATTTTAAATCAGCTTCCAAAGTAATTTATCACTTTTAAGAGGCTAACAAATAACGAAGCAAGCAAGAGCTATGATGTTTCAGTTCACATTCATTCTGACCTGCTCTTCTATCTGTGGGTATCAAAGCAGTAATGCAGCAGGGCTTCCCTGGCGGTCCAGTGGTTGATAGTTCTCGTTCCATTGCAGGGGGCATGGGTTCAATCCCTGGTCTGGAACCTGAGCTCCTACATGCTGCGTGACATGGTCAACCAAAAAAAAAAAAAGCAGTTTTTTGCATTTTCTAAGTTATTCATTCTGCAGTGAACTTGAGGGTAGAGACCGTGTGTTACTCTTCTTTTTATTCCCAGAGCTTGGTACATAGTAATTACAGTACTTTAAAAAGGTTTCTTGGACTTAACCTGAGGTTCCCCTACGACCTGTCATTCTGAAACAGTTTCTTCCTCCACTGTGTCATCTTGATCGTGGCTGCTGCTTGCAGGATGGAGAAGTATGCATGCAGGGTTCTGCGTTGCTCAGGTGTCTTGACAGGTCTCCCTGCCCAGTCGGGTGGCGAGTGAGAGTCACAGAGCATCCACACTGGTTCAGAACAAGAGTATCAATATGAGAAAGAAGGCTGGGGCAGGCCTGCCTTCTCCTTGGTCATGCCTGCAATCTGTTACTGAAAGTAGTGAAATGTGTTAATAGTTCTTTGTCTTTGTGGTTTAGCCTTGGCATCAGGTTGCATGGATTTGTATTTTACATCCTGCTTTTCAGCTGTGTGACTTTGGGGAAATTACTTAACTTCTCTGTGCTAGTGTTTCTTTCTAAAATGGGAATAGGATTTCCCTGGCCATTCAGTGGTTAAGACTCCATGATTCCAATACAGAGGATGCCGGTTCCATCCCTTGTAAAGGCACTAAGATTCCACATGCCAAATGGTCAAAAAATAAATAAAATGGGAGTAGTACTGTACTTGGCTCATAGGGTTTTATAAGGATCATATGAGTCAGTTTATATAAGATGCATAGAATGATACCTGGCACATGATCAGCACTAGAAAGTGTTAGCTGTTGTTATTGCTTGTGTTTTTATTTGCAGGATTGTAAAAGCTAAGTGAGCTTCCGTTTGTATACTTTCAGTAGTTGCAACACCTAACAGCTTGATTTTCGGGATTTCTTCACTTTATCTGAAGGAGAGTTAGTCCACAGAGCAAAGTGCTACCCCAGTCGAAGCATTAAAAGCAGGTTGTGGTAGATGCAGAGAACAAACTAGTGGTTACCAGTCAGGAAGGGGTCGAGCAATAGAGAGGTAGGGGAGTGGGTACGAACTACTGGGTGTAAGACAGGCTCAAGGATATAATTGTATAACATGGAGAATATAGTCAATATTTTATAACAACTGTAAATGGAAAACCAACTTGTAAAATTGTATAAAAAATTAATAATTTAGATCTTATTCAAGTGGGCTGTTGAACATTTGACATCGTCTCCAAGATCTCTGTCATACTAAATATATAAAATTGGGGTTAATTGTGTAGCCTTTTTTATCCCCTTGGGTGTTAGAGTTGACAGCTAGTCTTCAGCCTTTCTGCCACATGAACTTAATGGAAGTAATTTATAAGTCTTGAAGTATTTTTGTAAACTAAAACAGTTTAGCTTGAGATTGGTTTATATACCATAGCATTATTGTAATTTCTAACTCACTGTCCAGCACTGAGTTAAATGAAGCACCAGATAAGGTTAACATGTTCATTGTCTCCAGCAGTCCTCAGTTATAATCTGTTGTGTGTATTGCAATCTGCTGAATAGTATTAAAAGAGTTGTCTGGTTGAAGTACCGTGGAAGTTTCTAGTTTCTAAAAGGAACACATCTTGTAGACTTTCCCTCTCCTTCACATTTGAAGGTTAGTTATAGTTCACAGGGTAGGAGGTCTCTACATTGCTAAACTAGGTAAGATGGGCATGTCATGCAGCTTTTAGGCAAAGAGTAATGATGGCTGTTTTTACTTGTGATGGTACGTGATAGGTCATCAAAATTTCACACTTAAAAAAACGATAAACTAATATTAATGATTTCCATCTTATTCTGAAGTTGTTCAGGACACTGCAAGACTAAAGAAAATCAAAGCCACATGAGACTATCTATTAGGAAGTAGTCGTGTGATTTAAAAAAGCAGTAGGTGAAGGCTAAGAAACCCGGGCTGTATGTACGACTTAGCCACTTATTATGTGGCCTTGGGTGCAGATTTCTTGCTTGAATATCCCAAAAGTGATTTACATATTTTGTGTGGACTGTTATGAAAGACCAAGTAAGTGAAAGGATGTGTTAGAGTGACATCCAAAAAATGAGTTACTTATGATATATACACATGTTGGTTTTAACACTTATCAAATTGTGATTGATTGTTTACATTCTTAATGAGTTCTTTATGGACAGGGACTGTGATTTGATCATCCTTAGATCTCTGGTGTCTAGCAGAGTCCCCGACACATACATTTTATTAATCAAAGTTGTCTAACTTTATTTATAGCTTTGCAGGTAAGTAAAAGTTTTTTTGTGTGTGTGTGTGTATCCATGGGTTTTTTTTTTTTTCCTAATTTTATTTTTAAACTTTACATAATTGTATTAGTTTTGCCAAATATCAAAATGAATCCGCCACAGGTATACATGTGTTCCCCATCCCGAACCCTCCTCCCTCCTCCCTCCCCATACCATCCCTCTGGGCCGTCCCAGTGCACCAGCCCCAAGCATCCAGCATCGTGCATCGAACCTGGACTGGCAACTCGTTTCCTACATGATATTTTACATGTTTCATTGCCATTCTCCCAAATCTTCCCACCCTCTCCCTCTCCCACAGAGTCCATAAGACTGTTGTATACATCAGTGTCTCTTTTGCTGTCTCGTACACCGGGTTATTGTTACCATCTTTGTAAATTCCATATATATGCGTTAGTATACTGTATTTATGTTTTTCCTTCTGGCTTACTTCACTCTGTATAATAGGCTCCAGTTTCATCCACCTCATTAGAACTGATTCAAATGTATTCTTTTTAATGGCTGAGTAATACTCCATTGTGTGTATGTACCACAGCTTTCTTATCCATTCATCTGCTGATGGACATCTAGGTTGCTTCCATGTCTTGGCTATTATAAACAGTGCTGCGATGAACATTGGGGTACACGTGTCTCTTTCCCTTCTGGTTTCCTCAGTGTGTATGCCCAGCAGTGGGGTTGCTGGATCATAAGGCAGTTCTATTTCCAGTTTTTTAAGGAATCTCCACACTGTTCTCCATAGTGGCTGTACTAGTTTGCATTCCCACCAACAGTGTAAGAGGGTTCCCTTTTCTCCACACCCTGTCCAGCATTTATTATTTGTAGACTTTTGGATCGCAGCCATTCTGACTGGTGTGAAATGGTACCTCATAGTAGTTTTGATTTGCATTTCTCTGATAATGAGTGATGTTAAGCATCTTTTCATGTGTTTGTTAGTCATCTGTATGTCTTCTTTGGAGAAATGTCTATTTAGTTCTTTGGCCCATTTTTTGATTGGGTCGTTTATTTTTAAATAAGATTTAAACTGAGATGCAATTTAGGGGAACCGTCTAGAGTCATTTCTCAATTTTATCCTGGGCTTCCCTTCTGGCTCAGCTGGTAAAGAATCCACCCGCAGTGCAGGAGACCTGGGTTCAATCCCTGGGTTGGGAAGATCCCCTGGAGAAGGGAATGGCTACCCACTCCAGTAATCTGACCTGGATAATTCCATGGACTGTATAGTCCATGGGGTCACAAAGAGTCAAACACAACTGTGCAACTTTCACTTTCAACTAAGATATACATTTTATATAATACTTATTAAACTCACATGTAACTGAAACCAGATATTTAGGAAACACTTCGGTGTGTATGTGATATCCTCTGATAAGTTCTATTCCACTATGCTTTGTGCGTTAAGTCACTTCAGTCATGTCCAAATCTTTGCAGCCCTACGGACTGTAGCTCACCAGGCTCCTCTGTCTGTGGGATTCTCCAGGCAAGAATAGTGAAGTGGGTTGCCATGCCCTCCTCCAGGGGATCTTCCCAACCCAGGGATTGAACCCAAGTCTCTTGTGTTTCCTGCATTGGTAGGTGGGTTCTTTACAACTGGCACCACCTGAGAAGCCCACATTATGTTTCATTGAGTTAAAATAATACTAGCACAGCCCACTGAAGTGATCTCAGGATTTTTTAATGAGTTTTACACCTTCAGTTTAAAAGATAACTTTTCAAGAATGAAATCTCCAAGAGAACAGAAACTTGCTTATGTTTGAGTCTGTATTGCTAGTTCTAATGTGTCGTAGGTGTTCAATAAATATGTCTTGAATGAGTAAGAGTGGCGATCCTCTTCCCATGTTGTTGTTCAGTCAATAAGTAGTGTCCAACTCTGCAATCCCATAAACTGCAGCACACCAGGCTTCCCTGTCTTTCACTATCTCCTGAGTTTGCACAAACCCATGTCCATTGGGTCAATGAGGCCATCCAACCATCTCATCCTCTGTCGTCCCCTTCTCCTCTTGCCCTCGATCTTTCCCTGCATCAGGGTCTTTTCTAATCAGTTGGCTCTTTGCATCAGGTGGCCAAAGTATTGGAGCTTCAACTTCAACATCAGTCCTTCCAATGAATATTCAGGACTGATTTCCTTTAGGATTGACTGGTTTGATCTCCTTGCTAAGGAATTCTCAAGAATCTTTTCCAACACCACAATTTAAAAGCATCAGTTCTTTGGCACTAAGCATTCTTTATGGTCCTACTCTCACATCCATACATGACTACTGGAAAAATCATAGTTTTGACTATATGGACCTTTATCAGCAAAGTGATGCCTCTGCTTTTTAATATGCTGTCTAGGCTTGTCATAGCTTTTCTTCCAAGGAACACGCATCTTTTAATTTCATGACTGCAGTCACCATCTGGAGTGATTTTGGAGCCCAAGAAAATAAAGTCTGTCACTATTTCCATTTTTTCCCCCATCTATTTGCCATGAAGTGATAGAACTGTATAACATGATCTTCTTTTTATGAATGTTGAGTTTGGAGTTTTAAGCCACTGTTTCACTCTCCTCTTACACTTTTATCACAAGGCTCTTTAGTCCTTTGCTTTCTGCCATAAAGGTGGTGTCATCTGTGTATCTGAGGTTATTGATGTTTCTCCCGGCAATCTTGACTCCAGTTTGTGCTTCATCCAACCTGGCATTTCACATGATGTACTCTGCATAGAAGGTAAAGAAGAAGGGTGACAATAACCAGTCTTGATGTACTCCTTCCCAATTTGGAACCAGTCTATTTCAAGTCCGGTTCTAACTTGACCTGTCCAGTTGCTTCTTGACCTGCATACAGGTTTCTCAGGAGGCAGGTAAGGTGGTCTGTTATTCCTGTTTCTTTAAGAATTTTCCATAGTTGTGATCCACACAGTCAAAGGCTTTAACATAGTCAATGAAGCAGAAATAGATGGGGGTTTTTGGAATTCCATTGCTTTTTCCCATGCTTTTCCCCATGAGTCACATTTAAGGACAGAACAAAGGAAAAAGGATTACATATTCCTTGCTACATTTCAGCTGATCAAGAATTTGAATGATCTAAGTATAATACAATACACTAAGCAACATGGAGGGTACAGAATTAAGTAAGGCTTTGTCTCAGATCTCATGCAGTTTTAGAACCCAATCCAGGAGGATAGTCAAATACAAATAGGCTCCTTAGAAGGAGTTTCAATGTTTTACCAAAATATTTCACACAACTAAATTAAGTGCTTGCTAGGAGAGATTTGCCAAGAACTTGGTTTTCCGATATAGTTGTGGTTCAGGACCAAGAACTGGTAGTACCCTGTCCCATCTGCTAGTAGAGTCAAACTGTGGATCATATAACGTAGGTTTAGTCTTGAAAATATTCATGGCGCATTTGGTTCACTGTTGATTTGACTTTTAAAAATCTATTCTCCTTTAAATAACTTAATTCAGAGTCATCTTACATCTAGCTTGTTGTGGGTTTTAGAAATTGGATCTTTTGGTAAACATAGTAATTTGTTTTTGAGAATTAGTTTGCCTAATCGATAAAGAGGAGGAAGCTTCAGCCCTGTCTAAAATACATGTCACCACATTTTCTTTGCTTATTAGATTATCATGTCAGTATAAATATATTATCATGCCAGTATATCATGTCAGGCATATTCACACTCATGCCACCAGGACAGTACTTCGGAGCGTTTAAGACTCAGTACAGTCCCTAAGAAGGCCAGTCTGAGGCTAACTTCAGGTTTTATCAGGAAGGTGCAGTCCAGATAGTTATATTGAAGCAAACGTAAACTGAGACTGTCCCAGCAAACAAAGAGGTTTGGCCGTAGCTTTTGTGCATGTGTTCATTTTGGCTACACTGTCAGTCTTGGGCTAACTTTAAATTTTATCATCAGAACTGAGACTTGAGAGTAAAACACTATGAACTAAAAGATTACTGACAAATCTTTCATAATCAGGAGCTATTACATACTCCAAAAGATGAGGCTTCATACCTTAATTACTGTTATCAACAATTTATACGTAATTTTGAAAATGTTTTTGATATGTAGATAATTTTTTTTTCCCCCTAAGACAGAGAAAGTCAGCCATGTGCTCATCAGATAATATTTTCTGGTAGTGAAGAGATTGGACATTTTCTTAGTAATAAAATAGCATCTATACCATATAATTCTTATAATATAAAGTAAATTAACAGACATAGATGGGTATTCATGATTTCATCTAAAAAAATACTGGAAAATCTCAGTTCATTCGGTGCAATTTTATTGTCTCTGGTTTATGACCAGCCTGTTGTTAAAGCACCATAGAAAGCATTTAAATATGATTTACTGTTAAGTAGCATTTGTGGTAAGATTATCTTAGAATATATCCATTGGTACCAAAAAGACCTCATAAGGTAGCTTAACAGTGTGAACATCAAGGACACTTTTATATGAGAAGGCACTATAATAATTACCCGAGTCTCTACTTGTCACAGTTTATTTTGGATTTTTAACTCAGTAATTGAAATATCTTGTCCTAAACACCTTTTGGGGGGAATAAAGTAAATTACTTTTAATGCCACGAACACTGATTCTAGTTTTTAGGGGAAACAGTCATACTTTATACTTATATCATTTAATATGCCTTTTAAGGAAATCAGACCCAGGTTCTAAGTGATTATATTAAATGTTTTAAGTTCCAGACTAGGGAGATAGCATTTATCATAGTTGTTGCTTTCAAGCAGGAAGCATAACATTTTATTAAGTTGATAAAACAAATCACTGACTAAAATGAAGTTTAATGAAAGTTCTCTATCAGAAGAACTTACCATTTTAACATATGACTGTAATATAGAACAGTCAGTTCAGTTGTGTAAATAATGCTTTAGAAATAATAAGTGGAAATATTTAGGCCAATTTTTTGCATTGAAGCAAGATTGAGTTCAAAAGTAGCTGCAGTTATTTATGTATTCATTGCTTTCCCATATATTTCAAGATGATGATTTTTCTGTGAATTGTTTCCTCTTTTTATGTTAATACTCTGGAATATTTTGATAAGCCTTCTAACCCTCAGTGACACTGGCAGGCATCAGAGGGGGTTAAGCATGTTCTAGTAGTCCTTCCTTGGCCCTCTTCTCTTCGTTTACTTGCCATCTCTGTGGACTTAAGATGTTCAAGGCTGTAAGGTCCTAACACCAAAGTGAGATTAGTTCTCCAGTCCTCTGCTCATGTCCTTCTTGAATATATAAGAACCCCATAAAACCACTGCCTTACAGAGACCTTTTACTCAGATCTGTACTTCTCAAGAAGATAAATCATTGCTTATAGGCATCTTAAAGCAGAGTCGAATTAACTCTGCCATTGTTTGCCATCCAGTTTAGTGAGTCACTGCTCTTGGTAATGTGGCATAACTCCCAAATCTTGAAGGTTCTGAGAATTAACAGATAGCCAGAACCAGTCTGCTATTTACATGTGCATCCAGCCCTTTATCAGTCTGTAGAACAGAGTATGAGGGAAGAATCCTACCAATATGTGTTTGCTACGACTAACGCTTGATGTTTGCTGTAGGTCAAGCACTCTGCTAAGTACTTTATACATACTAATGTATTTCATTCTCGTAGTAGTCCTCTGTGGAAGACTCTGTTCATTATCCCCATTTTGTAAATAAGGACAGAGAGGATAGGTATCTTTCCCCAGGTCACACAAGTAGTAGATAGTGAAGTGAGAATTTGAACCAAGGGTGTGAATTGGAATCAGTGTCTCTTTTTGAGTCATTGGGAACCTTTACAAGTTATCAGATGTCAGGGTCAGGGAGGGATAGATTGGGAGTTTGGGATTAACATATACACTCTATTTAAAATAGATAGCCAACACAGACCTACTGTGTACCATAGGGAACTCAATATTGTGTAAAATAACCTAAGTGGGAAAATAATTTGAAAAAGAATAAATACTTATATGGGTATAACTGAATCACTTTGCAGTACACCTGTAACTAACCCATCATTGTTAATCAACTATACTCCAATATAAAATAAAAATTAAATTTTTAAAAAGTTACCAAATATCTGTGAAGAAACCAAGGCAAAGAACCCCCATCTCCTCACACTCAGCCCAGTGTCTTTCCACTATAGTTCAAATGCGTCCGCATTGTTCATTGAAATGCTTGGATCAGCCTTTTTCTATCCAAGCAGTAAACTCTGAAGTAAATTCTAAGATGATAGAAACAATATTCTTGTGATCCAAACTGGAACACAGAGATGTTGTGAGCTTTCCTGTTGGATCCTAAGGGAACAATAGTGTTAGATGAAGCTGACCAAATAGCTTAGGAGATGGTTGACATGGACATGTTGTGGTAACTCTGCTGTTGTTTCATGGTTTGAGAGAGACTGTTTTGTGGTAGCAGCTGGCTCATTTATTGTTTTCCTTTGGTATATTGGGAAGAGTTTGAGAAGAATCACATTGTAAACCAACTTTCAAATGAAAGCGTCTGATTTTCATATAATCCCTCAGGGATTATGTGGTTGTCAGCATTGGGTAAACTTGAACATAAAGCTTCCTTTGGTGGCTCACCCCCAGTGTTCCGTGTCGCTCCGCCCTCACGTGCCCTGCGTGGTAAACTTTCTCTGCAGGGCTGGCCCAGTGTCATTATGTGTAAACCTCTTCATCCCAGCTTCTGCAGTTGTCTCAGAGCAGCGTGTTCAACTAGTCTCTGAATACTGGTTATACTCTCAGACTTGGACCCAACTCTAGAAATAAAAGTGGTCTTTTCCCAATTCAAATAAAAAGCTAAGCCTTTAAATAAAATTGTCCTCTTTCCCCAAGTATGTAAGTTTAAAACTTTTGGCATCTGCTGCTACTTAGACAGCAAAATCAATGAAGACATATCCAACAGAAATTAACAAAAATCTTGCTAACATCCAGTCATGTCTAATTCAGCAGCTTGGTTTGTTTGTTTGTTTTTCATGGATACATGTTCTTGGCTGTGATTTCATGTTGCATATTTATAATACATCTTCTGTTGGAAAATATCAATGTTTTATGGTTCTACAAAAGCATGAATTTCCACATAGTGAATTTGAGAAGCTCTGTTGAGCTTTGTGAGAAGATGTTTATTCCACAGATACCGTGTGAAATGTTTCAGCAGTGGTACGTAAATAATTTTTTAAAGACAAAGGGTGGAAATCAAGTTAGAGGAGCATCGAGAAACACTGCTATTAAAAATCTTAAACTGTGAGACGATAATATTACTCAACATGAGTAAGTCGCCACAGCTAGTCATTTTAGGGGGAGTTTCACAACTAAAATCATTCAGTAAAAGACTAAGTCCTCATATACAGTCAGCTCTCCGTATCCACAGATGCCTTTACCATGCCATTTCAAATAAGGGTCTAGAGCATCTCGGACTGGGGAGTCTGGGGGGTCGGGGGGCGGTTCTGGAACCAGTCCCTTGCAGATACCGAGAGACCGCTATGTGTGTTTTGTTTGTTTACAGTTATATCATGCATCTCCACTTAAAATAGGCATCCTCCATATTGTCTGCATAGCCTTGGCAGGACTTTGAGGCAGAAGGACTCGATAAGGTTTGCTGACCTTGAATTAAACGCTCGTCTCCTGCAGGCAGCCTGCCCGGTTTTTAAAGAGTAATAAGCCTTCCAGGCGTGTTCTCTAATAATAGAGCAAGGAAGCCCTAACAGAAACAGGAACATTTGGAGAGCATTTCTCACTCTGACGGACTCTCTGTGGAATTTTTACCCTCTTTTTCTTTGGAGTCCATTCAGAAAAAAAATTTTTTAAATCACACCAAGGAGAAAGATCGAATTTACTTAATTAATTTCTTCAGTAATGTGCTGCTGTTCATAGATGAGAGGTGACTGACCAAAATACATATATATATATTTAGAGTTTGGGGTTTTATTTTTTTGTTTTCTGTTTTTGGGAGGCATGCCATGCAGCTTGTGGGATATCAGTTCCCTGACCAGGGATTGAACCTGTGCCCTCAGCAGTGAAAGCAAAAAGTCCTAACCACTAGACTGCCAGGGACTTGCCAGTTTTTTCCTGTTCTTGATATGTTTTTTGTTTATAGTCTGTTTTTCACATGTTTTTGAAGGCAGCTGTCTGAAATTAGGAAGGCAATCTGTAATTTGAGGAATAACCTGGTTAAAGGTTTTTGACTAGGAAAGGGGCCTGGCAGGCTACAGTCCATGGGATTGCAGAGAATCGGACATGACTTAATGACCAGACAACAAGAGTTCAAGAACTAATTGGACCATCTTTTGAGTTTTTCATTAGAAATGCTTTAAGGTAGTTAATAGTCTTTTCACTTTGGGGGGTGTGGGCATCAAGTCCCATACTCATAATATGTATATTTTATTTCTCTTTTACTAAAGTTTATATTTTGGATTATTTCATAGAAGAAGGACAGGAAAATGGAAACTTTTTTGTTCAAGAATTTCTTGGTTCTCACTTTGCTAACAGAGAGGAAACTTTGTTATAATGCCAAATTACACTTTTTTAAAGGAACAAAGTATGTATTCTGTCTGAACAAAATTTTGTCCTTGGAGGATTCATGATATTTATAGAAGAGTTTTTGTTTAGGTTTGCCAACTGTGGAAATTGTTTACTCTTTACCATTTGGTACAAGTTAGTAGATCTTTTACTTCTATTCCTAGCAGGCACCCCATTCCAGTACTCTTGCCTGGAAAATCCCATGGATGGAGGAGCCTGGTAGGCTGCAGTCCATGGGGTCGCTAAGAGTCGGACACGACTGAGCAACTTCACTTTTACTTTTCCTTTCATGCACTGGAGAAGGAAATGGCAACCCACTCCAGTGTTCTTGCCTGGAGAATCCCAGGGACGGGGGAGCCTGGTAGTCTGTGGGGTCTATGGGGTCACACAGAGTCGGACACGACTGAAGCGAATTAGCAGCAGCATTTTTTAGACAGTTTTATTGAGACATAGTTCACTTATCATTCAGTTCGCCCTTTGTGTACAATTCAGTGGATTTTCGGGCATTCACAGAATTGTACAGCTATCATCCCGTTCAATATTAGTAATTTTTCATCACCTCAGAAAGAAATCCCATACCCATTAGAGATCACTCCCGATTTCTCTGCACACCTCCCAGTCATAAGTAGCCACTAATCTATTTTCTGTCTGTATAAATTTACCTATTTTAGGCATTTCATATAAATGGAATCATACACTGTGATTGACTTATTTCATCTGGCATAATGTTTTCAAGAGTCATTCAGTTGCTGCATGCATCAGGAACTTCTCTCCTTTTTGTTGAGAAATAATGTAATAAAGGTATGCCACGCTGTTTATCTGTTCACTAGCTGAGGAACGTTGGGGTTGTTTCCACTTCGGGCCTATAGTAAATAATACTGCTATGAACACTGATGGCAACTTTTTATATGTGTTTTCATGTGTTTGAGCATAAACCCAGGAGTGAAACCCTTTCCATTATTCTTGCCTGGAGAATCCCCATGGACAGAGAAGCCCGGTGGGCTACAGTCCATGGGGTCACAAAGAGCTGGACACGACTGAGCAACTAAGCAGCAGCAGCGTAGTAACTCTGGGCTTAATGTATTTGAGGAACCACCGAACTTTTCCAAAACTGCTGTAACATTTTACGTATGTACAATGGAATATTACTCAGTGATTAAAAAAGAATGAGATGCCATTTGCAGCAACATGATGGACCTGGAGATTATCATACTGAGTGAAGTCAGACAAAGACAAGTATCACTTGTATTATATACAGAGTATTATATATGTGTGTGTGTGTACATGTATTATATACAGAATCTAAAAAAAAAAAAAGAAATATATTTACAAAACAGAAACAGAGAATGAACTTATGGTTACCAGGGGGCAAAGGTGGAGGAATAGATTGGAAGTTTAGGATTGACGTGTCACAGTGCTATGTTTAAAACAGATAACCAACAAGCAGGTGGCTCAGTGGTAAAGAATCTGCCTGCCAGTGGAGGAGACAAAGGTTTGATCCCTGATCCTGGATCCTTATATTCTTAGTTTGAGTGTTTTGATCATGAAAGCATTGGATTCTTTGTCCTTTCTTCTAGAGATGTGGTATATTACATTAATTGATTTGGGGAGATACTAAATTCATCTTCTGTTCCTAGAATAAATATCACTTGGTCATGATGTATGTTCCTTTTTACATGTTGCCAAATTCCGTTCGCTATTATTTTGTTGAGGATTTTTGAATCTGTACTCATAAGAGATTGATCTGTAGTTTTCTTATGATGTCTTTATCTGGTTTTGGTGTCCCAATTAATGCTGGCCTCATAGAGTGACTTGGGGAATGTTCCCTTTTCTTCTGTCTTTTGATAAGTTTGTGAAGAATTAGTGTTCTTATGTAAATACTTGGTGTGTGCATGCTCAGTAGCTTCAGTTGTGTTGGATTCTTTGCAACCCTATGGGCTGTAGCCCACCAGGCTCTTCTGGGATTCTCCAGACGAGAATACTGGAGTGGGTTACCATGCCCTCCTCCAGGGAATCTTCCCAACCCAGGGATCAAATCCACATCTCTTGCATCTCCTGCATTGGCAGGCGGGTTCTTTACCACTAGCACCAAATCACCTGGTTGTAGGCTTTTCTTTCAGGATAGCTTTAAAATGACCAATTCATTCTCTTTTCTTCATTCTCATTAATTACAGATCTATTCAAATTTTCTGTCTTTTCTTGATTCAGCGTCAGTACTCTGTCTTCCCAGGAATTTATTCTCTTCATTTCAGTTATCCAATTTGTTAGTGTACAGTTACTCATAGTATTCTTTATAATTGTTTTTTTAAGATCAGTAGAAATATCTAGTCATAGATCTGTAACTAGTAAATAGTTACTTTAACCCAGAAAATAACTCTTACCTTTGGGGCCCTTTCTAGGGATAGAAGATACTTGAAATGCAAAGAACTGTTGAGTCCCTCATTGTTAAACATCAGCATTAATTCCTGCCTGGCGCAGAATATTGAGACAGAGCCTTTGGGAAACAATGTTAAGAGTGGTTAACGTATGCTTTTAATACTGTTCAAAGAAATATCTCTGGGTTAAGAAATCCTCTTCCTAGAAACTTGCAGGCTTCCATAACCTTGAGCAGAAACCCTTGGCCTGATGTCCAGCTTTCTGTATGTGGAGGTGACACTGCCGCCTGCAGAGCTGTCAGGTTCGTTTTTCATTACAGAGTCTCAGCAGTTCTTTAGAGCCTTACGTAGTCAGATCTCTTATGGTAAACTTTAAAGGACTGACCAAATTTTCAGGTGATGGGTTTTCTCTCTCATTTTTAGCTTCTCTCATTTTATTGATTTTCCAATTTATAGAATGTGTCGAAACATATTCTTTTATATTTAGAACGTAAAGTCTTGAATGCAGGGAAATTTCAGACCAAAGTAGTATATATAGTATATATACCCAGGCAACATACAGAGTGCTATAGAGGAGATTATTTTCAACTGTGAAAGAGCAGAGACTAAAAGATTTCTGAATCTAGGATTCCCCACTCTGACAAGTACATTCCCATCCTAAACCTGTATTAACTCTTCTGGCCAAAAGTCATTGTGCAGGGTTTTTGTTTTTGTTTTTGTTTTGTCATGAAAACCTTGCTCTCTCTTAATAAAACGTTTAGATTCCCATTGTAGAAATCTATTATAAAAGCACTTTGAGAAGGCTATTTACAGGTCAACAAAAGATAAATTGTTAAAATTAATAGTGATATTAAATGTTAAATGCAAATAAATGTTCAATTTACTAAGAGTTTTAAAGTCTTTTGATTATTGCAGACAACTATTATGTATCTCTTTTTCAAAAATATTCTATTTTGAAAGAGAGGCGCTCACACCATAAAAAGAGAAAAGGTAACTTTACATTGGAGCTCTCTGCATCTAGAACAAAAACCTGTAGGTGCCATTGTTAAGGAAGTTAGATAGTAGATCAAATTATTGGTTGTACAGAGTAAGCAATGAGATTTCTCAATTGGAAAAGACAATTTAAGTCCTAGAAGTTGGCTCTCAGGAAACCACTGAACAAATAGATTTGGGTAAACATTTTTCTAATTATAAAAGTTAGTAATATACATAGTTCATAAAATTGAGAAAAAACAATCTTGAAGTGTATGGAGTCAAAAGTGAATATATCTCTTTACACCTTTGTGTTCACACCCCCATGCTATATTTCTCCACTCCCCCAAACTGTTAACAGTTTGATCTGTAATGTTTCAAACTTTCTTTTGTTGTAATTGGTATTTTTGTAATACCAATTCTTTTTTTGTAATTGTTGTAATTGGTAGTTTTGTTTATTTTGGTTTATATTTAGCATGTAAACATACACACAGGACCTATTTATTTAACTTACAAAAATGTGATCTTGCTACAGGTAATGTATTATGACCTGGTGTCTTTACTTTATGTGTCTTAGGTATATTTTTAGTGCCCTTTTATAGTAACTCATTCTTTTTAGTAGCTGTATGATAGTTCATCATATGGATTTACCATCACTTGTGTAACCATTCTCCTACTGGTATTTAGATTGTTTCCAGTTTTAGTGCTATAGATAACTGAAGTTAATATCCTAGGACATGTCTCTGCGTATGTTCAAGCATTTCTGTAGACTGCCTTCCAGGAGGTGGAATGGTTGATTAATTGTCATTGATTAACATTTGTGCAGTATCTTCTGACATCCTTACCAACACTAAGTATTAGCAGTGTTTTGTATCTTCGCCAGTCTGATAGATTAAAAAAAAAAAAAAATACTGGTAGGGAGTTGCCTAGCCATCCAGTGGTTAGACTCTGTGCTCTCACTGATGAGGGCCTGGGTTCAATCCCTGGTTGGATAACTAAGGCCCCACAGCCAAGCAGACAAAAAAAAAAAATGGTAGCTTATTGTTTTAACTAGCATTTTTCTGATTACTAATGAGATTGTTGAGCTTCCCTGGTAAAGGGAAGTAAAGAATCTTCCTACAGTGCAGCAGACCCAGGTTTGATCCTGGGTCAGGAAGATCCCCTGGAGAAGGAAGTATCAACCCACTCCAGTATTCTTGCCTGGGAAATCCATGGACAGAGGAGCCTGGTAGGCTACAGTCCGTGGGATTGCAAAGAGTCAGACATGACTGGGCATCTGTCACTTTCCGTTCACTTTGATCTTGACGCAGGAAGGCATTCCATATGTTAGATGGAACAGTCAAAGGCACAGTGATAGGACTGAATGTGCCCTTATCATGGGAATTTCAGAGCTGTAAGGAAAATACCAAGGAATAGGGTTAGAAAGGCCTAAATATTCAGTAAAAGATTCAGGAAATAGTAGCCTCCTATACGTGGATTTGAATTATAAATGAAAAATACACTGAATCTTTTCTTCCCCTCTAGTACTGGATGAACGAATACACCTCTCCCATCGGAATTGGAGTTTTTCATTCAGGAATTGAAGTGTATGGCAGAGGTATGTGTGCACACAGTCTAAATACACTTTCTGAAGATTTTTCTCGTTTCACGGGGTTGCAAAATCATGACTGTAGCTCTTCCCCCTTTTTTTTTAAGTACCATACTTTATTGTAGAAATAGGGGGAAATCTCCCCATATTTGTTTATACTGTATTTTGGAAAAATGCCCCAAATTGAATGTATTTGAGGAGAAAGTACTCAAACTACAGACATGTACATTGATTTGGTTATCTTTTATTCTAAATCCTGTGTCTTAAAAAATATTTTCCTTTTGAGATGGTTATACCATGACAGTTTTGCCTTAATCTATATTGACCTTCCTGAGAAACCTTGCACTTTGAAAAGATAGTATGATATAAATAATCATTTTCGTTGGAAAAGGATTGGTGCTGGAACGTCAATTTTGAAATACCAATTTCCTGAGGGAATTTCTGTAACTTGTTTTTGTAGACCTACAAATGTATAGTTATAAAGTTTAAAAATATTACTGAGCAAATCCTGCCTTTGAATACATGTTGCTTTTTGCTTAAGAGTGATGGCCTTTGTCATTATTTGAGCCCTTTTTATTCTTTATTACCATTCATTATGGTAAACGTAGCTGGAACCACTCAAACCAAGCAGCTCTGTTTCAACAGCTTTTTCCTTTGTTCTAATTCTCTCTCTTGGTACAAGATAATCTCCTGACCATGTTTTAAGTATAATGCTGTTCATAAGACAGATCACGTTGCTGATTTCACCAAGGTTGTAATAATATACTAGTTTGAATCATAAGCTCCCCCTGTAGCAGAAATGCTCTTATTTGCTTCAGCTAGGAGAAGGAACTGGCAACCCACTCCAGCATTCTTGCCTGCAGAATCCCAGGGACAGGGGAGCCTGGTGGGCTGCCGTCTGTAGGATCGCACAGAGTCGGACACGACTGAAGCGACTTAGCAGCAGCAGCAGGCAGTCTTTGTGACCTCTCAGATTATGCTACTGCAGTTTCTTCCCAGTTACCCCTGAAGACTACATTTGTCGTTTGGTCGCTAAGTCATGTCTGGCTCTTTGTGACCCCGTGGTACCAGCTTAGCTAATACAAGGAAAAGGCTCATTGACTACATGTGTCAGTGTGGTGTTTTACTGTCCCCTTTTATATGCTAAATTAGCTGCTTCAAGGTGCAGTGTACCATATTAAATATTGGCTATAAAAATCTGCCATGGAAGCTCCATTTTACTTGAAAGACTGCATCTACCAGAAAGCAGAGGGGTTTGTGTTGAAGGTTCCAGTGGTTGGTGTATTGATACAGGTGCGATTGTAGCCCATGGGCTTGCTCCCTGTTTGATGTGGCTTTTGCCAAAGTTGCAGGAATGTTCGTTTTTAACTGAATTTGAGTGGTATGTTACAGTTTTTAAAGTGCCATTGATTTTGGAACCACATGACCACGCTACTCTGAGGTAGATTGTAGCGTGGGGCAAACCTGCAGAAAGTCATACTGCTAATTAACAAAACTAAGACTTGAACCCAAGTATTCTCATATACTAGTCCATTATCCTTTTATCTGCCTAATCATTGTTCCCATTCATAAAATGACTTAGGAATAATTAGAAACATGGTTCAAAAGAGCAAAACCAGAACCAACTACATTCCTAAAAGTGAATTATTGCTTCTTGAATAGACAAATAAGTGGGCCTACAATTTTACTATAATTGAGAACATTAAAAATCAAAATATGATTTTTCGATATCTAACCTTATCTACAATGTTTTATAAAGTTCTGTTATTAAAAAGTTATATGTTTCAGAATTAAATGCCTTCTTATTCTACATTGTTGTTGTTTCTTATGAAAGATCTGAATCAAAAGTAAACTTAGAATTGCCTTGTTCTTTCCCATGCCTTGTTCTAAAACCTTTTAAGATTATATTTAATAAATTTGAGTGACAATATTAATTTAAGCATTTGTTTAGAATTCTTTAAGTCTACTACAGTTTTCCATTTAAATATCAAAGTATCTCATACCATAATTGTTGCCAGAAACTTTATTTCCTTCCTGATTTGAAACCATGCTTCGTTTTCATTCTGGCTGAGAGTTGTGTCTGTCAGTCTGGATGTACATTCACTGTATGTGATCCAAGCTGCTGTCTCTCTCTCACAAATGTGCTGTGCGGTGTGTGTCAGGGGCTGTGTGTATTCATTTTTCAGCTGATTTTTTCTTGAATGAGGGGGATGGAATTCCATTTTTCTGGTTTCCTAATGTTTCATTCTTAATCAAAGATAAAGATAAATCCCAAGAACCTTGAAAACTCATTGTTATTAGACAGTTTTTCCAGTAAAATACAAGTTTGAAATTTGATCACTTTAATTTTTAAATGGCACAACACTGAACTGACCACCTACATACTTCGGTGTGATAGGGAAACACTGGAACTTTTTTCTCTTTTGAGTGTTAGGCACTCTCCTCTAGCCATTATAAAGTAAACATGGAAGTCAGAATTACCTTGGAGCATCTTTTATTAGAGTTTCAAGTCTTGCGTCAACTGTTCTATACAAGTAATAGCTAAATGAGATGTTTGTGAAAGCATTACTAAATTGAAAATATTTAGATGGTATCATTATTATCTTCATCATTTATTAAATCTAATTCAGCATACTGGTTAAATTTTATGTGATAAATACTAAGAATCATGAGTTTTCTCTTTTCAGAATTTGCTTATGGTGGCCATCCTTATCCCTTTTCTGGAATATTTGAAATTTCCCCAGGAAATGCTTCTGAACTAGGAGAAACATTTAAATTTAAGTAAGTAGGGAGGATAATTTTTATTACACTGTCTTAGGTGCCAAAACTTGTATTCAGGCATACAGAATTCATTCTGTAGATTTAAAAATATAGCAAGTTAAAATGTTTCTTCAATGTTGTTTTAGTTGCTAACGCTTTAAAATCAAATCTAAGTCGTGTAAAGATAGTAATCAGCCAGATAAAGTGCCTGAAAGAAGCTAGTCTGTTGCTCTTACTGAGGACCCACGGAAGTTATTTTATCTGCTTTACAAATGTTTTTACCTTAATGTAAGACTTTGCTTTAACAGACTTTCCTATCTAATGATTGCTTCCCTCAGTCTCCTATTTGGAGGGAGATGGAGGAAAGATTGTGACCTACCTAACACTCTTAAAAACCTCTTCATTTTCCCAGTGAAAGAGACACTATTTATAAACTTGAAATAACTAAAATAATCTGAATAGATTAGCCGAGAAAGTATTGTTAAGGTATTATATGCATTGATAGACCTAAAATGTATGGATATGAGTGTACTCTGGAGCCTTGGGAGTAGTAAAACACCGAAAACCTACTGCTAATGCTGATAATCAAATTGTCATTCCTTAATTAAGTTTTATATTTAAAGTGATATTTAGAATCTTAGTTTCAAGGAGCTTTAAAGAAACTTCTAGGCCTATAATAGTTTCCAAGTGACAAATAATGACATGAGGTTATAACACTGAAATTCAGTATAAGGCTATTCCCTTTTATCACTACTGAGTTAATGGTTCTCTTAGCCTATAACCAATTTGAAATATTTACACACGTAAGTGCTATAATGCCAGCCTGAATCCATCTGTTAGGTCTCCCTTTTGCCAAAACTCCTAGGTAAAAGGATTTTCTGAGTGTCGTCAGCTTTCTTGGATTCTAACTTGAATCTGACTAAAATTGTACTCTCTGTTGAATGATGTCTATTGCATTTCCAGGGTAGTAGTTTAGAAGTGGTGGGGGGTTGGTTTGTTTTTTGGTTTGGTGTATTGTTTAGAACGGGTTTGTTTTTATGCCTTTTTTTTAAATTAGTCATTTGGAAGTTGATCTCACTGCAGCCCAGTGGCAGGTAACTTAAAAGATTATTTTTAAGTGAGACTATGACCAGCTATTTGATGGCAGCTGTAATTAAGCAAGAATATTTGCAGCGTGGATCTGGTGCTCTAGTAATGTAAATTCTAATGCAATAGTAATAAAAATAACTGTGATATTACATTTTTACTATAATACTGTTTAATAAGGGGAATGACTTATTTTGAGTTTGTTTTATTTAGAAGTGGTATACTTAAGAGTTCATTGCTTTTAAAAAGTAGAAACTAAAATAATCAGATTATTAAAATACCTCATTTACTTTTTAGTCTTATTACATTAACCCTGCTTTGTTAAACACCCATCATAATATTCCTGGAAATAAACATTTCTGGAAATAAGTCTTTAAGCATGCCTATAATACAACTCACACAGCTATATTCTTTTTTTCTTTTTCCTTTTTTTTCTTTAAGAGAAGCTGTTGTTTTAGGGAGCACTGACTTCCTAGAAGATGATATAGAAAAAATTGTGGAAGAATTGGGAAAAGAATACAAAGGCAATGCCTATCATTTGATGCATAAAAATTGCAATCACTTTTCTTCGGCTTTATCAGAGGTAAATTTTATTCTAAAAGTTCTTCAAATAAATAACATTTACTCATATACTTACTGCCCCACTATATTTAGCAAGTTATTTTTTTCTGTTTATTTACATTATGCAATATATGGTATTTTATTTCTTTTCTGTAACTATTATATATGAGTGACCTTTCCAAAGTTGGTAACTTTAGAGTCAGCATAGTTTGGGTTTTTTTTTTACTTTATGCATTCAATTCTTTTTAATTATATTTTTCTTTTGTATTGGAGTACGGCCGATTAACAATGTTGTGATAGCTTCAGGTGAACAGCGAAGGGACTCAGCCGTACATGTACATGTATCTGTTCTCCTCCAAACTCTCCCTCCTGTCCAGGCTGCCACATAACATTGAGCAGAGTTCCCTGTGCTATATATAGGAGGACCTTGTTGATTATCCATTTTAAATACAGCAGTGTGTACATGTCCATCCCAAACTCCTTTACTATCCTCCCCCGCTCCGACTCTCAACCATAAAAGTTCATTTAGAGTCAGCACAGTTTTAAATTGTAAGTCTAGTCATGACCTAGCAAGTGTGTAGAGTGAGTACAATAATGAGTCGCTTCTTATTCTAATTTATTTTGTTACAGCCTTATATTTTCACTTAAATTAATGCCAAGGGGATTGGGGGGAAAAATCATAAAAAATTAATGCCTAAGTGACTTCCACTTCTTAACCAATAAGATTTCTCTTTTCCTAACTTTTAGTTGCCAACTTCAACTTTTTTCTGGCTCTTACTTATTAATAAGTGATTCATTTCTCTTATCTAGAAGTTTCACTCTGCCAGTCATCACATAGGCACTTATTTGCCTTCCCAGTTCTTGGGTGCCAAGCAGAAAACCTAAAGTAGATCCAAAGTAAAGGACCTTAAAAAAGAAAATGGAGGGAAGAAAGTTAAAAGATTATAAAATAAGATCTGGAGAATTAAATGGCACTTGAAACCGCTTCCCAGCTTCCTGATACTTAGCAGATGGTCGCAGTGGCCACATCAAGTACCACAGGAATTGTGAAATATGTAAAGGAGAAAATGAGCTGCAGTTTCAGTGACCTCTGCAGAGCTGCTTAGCTAGCTGGCCCTTTTCACTGCCCTCCTGGCTTCCCCAGCATAGCTTCCAAACAGGGCTATAGCTCACTGTTGCTGTGCCTTGCCAGTTGTTTTCTGAGGACCAGTGGCATGTTTGTAAGATACACACCATGGATGTTGACTGAACCGTGTTGCAGGTGTCCACAGAAAGGGGCTTTTCCTCCATCGGGACCATCTGAAATCGAGCTGCTGACCAGCTCTGTATTTCTCAGACAGAGACTGATTGCATTCCTGACTTGGTGATTGTTGCCAAAAGCTGCAAGTTAGGGGAGACCACATCACTAGGCCTGTGACCCCTCCTCCCTAGGACCACTCCTAACAGAACTTACTTTCAACCCCATCCCCGGGGTGTTTCAGTGCAGGCCCCTTCATGAGTATCAGAATTGAGTATCAGAATTCATTGCAGTTTGCAGCAACGGAGTGCTCACCTAACAACTCTGCTTTTCTCCCACCTGTCTCCTGGAGCACCCACCTGAATAAGGTAGCTTGATTACCACGTGCAGCCATCCCCAGACTCAGAGGGATCTTTTCTAGACCATTCACTAGATAAATGACCAGGAGGAAAGGAGGTGTTGGCTATAGAAACCCATTTTGAAATTTTCTGGAAATTCAGGATTTAATCCTGACTGATTTCTCACATAATGCATCTAGCTGGTTAAATTATATAAAAATGTTTCCTCTGAAAACTCTTGTGTTCCTCGTATATACTTCCCTTCCAGATCCAGACAAAAGGTCTGGGGGAGAGTGGGGCATTCTTTTTTTAATACGAAGTTACGATTGCTGAATGTGACATACTGATTTTGTAACAACAACAACAAAAGAAAACCCTGGCCCCTGAGGAGACCAGGATGGGTGAAGGCATTAATAATCTTTTCCCTCTCCCTGAGGAAGAGCTTTTCATTCTGCCTGCCTCAGCTGCTGCGGGCACTTTGAATTCAAACAGGCCACTGAGCTTGTAATCACAGTGACAGCACTGGCTCAGGGACAGCAGAAGGTGGACCTCGCTCCTGTGCTCCCCACGCCGAACATGAGCAGATGTCTTCCACACTCACAAGGCTGATCACCTCGTGTCATGTACAGAAAGAACTGTTTGGGACTGAGTGCCTTCAGGCAGTCCCTCTGAACCAAGATGCAGCTCATTTTTCAGACTGGAGCAGAGGGCCCTGTCCATTTGGGCTGCTGCAACAAAATATTGTAGACTGGTGGCTTGTAAACAATAAGAATTTATTTCTCCCAGTTCTGGAGGCTTGGAAGTCCCAGGTCAAGGAGCTGGCCGACCTCAGGGCCTGGCGAGAGGCCTGCTTCCTGGTCCATAGGCCATCTTCTCGCTGTCCTCACCCGGTGGACGCAGTGCAGAAGCTCCCACATCTCTTCTATAAGGCTGCTTACACCACTCCTGACCTGATTACCTCCCAGAGGCCCCACCCCCAAAGACCAGCACAGTGAGGGCTACAATTTCCACAGGACTTTTGAGGGGATGCAGATGTTCTGTCTGTAACAGGCCCACAGTGCTCACCACAGTGAGAAAGCACCTGGGGCCTTGTTAACCCTGTGCTGCCTGACTCATGTTTGCCCTGCTGAGAGTGCCCTGACTCCGTGAGCTTAGCTTCTGGTGGTGCCCTCTGGTATTCTCCTTCTGTGCGCACCCTGACTATCATGACATTGCTTCGGCCCTGGAAGATCTTTCAGGTCAACTTCAGCTTACTGGCCAGCATTGTGCTGTGCCTAAATTGATACCTTAGACCAGATGAAGAAAGCTCATACTGAAACTTAAACTTTGATGGTTTAATGGAGTTTATTTCAACTGGGTAAGTCTGGCACCCCTCAAGAGTGCAACTGAGCTCAGTTCTTCAAGTTGGTCTCAGTGCCACAGGGGGTCCTCTGATCATTTCTACTGTGACAGCTTGGCTGAGGGGTAAACTGTGCGAGAAAAGTAAACCAAGCAGCCTGGAGACTGCTGTCCTTAAAAACACCTGCATACAGAGTCATCCTTGGCTGCCTCTAAGAACTTGGTTTTCAGGAGGGTCTCATCTGCCCCAGACTCCCGCAGATTAAGGGCTCATGTACCTGAACTGTGCGTGTGAGTGCGACTAACGCTAAAGCCCTGCTTTGTTCTGGGAGGCTTAAGTACATGCTACGAAAGGGTGCCTATATGACCAGGCCTATATAAAAACCTCGGAGAAGGCAGTGGCACCCCACTCCAGTACTCACTCTTGCCTGGAAAATCCCATGGATGGAGGGGCCTGGTGGGCTGCAGTCCATGGGGTCACTAAGAGTCGGACACGACAGAGCGACTTCCCTTTCACTTTTCACTTTCATGCATTGGAGAAGGAAATGGCAACCCACTCCAGTGTTCTTGCCTGGAGAATCCCAGGGATGGGGAGCCTGGTGGCTGCCATCTATGGGGTCGCACAGAGTCGGACATGACTGAAGTGACTTAGCATAGCATAGCATATAAAAACCTTAGACATTAGGTCTCTCATGTTCCCCTAGTAATAAACATTCCGTGTGTGTTGTCACAGCTTCTTATCGTATGTGACTCCACTGTGAAGAGGACCTTTGAAAGCTTGTGCCTGATTTCCTCTGGACTTCGCCCTGTGCCTTTTTTTTTTTTTTGCTAATTTTGTATTCTTTTTACTGTAATAAATCATAGCTATGAATACAACTATGTGCCAAGTCCTGTGAGTCCCCTCAGCAAATCATCTAACCTGGAAATGGTCTTGGGGGCTCCTGATACAGTTCCCTAGCATTCTCCAAAGGTAACAGATTTTTTTCAGAATGTAGTATAACTATAGATTCCGCCCCCCCCCCCACAGATTCAAAAATAATTGATATATTTCAGTTCAGTGCAGTTATTGTCCTTGTCCTATTTTTTATCGATGGGATTCTCTCTAAGTCAGCTTCTGAGTCTTTTGATATGATGCTAATTTTTTAAAACAATTTTATTGGCATTTAGTTGCTTTATGTTATGTATGTTAGTGTCTGCCGTACAATAAAGTGAATCAGCTGTACGTATACATATGTCCGTCCCCTCTTTGGGTTTCGTTCCCGTTAGGTCACCACAGAGCATTGAGTAGTGTACCCTGTGCTATATAGTAGGTCCTCGTTAGC